>NW_022589787.1:4487045-4504379 GCF_004348235.1 Phoca vitulina | reverse complement strand
CATGGAGCACTGGGTGTTATGCACAAACAATGAATCATGGAACACTATATCTAAAACTAATGATGTAATGTATGGGGATTAACATAACAATAAAAAATTTTAAAAAAATTCTAATTAGTTAACATATAGTGTAATATTGGTTTCAGGAGTAGAATTTAGTGATTCATCACTTACATATAACACCCAGTGTTCAACCTAACAAGTGCTCTCCTTAATATCCATCATCCATTTCTATTTGATTTTTGATACAGGACCAGAGCTTGGAGCTGCCCATCCACCATTTTGTTGATGTCACTTTGACATCTTCCTTCTTGATGCTCTGTCCTCAGATATGCTTTACCTTTACCTTGAATGCCCTTTCCCTCTTCACCTGAAAAACTTACTCATCCTCTAAGATCTTGCCTGAATATCATCTTTTTTTTGGTGAAATCTCTCAATCACCACATTTTGTTCCTCACTGTGAGGGCTTCCTAATGATTCGTATGTACACACACATCATATACAACTCTTTGCTTACTATGTGTTCTCTGCAGGATGGTGAATCCCTTAAAATTCACAGTGGTTTCTTGCTTACATTTCCACCCATAACCTTTAAGCTCAGAGCCTGGCACAGAGCAAGCATCCAAGAGTGACATACAAAAGAGTTCAGGTTAAGAAGACACTCAGGACCAGATGAATAGGACTTTTCTCTGACATTGTGAGAAGACTGATCTTGCAGGATTATAGAAGTGGGTACATTTTGGAAGACATATATAAGGAAGGATAATAGGTACAGGGTACCACAAGAGGTAGTTAGGATATATCTTCAAATTCCAGAGGTCACATGCAATAATTGTTATTTTCCAGAAAATTATCTAAAGCTCTCAAAGGTAGGATAAGAGTAATAGAAAGAATTGGAATCAATCAACACATATAAACTTTTATTTTTTTTATTTTTTATTTTTTTTATTTTATTATGTTATGTTAGTCACCATACAATACATCATTAGTTTTTGATGTGGTGATCCACGATCCATTGTTTTTGTATAACACCCAGTGCTCCATGCAGTACGTGCCCTCCTTAATACCCATCACTGGGCTAACCAATCCCCCCTCCCCGCTCCCCTCTAAAACCCTGTTTGTTTCTCAGAGTCCATAGTCTCTCATGGTTCATCTCTCCCTCCAATTCCCCCCACCTCATTTTTCCCTTCCTTTTCCTAATGTCCTCCATGCTATTCCTTATGTTCCACAAATAAGCAAAACCATATGATAATTGACTTTCTCTGCTTGACTTATTTCACTTAGCATAATCTCCTCCAGTCCCATCCATGTGGATGTAAAAGTTGGGTATTCATCCTTTCTGATGGCTGAGTAATATTCCATTGTATATATGGACCACATCTTCTTTATCCATTCAGCTGTTGAAGGGCATCTCGGCTCTTTCCACAGTTTGGCTATGGTGGACAGTGCTGCTATGAACATTGGGGTGCATATGGCCCTTCTTTTCACTACATCTGTGTCTTTGGGGTAAATACCCAGTAGTGCAATTGCTGGGTCCTAGGATAGCTCTATTTTTAAATTTTTGAGGAACCTCCACACTGTTTTCCAAAGTGGCTGTAACAACTTGCATTCCCACCAACAGTGGAAGAGGGTTCCCCTTTCTCCACAACCTCTCCAACATTCACATATAAACTTTTAAAAAAGTTTTTATTTAAAAACTCAGTTAACATACAGTGTAATAATAGTTTCAGATATACAAAATAGTGATTCAGCACTTCCATATATTACCTGGTACTCATCACAAGTACACTTCTTAATTCCCATCACCCATTTAACCCACCCCACCATCTCCCTCCTCTCCTACAACTATTGGTTTGTTCTCTATAGTTAAGAGTCCGTTTCTTGATTTGCCTCTCTCTTTTATTTCCCTTTGCTTGTTTTGTTTCTTAAATTCCACATATCAGTGAAATCATATGGTATTTGTCTTTCTTTGGCTGACTTATTTTGCTTAGCATAATGTTCTCTAGCTCCATCCATGTCATTGTAAATGGCAAGATTTCATTCTTTTTATGACTGAGTAATATTCCACCATATATATGCCCATTTTTTAATTGGATTATTCACTTTTGGGTATTGAATTTTATAAGTTCTTTATATGGTTTGGTTACTAACCCTTTATCAGATATGTCATTTGCAAGTATCTTCTCCCATTCCATAGGCTGCCTTTTAGTTTTGTTGATTGTTTTCTTCACGGTGAAGAAGCTTTTTATTTTGAAGAAGTCCCAATAGTTTACTTTTTACTTTTGTTTCCCTTGCCTCAGAAGACATATCTAGTAAAAAGTTGCTATGGCCAATAGGAAAGAATTTACAGCCTGTGTTCTCTTGGATTTTGATGGTTTCAAGTCTCACATTTAGGGCTTTCCTCCATTTTGAATTTATTTTTGTGTATGGTGTAAGAAAGTGGTCTGGTTTCATTCTTTTACATGTTGCTGTCCAGTTTTCCCAACACCATTTGTTGAAGAGACTTTTTTCCATTGCATATTCTTTCCTGCTTTGTTGAAGGTTAAATGACCATAGAGTTGTGGGTTTGTTTTTGGGTTTTTGTTCTATTCTGTTGATCTATGTGTCTACTTTTATGACATATATTGTGTCACATACTGTATTGATTACTGTAGGTTTGTAATATAACTTGAAGTCCGGAATTGTGGTGCCTCCAGCTTTGCTTTGCTTTTTCAAGATGGCTTTGGCTATTTGGGGTTTTTATGTTTCCACACAAATTTTAGGGTTGTTTGTTCTAGCTCTGTGAAAAATGCTATTGGTATTGAATCTGTAGATTGCTTTTGGAATATAGACATTTTAACAATGTTTGTTCTTCCAATCCATGAACATGGAATGCCTTTCTATTTCTTTGTGTCATCTTCAATTTCTTTCATAAGTGTTTTATAGTTCTCAGAGTACAGGTCTTTCACCTCTTTGGTTAGGTTTATTCCTAAGTATCTTACGGTTTTTGGTGCAATTGTAAATGAGATTGATTCCTCTGTTTCTGCTGCTTCATTATTGGTGTAAAGAAATGTAACAGGTTTCTGTGCATTGATTTTCTATCCTGTGAGTTTACTGAATTTGTGTATCAGTTCTAGCTATTTTTGTGCTGGAGCCTTTTTAGTTTTCTACATAGAGCATGCTGTCATCTGCAAATAGTGAAAGTTTTACTTCTTCTTTGCTGATTTGGATGCCTTTTGTTTCTTGTTGTTGTCTGATTGCTGTGGCTAAGACTTCCAGTACTATGTTAAATAACAGTAATGAGAGTGGACATCCTTGTCTTGTTACTGACTGGAGTGGAAAAGATCTCAGTTTTCCTCCATTTAGGATGATCTCAGCTGTGGGTTTTTCATGGATGGCCTTTATTATGTTGAGGTATATTCCCTCTAAACCTTCTTTGTTGAAGGTTTTTTGTTTTGTTTTGTTTTATTTTAATCATGAATGGATGTACTTTGTCAAATGCTGTTTCTGCATCTATCAAAATGATCGTATGGTTCTTATCATTTCTTTAATTTGTGTGGTGTATCACACTGATTGGTTTGTGAATATTGAACCACCCTTGAAACCCAGGAATAAATCCCATTTGATCGTGGTGAATGATTTTTTTAATGTAATGTTAGGTTCAGTTTGCTGGTATTTTAATTGAGAAATTTTGCATTCATGTTAATAATGGATATTGGCCTGTATTTCTCTTTTTTTAGTGGAATCTTTATCTGGTTTGGTATCTGGGTAATTCTGGCCTCATGAATGAATTTGGAAGTCTTCCTTTTCTATTATTTTGGAATAGTTTGAGAAAAATAGGTATTAATTATTCTTTAAATGTTTGGTAGAATTCACCTGTGAAGCCATCTGGCCCTGGATTTTTGTTTGTGGGAAGTTTTTTGATTACTGATTCAATTATTTGCTGGTTATCAGTCTGCTCATGTTTTCTATTTCTTCCTGTTTCACTTTTGGTAGTTTATATGTTTCTAGGAATTTATCCATTGATTTTTGTTGGGTTTCTTTGTGCCTCCCGGATTTGGATATCTGCTTCCTTCCCCAGATTAGGGGAGTTTTCAGCTATTATTTCTTTTTTTTTTTTTTAAGATTTTATTTATTTTTTGAGAGAGAGAGACAGCGAGAGAGGGAACACAAGCAGGGGGAGTGGGAGAGGGAGAAGCAGGCTTCCCGCTGAGCAGGAGCCCGATGCGGTGCTCAATCCCCGGACCCTGGGATCATGACCTGAGCCGAAGACAGACACTTAATGACTGAGCCACCCAGGTGCCCCCAGCTATTATTTCTTTAAGTAAATTTTCTTCCCTACTTCTCTCTCTTCTTCTTCTGGGACTCCTATAATATGAATGTTAATACATTTGATGGAGTCACTGAGTTCTCTAAGTCTATTCTCACGTCGAATAATTCTTTTTTCCTGTCTTTTGTTCAGCTTGGTTACTTTCCATTACTGTGTCTTCTAGGTCATTAATTCATTCCTCTGCCTCTTCCAGCCTGTTACTCATTGTATCAAATATATTTCTAAATATGCAATAAATGTATTCTAAAAGTGCAATAAATGTATTGCACTCTTCATCTCTGATTCCTTTTTATCTCTGTGTTAAGAGTCTCACTGATGTCTTCCACTCTTTTATCAAGTCCAGTGAGTATCCTTATGGTCATTGCTTTAAATACTCCATCAGGCATGTTACTTATATCTGTTTTGCTTAGATCTCTGGCCATGGCCTTGTCCTGTTCTTTCATTTGGGACAATTTTCTATATCTTCTCATTTTGTCTAAGTCTCTGTGCCTGTTTCTATGTGCTGCAAAAGTCAGATATTTCTCTTGTTCTAGAGGGTAATGGCCTTATGAAGAAGATGTCCTGTATTGCCCTACCTTGTAGTGTCCCCTCTTCCCCAGGGCCTGGTGCTTCAGTAAGTGTGTCCAATGTGTGCTGCATGCACTGTGCTTTTGTGTCCTGGCTATTTTATCCTTTAGGCTAGTCATATTCAGAAGCTGTCTTTTTCTGTTATGGGCAGTGTTTGGTCCCTGAGCTGAATATGGCAAGTTTTAACTAGTTGTGCTCTGATCTGCTTGTGAAATGGGACCTCTTACCACTGCTGCTGGAACCAAGGCCCTGCAAGATTCCCAGGTCAGGAGACACGGTGTATGCAGGGGTTTGTACCAGTCTTCTGGGGTTAGGGGACTCTCGGTGCTGGGACTGGGGCAAGCATGACTGGGAAGGGCAGTTCCACTGCAGCACAGTTGGGGGCAGGGCTTGTTGTAAGCAAGTGAGGTGGTGAGTGTCAGTGCTGCTCTGCTTCCTGCAGGTGGCTCTGTGCTAATGCTGAGGGATGGGGAAGGAAAATGAGGCCTGCCAGTTTTTTGTTCCCAGAGGGGTCTGTCCATGAACACTGCCTCTTTGGGACATGCTCTGAGTTGAGCAAATAACCTTTCCATTTTGTGCCCCAGGCACTCTTCAGATAGTCTTTGCCACACTGTATGTCTGTGGGATGTTTGCCTGGCCTTCTTTCCAAGAGTGGCCCCAGTGCCCTCCAGGCTCAATCCCAACCAAGTCCACTGACTTTTAAAATTCCAGGCTTTAAGCCCCGCTGTCTGCAAGAATTCAAAAAACTCGGCCCCTCTCATTTTCAAGCCAATTGCTATGGGGATTCCTCTTCTCAATGTGAGTTCCCCTGTGTGCTAGTCTGTCTCTTGCCCTTTTCCATGACTGTGGCTCCCTTCCCATCTCAGTCACCGTGATCCGCTTCTCTCCCAAGCCATGTCTCTGCACTTCGTACCTTCTTTGATGTGGTCTCTTCTCTATCTTTAGTTTTGGAGTTTGTTCTGCCAGTGTTCAGGTCGATTTTGGGGGTATTTAGGATGATTTGATAGTTATCTAGTTGTATTTGTGGGATGATGTAAGCGTAGGGTCCTCCTACTTTGCTGCCATCTTCCCCTCACCAGTTTCTCCCCAGGCAATCTGATCTGTTTTCTGTCACTATTGATCAGGGTTTGGCAAACTGTTCTGAAAAGAGCCAGAGATATTAAATATTTGAAACAATGCAGGCCATACACAAATACTACCACAAACTGAATGCTGCTGTTGTGCTAAAGCAGCCACAGAAAATATATACATGAATCACTATGGATGTGTTCCAATAAAAAATTATTTACAAAAACAGGAAGTGGGCCAGATTTGACCCATGAGCTATAGTTTATCAATCCCTGCTATTTGCATTTTCTAGAGTTTTATGTAAAAGATTTGTATAATATGTAATTTTTTAAGTCTGACTTCTTTTATCAGGATAATTCTTATGAGATTCATCCATGTGGTAGTGTACATCAATATTTCCTTCCTTTTTATTGGCCGAATAGTATACTATGGGTTGAATATGCCACAATTCATATATCGATTCACCTGTTGTGTATTTGGATCATTTCTAGTTTTTTACTATTATGACTGAAACTACAATGAACATTCGTGTTCAGTTCCTTCTTTCATCGTATGCTTTAATTTCTCTTGAGTTAATACCTACAAGTGGAATGGTTGGATCATTTGGTAGATTATGGGCAATGTTTTTAAAGATTGCTAGGCTGTTTTCCAAAGTGGTTGTAACATTTTACAAATCCATTAGCAGTATGTGAGATTTCCAATTCCTCCATATCTTTGTCCATACTTAGTTTGGTCTGGCTTTTTATTTTTACACATTCTAAGGTATGTAGTAAGGTATGGTTTTGCTTTGCATTTTCCTGATGATTAGTGATGTTGAACATATTTGCATGTGCTTATATTCCATCCTTATATATTCTATGGTGAAGTGCCTTTTCAAAATATTCTCCATTTTAATGGAGTTGTTTGTTATTGTTGGGTTTTGAGAATTTTGAGGAATATATTCAGGTATGCTGAGTCCTTTATGAGATAGATCATTTGCAAATTTTTCTCCTAGTCTGTGGCTTGTCTTTGTGTTTACTTAACAGTGACTTTTGAGAAACATGAGTCCAATTAATGAAAATTTCCTTTTATACATCATGCTTTTAGTGTTGTATCCAAGAAAGTTTCCCAGGGTCAAAGAGACTTTTCTATATTTTATTCTAAACATTTTATAGTTATAAATTTTCCATTAGGCATATGATCCACTTAGTTAACTTTTGTATGTGATTCAATGAACAGATCAAAGTAAAACAATTTTTTTTTTTTGCATGTGGATATCCAATTGCTCCAGCAACATTTGTATAAAAAACTACTATTTCTTCACTGAACTGTCACTGAACCTTTGTTGAAAATCAACTGGCCAGGAATGTATAGGTGTATTTCTGGATTCTTCATTAATCAAATTGATTATACTCATGCAATACTACACTGTTTTGACTATTGTAGCTTTCTAATAAGTCTTAATGTGAGATAATGTGTGTTCTTCAAATTTTCTCTTCTTTTTCAAGGTTGTATTGGCTATTCTAGGTCCTTTGCATTCCCATATGAATTTCAGAATCAGTTTGTTAATTTCAACACAAAAGATGGCTGGGATTTCTACAGAACATTCTTAGGAAAACCTTTATAAAGAAGACCTAAATAAATGGAGATACATAACAAGTTCATAGATCAGAAGACCCTACATTGTTAAAATGCTCTTTCCAAATTAATCCATATGTGGCCCCTCAAAGGTGTCTATACTCTAATTCCTGTTGTTAATGCTTGTATGTGTTATGTTGTGTGGCAAAGGGACTTTGCAGATAGAATTAAGGTTACAAACCTTAATACAAGATTTTCCTTGATTATCTAGGTGTGCCCAGTGTAATCACATGGGCCCCTAAAAGTAGAAGTGAAAGACAGAAGAGTCAGTTAGAGAGATGAAACAGAAGAAGAGGCAAAAGAGATTTGAAGTATGAGAGGGACTTGACCTACTATTGGCTGGCTTTGATGATAGATGAGGGTGGGGGTCTTGACCCAGGGAACGGGGGTGACCTCTAGAAGAGAGAAAAACTCCTGGGTGACAGCCAGTGAGGAAATTGGGGCCTCAGGATTACAGCTGCAAGGAACTGAATTATGTCAACAACTTAAATGAATAAGAAAGCAGATTCTTTCCTAGAGCCTCCAGAAAGGAATTCAGCACCAGGAATGCCGCCACATTGATTTTACCTTAATGATGCTCTAGTCAGAAATGTAGCTGAGCCCACCATACTTCTGACCTGTGAAAACTGTGATTTAAGAAGTAGGTTTTATTTTAAGCCACTACATGTGTGGTAATTTATTATGGCAGGTATAGAAAATTATTATAGTACTCTTTTTTTTTCTTTAATGTTTTAATTGTTATGTTAATCACCATACATTACATCATTAGATTTTGATGTAGTGTTCCATGATTCATTGTTTGTGTATAACACCCAGTGCTCCATGCAGAACGTGCCCTCTTTAATACCCATCACCAGGCTAACCCATCCTCCTACCCCCTTCCCCTCTAGAACTCTCAGTTTGTTTTTCAGAGTCCATCGTCTCTCATGGTTCATCTCCCCCTCCGATTTCCCCCCTTCATTCTTCCCCTCCTGCTATCTTCTTCTTCTTCTTTTTTTAAACATATATTGTAATATTTGTTTCAGGGGTACAGATCTGAGATTCAACAGTCTTGCACAATTCCCAGCGCTCACCATAGCACATACCCTCCCCAATGTCTATCACCCAGCCACTCCATTCCTCCCACCCCCCCACCACTGCAGCAACCTTCAGTTTGTTTCCTGAGATTAAGAATTCCTCATATCAGTGAGGTCATATGATACATGTCTTTCTCTGATTGACTTATTTCGCTCAGCATAACACCCTCCAGTTCCATCCATGTCGTTGAAAATGACAAGATCTCATTCCTTTTGATGGCTGCATAATATTCCATTGTATATATATACCACTTCTTCTTTATCCATTCATCTGTGGGTAGATATCTTGGCTCTTTCCACAGTTTAGCTATTGTGGACACTGCTGCTATAAACATCGGGGTGCACGTACATATCGGGTCCCTACATCAGGGTGCAATTGCTGGATCGTACAGTAGCTCTATTTTCAACTTTTTGAGTAACCTCCATACTGTTTTCCAGAGTGCCTGCACCAGCTTGCATTCGCACCAACGGTGTAAGAGGGTTCCCCTTTCTCCGCATCCCTGCCAACATCTGTCGTTTCCTGACTTGTTAATTTTAGCCATTCTGACTGGTGTGAGGTGGTATCTCATTGAGGTTTTGATTTGGATTTCCCTAATGCCGGGTGACGTTGAGCACTTTTTCTTGTGTCTGTTGGCCATTTGGATGTCTTCTTTGCAGAAATGTCTCTTCATGTCGTCTGTCCATTTCTTGATTGGATCATTTGTTCTTTGGGTGTTGAGTTTAAGAAGTTCTTTATAGATTTTGGATACTAGCCCTTTATCTGATATATCATTTGCAAATATCTTCTCCCATTCTGTCAGTTGTCTTGTGGTGTTGTTGACTGTTTCTTTTGCTGTGCAAAAGCTTTTTATCTTGATGAAGTCCCAGTAGTTCATTTTTGCCCTTGCTTCCCTTGCCTTTGGCCATGTTTCTAGGAAGAAGTTGCTGTAGCTGAGGTCAAAGAGGTTGATGCTTGTGTTCTGCTTTAGGATTTGGATGGACTCCTGTCTCACATTTAAGTCTTTCAACCATTTGGAGTCTATTTTTGTGTGTGGTGTAAGGAAATGGTCTAGTATCATTCTTATGCATGTGGCTGTCCAATTTTCCCAACACCATTTGTTGAAGAGACAGTCTTTTTTCCACTGGACATTCTTTCCTGCTCTGTCGAAGATGAGTTGACCATAGAGTTGAGGGTCCATTTCTGGGCTCTCTATTCTGTTCCATTGATCTATGTGTCTGTTTTTGTGGCAGGACCATACTGTCTTGATGATGACAGCTTTGTAATAGAGCTGGAAGTCCGGAATTGTGATGCCGCCAGCTTTGTTTTTCTTTTTCAACATTCCTCTGGCTATTCGGGGTCTTTCCTGGTTCCATACAAATTTTAGGATTATTTGTTCCATTTTTTTGAAAATAGTGGATGGTCTTTTGTTGGGGATTGCTTTGAATGTGTAGATGCACTAGGTAGCATTAACATCTTCACAATATTTGTTCTTCCAATCTATGATCATAGAACGTTTTTCCATTTCTTTGTGTCTTCCTCAGTTTCTTCCATGAGTATTATAGTTTTCTGAGTGCAGGTTCTTTGCCTCTTTGGTTAGATTTATTCCTAGGTATCTGATGGTTTGGGGTGCAATTGTAAATGGGATCGACTCCTTAATTTCTCTGTCTTCTGTCTTGTTGTTGGTGTATAGGAACACCGCTGATTTATGTGCATTGGTTTTATATCCTGCCACTTTACTGAATTCCTGTATGAGTTCTAGCAGTTTTGGGGTGAAGTCTTTTGGGTTTTCCACATAAAGTATCCTATCAACTGTAAACAGTGAGAGTTTGACTTCTTCTTTGCCGATTTGGATGCCTTTGATTTCTTTTTGCTGTCTGATTGCTGTGGCTAGGAATTCTTGCACTGTGTTGAATAGCAGTGGTGATAGTGGACATCCCTGCTGTGTTCCTGACCTTATGGGGAAAGCTCTCAGTTTCTCCCCATTGAGAATGATATTTGCTGTAGGTTTTTCATAGATGGATTTTATGATATTGAGGTATGTACCCTCTATATCTGTACTCTAAAAGTTTAGATCGGTAACGGATGCTGTACTTTGTCAAATGCTTTTTCTGCATCTATTGAGAGGATCATATGGTTCTTGTTCTTCTTTTATTAATGTATTGTATCACATTGATTGATTTGCGCATGTTGAACCAACCTTGCAGCGCAGGAATAAATCCCACTTGGTTGTGGTGAATAATCCTTTTGGCTACTGTTGTAGCCAAATAATCCCTTTGGCTACTGTTGAATCCTACTGGCTAGTATTTTGGTGAGAATTTTTGCATCCATGTTCATCATGGATATTGTTCTGTAATTCTCCTTTTTGATGGGGTATTTACTGGTTTGGGGTCAAGGTAATGGTGGCCTCATAGAATGGGTTTGGAAGTTTTCTTCCATTTCTATTTTTTGGAACATTTTCAGAGGAATAGGTATTAATTCTTCTCTAAATGTTTGGTAGAATTTCCCTGGGAAGCTATCTGGCCCTGGGCTTTTGTTTGTTGGGAGATTTTTGATGACTGCTTCAATTTCCTTAGTGGTTATAGGTCTGTTCAGGTTTTCTATTTCTTCCTGGTTCAGTTTTGGTAGTTGATACATCTCTAGGAATGCATCCATTTCTTCCAGATTGTCTAATTTGCTGGCATAGAGTTGCTCATAATATGTTCTTATAATTATTTGTATTTCTTTGGTGTTGGTTGTGATCTCTCCTCTTTCATTCATGATTTTGTTGATTTGGGTCATTTCTCTTTTCTTTTTGATAAGTCTGGCGTGGAGTTTATCAATCTTGTTAATTCTTTCAAAGAACCAGCTCCCGGTTTTGTTGATCTGTTCTACTGTTCTTTTGGTTTCTATTTCATTGATTTCTGCTCTGATCTTTATTATTTCTCTTCTTCTGCTGGGTTTAGGCTTTATTTGCTGTTCTTTCTCCAGCTCCTTTAGGTATAGGGTTAGGTTGTGTATTTGAGACCTTTCTTGTTTCTTGAGGAAGGCTTATATTGCTATATACTTTTCTCTTAGGACTGCCTTTGCTGCATCCCAAAGATTTTGAACAGTTGTGTTTTCATTTTCATTTGTTTCCATTATTTTTTTAAATTCTTCTTTAATTTCCTGGTTGGCCCATTCATTCTTTAGTAGGATGCTCTTTAGCCTCCATGTATTTGAGTTCTTTCCGACTTCCCTCTTGTGACTGAGTTCTAGTTTCAAAGCATTGTGGTCTGAAAATAGGCAGGGAATGATCCTAATCTTTTGGTACTGGTTGAGACCTGATTTGTGACCTAGGATGTGATCTATTCTGTAGAATGTTCCATGGGCACTAGAGAAGAATGTGTATTCCGTTGCTTTGGGATCGAATGTTCTGAATATGTTTCTGAAGTCCATTTGGTCCAGTGTGTCATTTAAAGTCTTTATTTCCTTGTTGATCTTTTGCTTAGATGATCTGTCCATTAAAGTCCCCCACTATTATTGTATTGTTGTCAATGTGTTTCTTTGCTTTTGTTATTAATTGCCTCATATAATTGGCCACTCCCATGTTAGGGACATAGATATTTACAAGTGTTAGATCTTCTTGTTGGATAGACCCTTTAAGTATGATATAGTGTCCTTCCTCATCTCTTATTACAGTCTTTGGTTTAAAATCTGATTTGTCTGATATAAGGATTGCCACCCCAGCTTTCTTTTGATGTCCATTAGCATGGTAAATGGTTTTCCACCCCCTCACTTTCAATCTGGGGGTGTCTTTGGGTCTAAAATGAGTCTCTTGCAGACAGCATATCGATGGGTCTTCTTATTTATCCAATCTGATAGCCTGTGTCTTTTGATTGGGGCATTTAGCCCATTTGTATTCAGGGTAACTATTGAAAGATATGAATTTAGTGCCATTGTATTGCCTGTAAGGGGACTGTTACTGTATATTGTCTGTGTTCCTTTGTGGTCTATGTTGTTTTTAGGCTCTCTCTTTGCTTAGCGGACCCCTTTCAAGATTTCTTGTAGGGCTAGTTTCGTGTTTGCAAATTCCTTTAGTTTTTGTTTGTCCTGGAATATTTTTATCTCTCCTTCTATTTCTTTTTTTTTTTTTTTAAGATTTTATTTATTTATTTGACAGAGATAGAGCCAGAGAGCACAAGTGGAGAGAATGGCAGAGGGAGACGAAGAAGCAGGCTCCCCACTTGAGCAGGCAGCCCGATGCAGGGCTCGATCCCAGGACCCTGGGATCATGACCTGAGCCAAAGGCAGACGCTTAACCATCTGAGCCACCCAGGCGCCCCTCTCCTTCTATTTTCAATGACAGCCTAGCTGGATATAGTATTCTTGGCTGCATATTTTTCTCATTTAGTGCTCTGAATATACCATGCCAGTCCTTTCTGGCCTGCCAGGTCTCTGTGGATAGGTCTGTTGCCAATCGAATGTTTCTACCATTGTAGGTTACAGATCTCTTCTCCCGAGCTGCTTTCAGGATTTTCTCTTTGTCTCTGAGCCTCATAAGTTTTACTATTAGATGTTGGAGTGTTGACTTATTTGTATTGAATTTGAGAGGGGTTCTCTGTGCCTCCTGGATTTTGTTGTCTGTTTCCTTCCCCAAATTAGGGAAGTTCTCTGCTATAATTTGCTCCAATATACCTTCTGCCCCTCTCTCTCTTTCTTCTTCTTCTGGGATCCCAATTATTCTAATGCTGTTTTGCCTTATGGTATCGCTTATCTCTTGAATTCTGCCCTCGTGATCCAGTAGTTGTTTATCTCTCTTTTTCTCAGCTCCTTTATTTTCCATCATTTGGTCTTCCATATCACTGATTCTCTCTTCTGCTTCATTTATCCTAGCAGTTAGCGCCCCCATTTTTGAATGCACCTCATTAATAGCCTTTTTTATTTCGACTTGGTTAGATTTTAGTTCTTTTATTTCTCCAGAAAGGGTTTCTCTAATCACTTCCATGCTTTTTTCAAGCCCAGCTAGTATCTTTAAAGTGATGATTCTGAAGTCTAGATCCGACATCGTACTAATGTCCATATTGAGTAGGTCCCTGGCAGTCGGTACTACCTCTTGTTCTTTTTGTTGAGGTGATTTTTTCCGTCTTGTCATTTTGTCGAGAGGAGAATAGGTGAATGAGAGAACAAAATGCTAACAGGGTAACAACGTCCCCAGAAAATATACTCTAAACAAATCAGAAAACACCTGAAGCCGGGGGAAAAGAAAGGGAAGGAAAGAAAAAAGAAAAAAAAAAAGAAAAAGAAAAAGATAAAAACAAACAAAAACAGAACAAAACAAAAAAACCCAGAATATGATCAAATATGATCAGGCTGGTACATAGATCAGTTCCACACACTAGATCTTGGGTGTATTTTGGTCTGTTAGAAGAAAGTGACTCCCAAAATTTTAAAGAAAGAAAAACTTACATATGTACAAAAATAAGGGTTGATAGGCTGAAGGAATGGAAGATGACTGTAAATATGAAAATTATAAAAAATTTTATAAAAGTAATTGATAAGAAGTTGTTTGAGAAAAGAAAGAAGAGGATTAAAAAAAATGGAGAGAATGTGATCAGGCAGGAGACTAGAACAAAGCTGTACACTAGAGATTTAGGGTATATTTTGATCTGTTAGAAGAAACTGTATCTCAAAATTTTAGAGAGAACAACTTATTTATATATGCCAAAAATAAGGGTAACTACTATGAAGGGATAGAATATGACTTTAAAAATGAAAAATAAAAATGTTTTTTAAAAAAGGGATTGATACAATGTTGGTTGAGAAAGGGAAAAAGAAAAATTAAAAAAAAAAGGCAGTTAAAAAAAATTAACTTTGAAAGACTAAAGAATCATGGTAAAAAAGCCATGGATTCTTTGCGCAGTATTCCCCTAGTGCTGGAGTTCTGCCCTTCTCATTGATCGGTAAACTTGGTCTTGGCTGGCTGTTCTTGCTGATCTTCTGGGGGAGGGGCCTGTTGCCATGGTTCCCAGATGTCTTTGCCAGAGGCGGAATTGTCCCGCCCTTGCTGGGTCCAGGCTAAGTAATGTGCTCGGGTTTGCTCTCGGGAGCTTTTGTTCCCTGCAAGCTTTCCGTATAGCTTTGGAGGAGAAGAGTGAAAATGGCGGCCTCCCAATCTCTGCCCCAGAGGAGCCGAGAACTCGGGGCCCCGCTCCTCAGTGAGCCCCCAGAGAAAAGCAATCAATCACTCCTGTCTCCCCGGTCTCTGGCCGCACTCCATGCTCACCCGGCCTGTGACCCAGCATTTCTATCTCTGGCACCCAACTCGTGTGGAGTCTCCAAACCCAGCAGATCCCTGTGGTGTGCTCTCACGCCGCTCCTCCCGGGGGAGGAAGGTGAGTCTCCCCGGATCTGCCACTTGTTGGGTTCCTGCTGGAGTAGCAGTGGCCCGACTGTGCCCTGGATCATGGTTTATGGCAATCCCGAGCTGAGAGCCCACGCCTCGGCTCTGTCTCTGCAGCCGGCTTCCCCGCTCTTGTACCTGGGAGCTCTGCTGCACTCAGGCACCCCTGGTCTTTCTGTGACCCCAAGGGTCCTGAGAACACACTGTCCCAGCGAGGGTTCCACCCCCCGCTTAGTCACTGGAGCAACGTTCCTCAGCGGAGCCGACTTCTAAAAGTTCCGATTTTGTGGTCCGCCATTGCTCTATCACTTGCCAGAAGCGGCTGATGGAGGCCCCTCCCCCCGCTGTCTATCCTTCCGAATATCACCTCGGATTCACTTCTCCACAAGTCCTACATTCCAGGAAGTGGTCGCTTTTCTGTTCAGAGGGTTGTTGCTATTCTTTTCTTCAATCTCCTGTTGAGTTCGTAGGTGTTCAGAATGGTTTGATCCCTATCCAGCTGAATTCCTGGTACCAGACGAAATCCAGGTCTCCTACTCCTCCTCCATCTTGCTCCAGTACTCTTTTTTTTTTTTTTGAAGATTTATGTATTCATTTTAGAGAGAGAGAGCAGGTCGGCTGGTGGGGGGGGGAGGGCAGGCGGACAAAGAGGAGCCTGAAGAGGGGCTTGATCGCATGACCCTGAAATCATGACCTGAGCCAAAATTAAGAGTTGGACACTTAACTGACTGAGCCACCCAGGCACCCCAAAGTAGTACTCTTTTTATGTCTATAGAATTTATAGTCATGTCACTGTTCTTTTTCTTGATATTGTTAAATTTTGTCCTCTCATATTTTGTCCTATTCAAATTGGCTAAGGTTTATCAACCTTCTTGATTTTCTCTAAGAACCAAATTTTGGTGCCATTGCTTTGCTCTACTATTTTTCTACTTCCTATTTCACTGATTTCTGCTCCAATCCTTACTCTTTCTTTTCTTGTACTTATTTTGGGTCTTATTTGCCCTACTCATTAAAAAAAATGAGCAGACTGTTTGAACAAAAACTTCACAAAAGAATATCTGTAGATGGCAAATAGGTACATGAAAAACACTCAAAATCATTAGCCTTTAGAGAAATGCAATTTGAAACCACAATAAAGACCCTTCATACTCATCGGAATGTCAAACATTAAAAAAGGCTGACCCAGTGTTGAAAATCTGGGGTAACAAATTCTGATACTGCTGGTGGTGTTATATAATGTTACAACCATTTTGGAAAACAATTTCACAGTTTCTTAAAACGTAAATATTCTATAATATTAACCTATCATAAGATCAACTATTCCATTCCTAGGTATTTATCCAAGGGAACTGAAAACACATGCATAGATAGATAATTGTATATGATAGCACATTTGTTTGTAATAGTCAAATAATGGAAGCAATCCAAATGTCCCATCAACAGTGAATAGATATGTACATCATCCCATAGCCATACTATGGCATATTACTAAACAATAAAAACTAATGAACTATTGATCCACAAACCAATATTGCAGAATTTTAAAATAGTTGTGTTGAAGTGGAAGCTGTCAGACAAAAGAATGAATGCTGTATGATTGCATTTATAGAAAATATAGAAAATATAAACTATAGTGAAAAAAAAAAAAAAGACATGAATAGTTCCTGGGGGTAGGGTGGGGTTACAGGGGGAGATAGAGAGGATACAAGAATGCAAACATTAGTAAATTGCTGGGGGTAGTGAATGTTTTCATTGTCTTGATTGTATTATTCGTTTTGTGGGTATATACATTAGCCAAAATATAAATTGTACATTTTGATATGTTCAGTTTGCAGAATATAAATTTTCTTCAAAAAAGAAAGCAATCATAAGATAAAAACTCAGTGTGTTAACAATTGAACTACATATGTCCACTTATTTGTTTTTCAGGGTGGATTGCTATTCTGGGTGCCATCTGGTTGCTAATTTTAGCTGATATTCATGATTTTGAGATAATTCTACACCGAGTGGAATGGGCAACTCTTCTATTCTTTGCAGCACTCTTTGTTCTGATGGAGGTAAGACTTTAGAACTTTTGCAATGTCATCTTTTACCTGACTTTTATATTTCATATTTTACTGAGTGAATGAAAAAAGCCCAAGTCTATAAGTCTTTCCACATATTCACCAAGGAGAAAATGATGGAGTTTGTAATTAGAATATTTTAAGTTAAACCAGCTTTTATCTCAGCCACCTAAATATTTCTGATAATTATTTTTTACTTTTTTTTATTGTTATGTTAATCCCCATACATTACATCATTAGTTTTAGATGTAGTGTTCCATGATTCATTGTTTGTGCATAACACCCAGTGCTCCATG
>NW_022589787.1:4452604-4482045 GCF_004348235.1 Phoca vitulina | reverse complement strand
AGAGTTTGACTTCTTCTTTGCCAATTTGGATGCCTTTTATTTCTTTTTGTTGTCTGATTGCTGTGGCTAGGACTTCTAATACTATGTTGAATAGCAGTGGTGATAGTGGACATCCCTGCCACGTTCCTGACCTTAGGGGGAAAGCTCTCAGTTTTTCCCCATTGAGAATGATATTTGCTGTATGTTTTTCATAGATTGCTTTTATGATATTGAGGTATGTACCCTCTATGCCTATACTCTGAAGAGTTTTGATCAAGAAACGATGCTGTACTTTGTCAAATGCTTTTTCTGCATCTATTGAGAGGATCATATGATTCTTGTTCTTTCTTTTGTTAATGTATTGTATCACGTTGATTGATTTGCGGATGTTGAACCAACCTTGCAGCCTAGCGATAAATCCCACTTTCTCGTGGTGAATAATCCTTTTAATGTACTGTTGGATCCTATTGGCTAGTATTTGGTGAGAATTTTTGCATCCATGTTCATCAGGGATATTGGTCTGTAGTTCTCCTTTTTGATGGGGTCTTTGTCTGGTTTTGGGATCAAGGTAATGGTGGCCTCATAAAATGAGTTTGGAAGTTTTTCTTCCATTTCTATTTTTTGTAACAGTTTCTGAAGAATAGGTATTAATTCTTCTTTAAATGTTTGGTAGAATTTCCCCTGGAAGCCATCTCGCCCTGGGCTTTTTTTTGGGGGGGGGGAGATTTTTGATGACTGCTTCAATTTCCTTAGTGGTTATAGGTCTGTTCAGGTTTTCTATTTCTTCCTGGTTCAGTTTTGGTAGTTGATACTTCTCTAGGAATGTATCCATTTCTTCCATATTGTCTAATTTGCTGGCATAGAGTTGCTCATAATATGTTCTTATAATTGTTTGTATTTCTTTGGTGTTGGTTGTGATCTCTCCTCTTTCATTCATGATTTTGTTGATTTGGGTCATTTCTCTTTTCTTTTTGATAAGTCTGGCCAGGGGTTTATCAATCTTGTTAATTCTTTCAGAGAACCAGCTCCTAGTTTCGTTGGTCTGTTCTACTGTTCTTTTGGTTTCTATTTCATTGATTTCTGCTCTGATCTTTATTATTTCTCTTCTCCTGCTGGGTTTAGGCTTTATTTGCTGTTCTTTCTCCAGCTCCTTTAGGTGTAGGGTTAGGTTGTGTATTTTAGACCTTTCTTATTTCTTTAGGAAGGCTTGTATTGCTATATACTTTCCTCTTAGGACCACCTTTGCTGCATTCCAAAGATTTTGAACGGTTGTGTTTTCATTTTCATTTGTTTCCATGAATATTGTTAATTCTTCTTTAATTTCCTGGTTGACCCATT
The DNA here is from genome assembly GCF_004348235.1 of Phoca vitulina. Classification (NCBI taxonomy): domain Eukaryota; kingdom Metazoa; phylum Chordata; class Mammalia; order Carnivora; family Phocidae; genus Phoca; species Phoca vitulina. The sequence goes on along the minus strand of NW_022589787.1, from coordinate 4,480,728 downwards.
CGTTCTTTAGTATGATGCTCTTTAGCCTCCATGTATTTGAGTCCTTTCTGACTTTACTCCTGTGATTGAGTTCTAGTTTCAAAGCACTGTGGTCTGAAAATAGGCAGGGAATGATCCTAATCTTTTGGTACCGGTTGAGACCTGATTTGTGACCTAGAATGTGATCTATTCTGAAGAATGTTCCATGGGCACTAGAGAAGAATGTGTATTCTGTTGCTTTGGGATGGAATGTTCTGAATATGTCTGTGTCATTTAAAGTCTTTATTTCCTTGTTGATCTTTTGCTTAGATGATCTGTCCATTTCAGTGAGGGGCTTATAAAAGTCCCCTACTATTATTGTATTGTTGTTGATGTGTTTGTTTGCTCTTCTGTTTAATTGGCTTATATAATTGGGTGCTCCCATGTTAGGGGCATAGATATTTACAATTGTTAGATCTTCTTGTTGGATAGACCCTTTAAGTATGATATAGTGTCCTTCCACATCTCTTATTACATTCTTTGGTTTAAAATCTAATTTGTCTGATATAAGGATTGCCACCCCAGCTTTCTTTTGGTGTCCATTAGCATGGTAAATGGTTTTCCACCCCCTCACTTTCAATCTGGGGGTGTCTTTTGGTCTAAAATGAGTCTCTTGCAGACAGCATATCGATGGGTCTTGTTTTTTAATCCAATCTGATAGCCTGTGTCTTTTGATTGGGGCATTTAGCCCATTTACATTCAGGGTAACTATTGAAAGATAGGAATTTAGTGCCATTGTATTGCCTGTAAGGTGACTGTTACTGTATATTGTCTGTGTTCCTTTCTGGTCTATGTTGCTTTTAGGCTCTCTCTTTGCTTAGAGGACCCCTTTCAAGATTTCTTGTAGGGCTGGTTTCGTGTTTGCAAATTCCTTTAGTTTTTGTTTGTCCTGGAAGCTTTTTATCTCTCCTTCAATTTTCAATGACAGCCTAGCTGGATATAGTATTCTTGGCTGCATATTTTTCTCATTTAGTGCTCTGAATATGTCCTGCCAGTCCTTTCTGGCCTGCCAGGTCTCTGTGGATAAGTCTGTTGCCAATCTAATGTTTGTACCATTGTAGGATACATATCTCTTCTTCCGAGCTGCTTTCAGGATTTTCTCTTTGTCTCTGAGACTCGTAAGATTTACTATTAGATGTCGGGGTGTTGACCTATTTGTATTGAATTTGAGAGGGGTTCTCTGTGCTTCCTGGATTTTGATGCCTGTTTCCTTCCCCAAATTAGGGAAGTTCTCTGTTATAATTTGCTCCATTATACCTTCTGCCCCTCTCTCTCTTTCTTCTTCTTCTGGGATCCCAATTATTCTAATGTTGTTTCGTCTTATGGTATCGTTTATCTCTCAAATTCTGCCCTCGTGATCCAGTAGTTGTTTATCTCTCTTTTTCTCAGCTTCTTTATTTTCCATCATTTGGTCTTCTATCTCACTGATTCTTTCTTCTGCTTCATTTATCCTAGCAGTTAGCGCCCCCATATTTGATTGCACCTCATTAATAGCCTTTTTGATTTCGACTTGGTTAGATTTTAGTTCTTTTACTTCTCCAGAAAGGGTTTCTCTAATAACTTTTATGCTTTTTTCAAGCCCAGCTAGTATCTTTCAAGTGATGATTCTGAACTCTAGATCTGACATCGTACTAATGTCCGTATTGAGTAGGTCCCTGGCAGTCGGTACTACCTCTTGTTCTTTTTGTTGAGGTGATTTTTTCCGTCTTGTCATTTTGTGCAGAGGAGAATAGATTAATGAGAGAACAAAATGCTAGCAGGGTAACAACGTCCCCAGAAAATATACTCTAAACAAATCAGAAAAGACCTGAAGCAGTGGGAAAAGAAAGGGAAAGAGAGAAAAAAGAAAAAGAAAGAAAAAAAGAAAAAAGAAAAAGATAAAGATAAAGATAAAAACAAACAAAAGCAGAACAAAACAAAACAAAACAAAAACAGAATGTGATCAAATATGATCAGGCTGTTTTATAGATCAGTGCCGCACACTAGATTTTGGGTGTATTTTGGTCTGTTAAAGGAGAGTCCCTCCCAAAATCTTAAAGAAAGAAAAACTTATATATGTACAAAAATAAGAGTTGATATGATGAAGGGATGGAATATGACTGTAAAGATGGAAATTATAAAAAATTTTAAAAAAGGATTTGATAAGTTGTTTGAAAAAAGAAAGAAGAGGATTAAAAAAAAAGAAAGAAAGAAAAAAGGGAGAGAATGTGATCAGGCAGGGGAGTAGAAAAAGAACCATACACTAGAGATTTAGAGTGTATTTTGATCTGTTAGAAGAAACTATCTCAAGATTTTAAAGAGAGAACAACTTATATATATATGCCAAAAATACGGGTAACTACTATGAAGGGATAGAATATGACTTTTTAAAAATGAAAAATAAAAATGTTTTTTTTTTAAAAAGGGATTGATAAGATGTTGTTTGAAAAAGGGAAAAAGAAAAATTCAAAAAAAAAGAAAAAAAGAAAAAAGAAAAAAAGACAGTTAAAAAAAATAATTAACTTTGAAAGACTAAAGAATCATGGTAAAAAAGCCATGAATTCTATGTACAGTATTCCCCTAGCGCTGGAGTTCTGCTGTTCTCATTGATCGATAAACTTGGTCTTGGCTGGCTGTTCTCGCTGATCTTCTGGGGGAGGGGCCTGTTGCCGTGGTTCCCAAATGTCTTTGCTGGAGGCAAAATTGCCCCACCCTTGCCGGTCCGGGCTAAGTAATCTGCTCGGGTTTGCTCTCGGGAGCCTTTGTTCCCTGCAAGCTTTCCGTACAGCTTTGGAGGCGGAGAGTGAAAATGGCGGCCTCCCAGTCTCCGCCCCGGCGGAGCCGAGAACTCGGGGTCCCGCTCCTCAGCGAGCCCCCAGAGAAAAGCAGTCAGTCACTCCCGTCTCCCCGGTCTCCTGCCACACTCCGTGCTCACCTGGCCTGTGACCGCGCCTTTCTATCTGGCACCTGACCCCGGGTGGAGTCTCCAAACCCAGTAGATCCCCGCGGTGCACTCCCGCACCTCTCCTCCCGGGGGAAGAAGGTGAGTCTCCCCGGATCTGCCGCTTGTTGGGTCACTGCTGGAGGAGCAGTGGCCCGACTGTGCCGCGGATCACGGTTTGTAGCAACCCCGAGCTGAGAGCCCGCGCCTGGGCTCCGTCTCTGCAGCCGGCTTCCCTGCTCCGATACCTGGGAGCTCTGCTGCAGTCAGGCACCCCCGGTCTTTCTGTGACCCCGAGGGTCCTGAGACCACACTGTCCCGCGAGGGTTCCACCCCCCACTTCGCCACCAGAGTGACGTCCCTCAGCGGAGCAGACTTCTAAAAGTTCCGATTTTGTGCTCCGTGGTTCTATCACTTGCCAGAAGTGGCCGACGGAGGCCCCTCCCCCGCCGTCTATCCTCCCGAATATCGCCTCGGATTCACTTCTCCGCTCGTCCTACCTTCCAGAAAGTGGTCGCTTTTCTGTTCAGAGAGTTGTTGCTATTCTTTTCTTCGATCTCCTGTTGAGTTTGTAGGTGTTCAGAATGGTTTGATCCCTATCCAGCTGAATTCCTGAGAGGAGACGAAATCTAGGTCTCCTACTCCTCCGCCATCTTGCTCCGCCCTCGAGCCTCCATTTTTTATTGCACCTCATTAATAGCCTTTTTGATTTCGACTTGGTTAGATTGTAGTTCTTTTATTTCTCTAGAAAGGGTTTCTCTAGTATCTTCCATGCTTTTTTCAAGTCCAGCTTGTATCTTTATAATCATTATTCTGAACTCTAGTCCCAACATCTTACTAATGTCTGTATTGATTAGGTCCCTGGTAGTTTGTACTGCCTCTTGTTCTTTTTTTTGAGGTGATTTTTTTCCATCTTGTCATTTTGTCCAGAGGAGAATAGATGAATGAGAGAACAAAATGCTAGCAGGGTAAAAACAACCCCAGAAAAAAATACACTAAACAAATCAGAAGAGACCTGAAACCAGGGGAAAGGAAAGAGAATGAAAGAAAAAGAAAAAGGTAAAAAAAAAAAAAAAAGGAAAAGAATATGATCATATTTGATCAGGCTGGTGAATAGATCAGTGCCACACACTAGATTTTGGGCTTATTTTTGTCTTTTAGAAGAAACTGCCGCTCAAAATTTTCAAGAATGAAAAGCTTATATATGTATAAAAATAAGGTAAATACGATGAAGGGATGTAATATGAGTGTAAAGATGAAAATTATAAAAGATTTTATAAAAGGTATTGATAAGATAAGAAGTTGGCTGAAAAAAGAAAGAAGAGAAATTAAAAAAAAAGGGAGAGAGAATGTGATCAGGCAGGAGAGTAGAACAAAGCCATACACTAGAGATTTAGTGTATATATTTGGTCTGTTAGAAGAAACTGTATCCCAAAATTTTAAAGAGAGAACAAGTTATATATATACCAAAAATAAGGTGAACGGATAGAATATTTCTCTAAAAATGAAAAATAAAAAAGATTTTTGATACGGGGTTGATAAGATGTTGTTTGAAAAAGGGAAAAAGAAAAATTCAAAAAAAAAAAAAGAAAATTAAAAAAATTAACTTTGAATGACTAAAGAATCTGGGGGGAAAAAAGCCATGAATTCTATGTGCTGTATTTCCCTCGTGCTCATGTTCTGCCTTTCTCATTGATTGGTAAACAGCTGTTCTTGCTGATCTTCTTGGGGAGGGGTCTGTTGCAGTGATTCTCAAATGTCTTTGCCTGATGTGGAATTGCCCTGCCCTTGCCAGGGCGGGCTAAGTAATCTGCTCAGTTTTGCTCTCCGTAGCTTTTGTTCCCTGCAAACTTTCCATACAGCTTTGGAGGAGAAGAGTGAAAATGGCAGCCTCCCAGTCTCAGCCCCAGAGGAGCTGAGAACTCAGGGCCCCACTCCTCAATGCGCCCCCAGAGAAAAGCAGTCAATCACTCCTGTCTCCCCTGTCTCTGTCCTCACTCCGTGCTCACCCAGCCTGTGACCCAGCATTTCTATCTCTGGCACCTGACCCCGAGTGGACCCTCCAAACCCAGCAGATTCCTGTGGTGTGCTCCCATGCCTCTCCTCCTGGGGAAGGAAGGGGAGTCTTCCCGGATCTGCCACTTGTTGGGTCCCTGCTGGAAGAGCAGTGGCCTGACTGTGCCGCAGATCACAGTTTATGGCAAGCCCGAACTGAGAGCCTGCTCCTCAGCTTCGTCTCTGCAGCCGGCTTCCCGGATCCGATACCTGGGAGCTCTGCCACACTCAGGCACCCCTGGTCTTTCTGTGACCCTGAGGGTCCTGAGACCACACTGTGCCAGCGAGGGTTCCACCCCTCGCTTAGCCACTGGAGTGACGTCCCTCAGTGGAGCGACTTCTAAAAGTTCCAATTTTGTGCTCCGCTGCTCTATCACTTGCTGGTAGTGCCTGGCGGAGGCTTCCTCCCGCCGTGGTCTATCTTCCTGAATATAGCCTCGGATTCACTTCTCCGTATGTCCTACCTTCCAGAAAGTGGTTGCTTTTCTGTTCAGAGAGTTGTTGCTATTCTTTTCTTTGATCTCCTGTTGAGTTCATAGGTGTTCAGAAAAAAGAGAGACCCTTATTTATTTATTTGATCCCTATCTAGGTGAATTCCTGGGACCAAACAAAATTTAGGTTTCCTACTCCTATGCCATCTTTCTCCTCCTCTCAAGATTTTATTGTTTTTTGATGGTGAGTAATATTCCATCGTATATATACACCACATCTTCTTATCCATTCATTAGTTGATGGATTTGGGCTCTTTCCACAGTTTGGCTATTGTTGATAATGCTGCTTTAAACATTGAGGTACATGTATCCCTTGAAATCTGTATTTTGGTATGCTTTGGGTAAATACCGAATAGTGCAGTTTCTGGATTGTAGGGACTCGGTAAGAGTCCAGGGATGACTCTTCCAATTCAGGTTAACAGCTTCAAGACAGCATTATGTAAGAAATATTTTCATCTTCAGTTTCTTTCATCAGTGTTTTATAGTTTTCAGGGCATGGGTCTTTTACCTCCTTGGTTATGTTTATTCCTAGGTATTTCATTCTTTTTAGTGCAATTATAAATGGAATTATTTTATTACTTTCTCATGTGCTGCTTTGTTATTAGTGTATAAAAACATTACCACTTTTTGGGTGTTATTTTTTTATTCTGAACTTTACTGAATTCACTTATTACTTCTAATATTTTTTTGGTGGTGTATTTAAGGTTTTCAATATGTAGTATGTCATCTCCTTGCCTGCTGTGGGCAGTATTTGTTCCCTGGCCTGATGTGGCAAGTTTGAACTAGGTGTGCTCTGGTCTGCTTGTGAAATGAGAGCTGACACCACCTCCATTAGAACTGAGGCCCTGGAGAACTCCCTGGTCAGGAGACATGGTGTCAGGAGGGGTTTGTGCTGACCTTCTGGGGGAGGGACTCATCATGCTGGGACTGAGGCAAAAGTGACTGAGAAAGGCAGTCCCACGAAAGTACAGGGTGTGAGGCTTAGTGTAAGCAAGTTAGGGAGCCAGTTTTTATGCTGTGTGGCTTCTGGCTTCTCCTTATTTTGCTTGACTTCTATGTTTGTTTCTATGGATTAGACAGAACATCTACTTCTCCTAAACTTGAAGGAATGGTCTTGTATATGGTCATCCCCTCTGTTGGGCTTGATGACTTTCACTGGCTGACTGGAGCTGTGGCTGTCAGTGGGCACCTTGGAGGGGCAGGTATAGCTGACATGGGTGCAGGTTGGTGTGGCCCCTGGGCTCTAATGCAGTGGGTGCCCTGGCACAACACCTAAGCTGAAGTGGGTGCAGGCTGGGGAATCCCTGGATAAAGAATTTGTATTCTGTATTTCAGGGTATAGAGTTAAATATAAGTTCATAATATTTCTTTATAGATTATGTTATTTAAATGTTTCATCTCTTCACTTTTTGTCCATGTGATTGGCCTATATTAGATGTGATGTATATGTCTTCAATTATTGTGTTTAGGGTTTTGAATCTTTGCATATACTGTAGCTTTGCTTCATAAAGTCTGTTTCTCTGTTATTTAGTACATTAAATATTCATAAGTGTTATCTCTGCATTGTGATTTGTGGCTTTGAGCATGAAAAATTTCCTTCTCTGTTATATTTACTTTGTCAGCTATCCCTCCATTTTTGTTTGTGTGTTTGTATTGCCTGGTGTACCTTTACCTACTCTTTCACTTTTAGTCTTTCAGAATCATCTTGTTTTAGGCATGTCTCTTGTATACATCATGGAATGGGGTCTCATTTTCTGCCAAATTGAAAGCCTCTTTCTTTTAATAGATGAGTTAAGTACATTCACATTTATTGATATGACTGACAATTTTAGTCTTAATTCTGGCATATTTGTAAGTATGTGTATTTTGTTGTATTAGCTATGTTCATTTCTCTTCAAGATGTATGTTCTTTGTTCTTGTATTGATAATTTTTTTTGGTACTTGAGAAGTTTGTATTTTTATTCTAATGGTTACCTTTGTGTTTAAATCTTTTAAAATATCATTAATACCCAGTTTCCTTTTTAACCTTTACTATCTGGCTTTTCAGTCTTTTCCCCAATATCTTTTATTGCCTACCTATTGCTGATACAGTAGTAAGATTTTTTTTTCTATTTTCATCTTTCTTTTTTTAAGGATTTTATTTATTTATTTGACAGACAGAGAGAGACAGCAAGAGATGGAACACAAGCAGGGGGAGTGGGAGAGGGAGAAGCAGGCTTCCTGCTGAGCAGGGAGCCCAATGCAGGACTTGATCCCAGGACCCTGGGATCATGACCCAAGCCAAAGGCAGATGCTTAACGACTGAGCCACCCAGGCACCCCTCTATTTTCATCTTTCATTCAATCCATATATTTGCTTTAACCTTAGATGTACATGTATATATTGTTAAATGCTAACCACTTGTCCTTTTGCTGAAGTTTTCCCAGTAATAGTGAGTCAAATGAAACTCATTCTCTAACACAAAGGTCAGTAAACTATGGCCTGTGGACCAAATCTGGCATACTGCCTGCTTTTCAAATAAAACTTTATTGGAACAAAGTCACACTCACTGATTTATTTTTTATGGCTATTTTGTACTATGTTGGCAGAGTTATACAGTTGCAATAGATACCTTTTGGCCTACAGAGCATAAAGTATTTACTTTCTGGCCTATTACAAAAAAATATATGCCTGCTCTAGATGATTCCACACAAAGGGCTAAAAGTGTGCTGAAATTCCTAAATTCTTACATGTTGAAAATTTTTTTCTATAGTCTTGATATTTTAAAGACAGTTTGGCTGGATTTCCATCATTTGTTTACCCTTTCTCTCACTGATTTTTAAGAAGATGTTCCATTATTGCCTTGTTTTGTATGTTGGTTTTGAAAGGTGTAATGTCAACCAAACTCTGTTTTTGCCTATGGGCCTTGATGATTTTATATTCTTTGAAATCTAATAGTTTTATTAGAATGTACTACAGCTTTTAGTTTTTAGTTTAGTTTTTTTAAAGCTAAGATGAATGAGCTGAGGTATAGTGGTTTTTGATTCTTTTTAAAAAGCATCATTACAATTTGTTAGCAGAAATATGATAAGGATATACTAGAGACAAGAAAAATGATTATTTATGAGGGGGGGTTAGATGCTGAAGAGGTGTAAGTTAGATTTCTCAATATACAGTTTGTATTCAGTTTTGTTTTAAACTATAGGAATGTATTATATGGCAAAAGTAACATTACATTTAAATGAAAAAAAGAGAACTAAAGCATCAGTCATATCAAAGTAGTCTTATATTGACATTTAATTTTCTTTATTTTGTCTGTATGCCTTTGTTAATGCTTTTTAATTCTTGTATCCTTTAAAGCATTTCTTGGAAGACTTGATTTCTTATTTGGGAAGGAACCAGTACTTATTTTGTGTCATTGTACTTAAGACCAATTTGTATTTTACTTGTTATAGTATTTTCCACACATCATTTTCCTAAAATAAATTGCAGTTAACAGTTTTTTTAAAATCTGTTTTTGGATATATCAGAATTTTAAATTGCAGATGAGTGGAACAGAGAATTAGAAGGGGGAAATCATTTGGCATTAATTTCAAAACTGCAGAGAATCTAAGATCCAAAAATGTCAGATGCAACATCTTTTAGCTTTGTTTCTACTTTTCTGCATTTTTTACAAGTTTCTCAGGGCAATATTTGCATAATTACTTTTTGGAGTTGCATATTTCCTTTTATTTCATCATTTCCTACAAAATATTTTTCCATTAGAGAGGCCATTACAAACTACCTCTTGAAAGTGCTGTGGGAATATTAACCCTAGTTTGAATACCATTAGAAAGCTTTCAGGCATTAAAGTCCTCCCTCCACACCAAATGTTAAAGGTAATTTGATAAGATTTCCTACTTTCCACCTTCAAGCTTATTCTTTTTTTCTGTTTATACAACCCAATATCACTTTTAAACTCCCAGTCACTAGTAGAAATCCTGAAGATCTGCTGATGAAAAGGCACAGAGATTTTAGTTTTAAATATCAGTTCCATTTCACTATTTTGTTTTTCTTCTTCAGAGACTCCAATAAACAAATATTCCTTTGTTTCCCTTTTTCTGTTTCCATCACTGTCTCTGTGACCCTTTTGGTTTACTTATTTATTATTAATTAATTAATTAATTTATTTATTTAATTTTTATTCTCTTGGTTGTTTTGATGTCTTTCTTCATTGCCCTATATTACATTTTTATTTATGTCTACTGCCCCTTAGGTATCTTGTAATTTTTACTAATTTCTGAGAAATCTTTGTATTTTATTTTGTTCCTTTGTTCATTCAACTCTGTTTCTCCCCGTTATTTGTCTATTTATGTGTTCTGTTTTTGAATTTCTGGATTTTAATATGGATGCTTGTATTTTTATTTATTTATTTTTTTAAAAAGACTTATTTATTATTTTAGAGAGAGAGAGAGGGAACGGGGGGGGCAAAGGAGAGGGAGAGAGTCTTAAGTAAATTCTGCATTCAGCAAGGAGCCTGATGCGGGACTTGATCTCACAACTCTGAGGTCAAGACATGAGTTGAAACCAAGAGTCAGTCAGTCCTCAACCAACTGCACCACGCAGGCACCCCGATGTTTGTATTTTTAAATGCCTGCTGGAGCATATTTAATCGGTTTAATGCAGTTTTCTTTTGTTTCATAGATGTTTTCAAAGAGGAATTTTCCCCAGTGATATGTGTAAAATTTTAACTCTTGATTTTTTTTTTTTTTTTGCTAGCTCTGTGTATGACTTTACTTTTCTTCTATAAATTTAATGCTATTGGATTTGCTTGTTTCTTTGTTTTTTTTTTTTAAATTTTATTTTATTATGTTATGTTAATCACCATACATTACATCATTAGTTTTTGAGTGTTCCATGATTCATTGTATGCGTGTAATACCCAGTGCTTTTTGTTTGGTTGTTTTTTGTTTTAATGATTCCTATTTAATGGCGCCCTCTTCTGTCGGCAGAGCAAAGTTTGGGCACTTGTGATTTGTGGGACCCCATTTTTGCCTTGTTTTCTTCTTTTTCCCTTGACCACTCAGTTACCAAAAGAAACTTCTCCTGTCCTCTGTGCTCTTTTCTCCCCCAGAAGTTAGGCATTCCCAGGAGGGCCCCATCAATGCTCCTGCCCCATTACACAGAGCCTCACTGGAACCCTTTCTCCATAGTAGCTTCTCATGGCCCTGCACCATCACCCTGGTCCTTTGCTAACCCCCTTTCTCCCCTTTGGTTTGCCTCAGGAGGGAGGGAAGACGATAGTAAGAGTGGTGCTGTTTTCTCTTTTTATTTATAGATAATTTGCACATTTGGTGTTCTCTATCTTCAAGTTATGTGGAAGTCCTGGTTTTGTAGTTTTACTTCTCTCTTCTTGTTTATCTTACCTTTTGAGGAGAAAATTTTGTGATACAGGTAGTTATACCACTCCTATTGTCCTTAGCTATTCACATTGCCAACTTTTTTTAAAAATTTAAATTCAATTAGCCAACATTATTAGTTTCAGATGGAGAATTCAGTAATTCATAAGTTGCATGTAGCACCCAGTGCTCATCACATCTCATGCCCTACTTAATGCCCAGCATCCAATTACCCCATTCCCCCACCCACCTTCCTTCCAGCAACCCTCAGTTTGTTTCCTATAGTTTAGAGTCTTTCTTGGTTTGTCCCCCTCTCTGATTACTTCCCATTCAGTTTTCTCTCACTTCCCCTATGATCCTCGCACTGTTTCTTATATTCCACCTATGAGTGAAACCATATGATAATTGTCTTTCTCTGATTGACTTATTTTGCTCAGCATAATACCCCCAGTTCCATCCACGTCATTGCAAATGTCAAGATTTCATTCTTTTTGATGGCTGAGGAGTATTCCATTGTATATATATACCACATCTTCTTTATTCATTCCTCTGTCGATAGACATCTGGGCTCTTTGCATAGTTTGACTACTGTGGACATTGCTGCTATAAACATTGGGGTGCACGTGCCCCTTCAGAACATTACATTTGTATCTTTAGGGTAAATACCTAGTAGTGCAATTGGTGGGCGGTGGGATAGCTCTATTTTTAACTTCTTGATGAACCTCCATACTGTTTTCCAGACTGGCTGTACCACCTTGCATTCCCACCAACAGTGTTAAGAGGATTCTCCTTTCTCCACATCCTCACCAACATCTGTCGTTTCCTGACTTGTTAATTTTAGCCATTCTGACTGGTGTGAGGTGGTATCTCATTGTGGTCTTGATTTGTTTTTCCCTGATCCTGAGTGATATAGAGCATTTTTTTTTCATGTGTCTATTGGCCATTTGGATGTATTCTTTGGAGCAATGTCTGTTCATGTCTACTGCTCATTTCTTGACTGGATTTTTTTGGGGGGGTGTTGAGTTTGATAAGTTCTTTATAGATTTTGGATACTAGCCCTTTATCTGATAAGACATTTGCAGTTATCTTTTCCCATTCTGTACGTTGTCTTTTGGTTTTGTTGACTGTTTCCTTTGCTGTGCAAAAGCTTTTTATCTTGATGAAGTCCCAATAGTTCATTTTTGCTTTTATTTCCCTTGTCTTTGGAGATGTGTCTAGCAAGAGGTTGCTGCAGCTGAGGTTGAAGGGGTTGTTGCTTGTGTTCTCCTCTAGGATTTTGATGGATTCCTGTCTCACATTTAGGTCTTTCAGCCATTTTGAGTTTATCATTGTGTATGGTGTAAGGAAATGGTCCACTTTCATTCTACATGTGGCTGTCCAATTTTCCCAACACCATTTGTTGAAGCGACTGTCTTTTCTCCATTGGATATTCTTTCCTGCTTTGTCGAAGGTTAGTTGACTGTAGATCATATATCCAACTTCTAAAAGAAACCACTGTAAGTAAATCAATGAACACCATGCTGGGGCAGCCACAGGTCAGGTGTACAGAGATTTTACATAGTGTTCCTACCCCAACAGGCTACATAGAAGGGTGGAGTGTGTATTGGGGGAATGGCTGGGAGGATGAGGAGTCAGTGTTTTGACTCCTGGACATGTCCTTCTTACTTAGCAACTTGATGTTCCCATGAATAGGGAGATGGGTCCTTGGCAGTTAAAAGGACTTGAAACTCACATGTACTGCACTCTGATGATCAGGGAGGCACTTTCCTTCATGCTTCATATGCTTAATGCCCTTGTCTATGCCCCACCTTGAGCTCACACACCCAATCTGCCTGTAGGACTGAGCTCCACTTTCTCATCTCTGGGAGTTGAGGTTGTGGCAACCTTAGCACCCCCAATCTTGGCTTGCCCTTACTCCCACTGACCCCCAGCTGAGTCCTCTGAAATCGCCCTGTTTCTGGGTCTTGGATGAATCCCAGACTCTGCATTGTGCAGTTCTTCCATCTTTCAAGGACATCTGAAGCATCTCTTTTGGGAAGACTTCCCAAGCTTTTATGTTCCAAGATGGCAAGTGATCCCTCCTTTCTGATCCTAAGCAGTGCTTTCATTCTCTGACTTCCTAGTGTTTCCCTGAAAGGCCATCCCTGCCTGGAGGGCAGGGCTTCTGCCTCACCTGCCTGTTCCCTAGAAGTGGGCCCTGTGCTTGGTCATCCTGGGGCTCAAGTGGGAAGATATTGAAAGAATGAACATGGGAACTTGTACAGTGCCCTTGCCAGCTGGTGTCACTGGCTATGGTTCCCAGAGGAAGGGTATCTTCACAAAGATTCAGAGTCTGAGGAAAATTATCAACAGTTCAAAAATAGCAGAAATAAAACCAGTAATCACCAAAGTAGTAATCAGTAGAAGTTTATTGTGCATAGGGCAGCAGCCAGTCCTGAGGTAGAGGCTCTCTTTCTTTGGCCATCCAACATGGTCACCCTCCATTCTAGAGCTCCTCCTGGGCTCAGGGCATCTGTCTCACCTGTACTGGTTGAGTGCATTTGAAGTGCTTGGCACTAGGGGTGGTGTAATCTTGGGCTCATGTCATCCTCAGGACATAAACCCTTGTCTAGGCTGTAGTCTTTGTTATGGGTAGAAGAAGAGACAAACTATATATATTTGCCCGTGGACACTCATATAACTTCTGCCTCCTTCAAGAAACAAGAATAAAGGATGTTGGGATAAAATATTAAGGTGGTAGGAAGTACTGATAAAGTCCTTTGAAAAAGTTATTTAAATTAAATAAACTTATGAAGAAGCAGCAGTGTCTCAGGGCTAGGTGATCATTGCACTTGTTGAGTAGACTCAGTTGGTAATAAATGGCAGAAACTCTTGAGAAGTCTAATGGATGGATGCTAAGTCCAGGTACAATTGGATCAAGAGGTCAAAGGATATTGTCAGGACTGTGACACTTGACCTCGCCCCAATATCTGGGCTCTGCTCAGCTTTATTTCCAAGCTGGCTCTTCCCAGGATGGTGTGGAGAAGCCCAGCCCACAGTCTAGTATCTCAGAGAGACCCTCTCCCAGTATCTTATCTACCTCCCAGGGGCTCTGATGCTCCATCCACCAGGAAGGAGCCCACAATGGTGGGAGGAAGTATCCCCAGGTATACAGTTTACAGGGAATGAGGAGAGCTGACTTCCAAAGGGAGGAAGGGATGTTTTTGGAAAATGAATGTGTATGTGTGTGTTTGTCAGCTTGACCTGGCAAAAATGCTCAACCTAGAAACATTTTGATTTGATGCCTCAGTGCCTGCTCAGGGGTTCCACCACATGCCCTGTTGAGGCTTTATCCACAGTATGCTGGCTTTTCCCATAGTCAGGATGCCCTTCCTGGCCTTCAGATTAAGCTCACTTCCCCAGATTAAGGTCCTCCCTCAGTCACCAAATTCATAGTCTATTTTATTGGCGAGTCTTTAAACCAGTTATTGTGTGAGGTCTGACTTCACAGGGATGGATGGTAAATGTTGGGAGTGTGCCCATATGCTCTTGGAGCCCAGACATAGTACATGCTTAGGAATATTTGAGGAGTGAAAGATTTACTTTAAGATTGACAGTTTCTTTTGTTTATAGATTTTTCATGGATTTTTTAAATAATTTCACTGAAGCAAACTAAGAACTAGATTTCTTAAAATTCAGCAGTTTATACTTCAATTTGGGGGAAAAAGCATTAAAAAAGTAAATATAGGGCGCCTGGGTGGCTCAGTTGGTTAAGCGACTGCCTTCGGCTCAGGTCATGATCCTGGAGTCCTGGGATCGAGTCCCACATCAGGCTCCCAGCTCAGCGGCGAGCCTGCTTCTCCCTCTGACCTCCCCTCTCATGCTGTTTCTCTCTCGCTCGCTCTCTAATACATAAATAAATAAAATCTTAAAAAAAAAAAAAGTAAATATAATTAGTCAATTTATAATTATGGCCTCAATAAGTTCCATTTAAATGTAATGTGTCAAGTATGATGATTTGTTGAATAAATCAAATCATAGATACATTTTAATATTCCTAAAGTTATGAAATCATCTAAGCTTCATAAAAAGAAAGCATTTCATCTATTTTAATTTTTCTTGGAAGTCCCTATTTGTCAAAAGAATAGTAAAACAGTTTTTCTTTCATGATTTCAAAGTTTGCCAATATTATATAGCTTGTAGAACTCAGAAGGGTTCTCATGCTTTCCATAGGTGTGCAGTCAGTGTCACCAGGAGTCCACTGGATCTCACAGATCATAGAATTTCCATTGCAGGAAATATTAGAGATTATTTAATTGAATCCTTTCATTTTATGAATAAAACTCTGGTATCAAACACATCAAATAGCACTCCCTGGGACACTTCTGGGCACAGTGATTCTCATTGGGCAGCTCCGGACAGCTCCCTGCCCCTCCTATACCCCTCAGTCATTGGGGAGAACTCATTGTAAATCTTGTGCCCCCCAACCCCATGAGTGCCACCCCCTGGTAGGCAGGTCTGAGTGGACTAAACAGCCACATTCTGCTACTGCACTGGGTTTTTTTTTTTTATGTTATGTTAATCACCATACATTATATCATTAGTTTTTGATGTAGTGTTCCATAATTCATTATTTGCGTATAACACCCAGTGCTCCATGCAGAACGCGCCCTCTTTAAAACCCATCACCAAGCTTGCACTGGGTTTTATATCCAGGATTTGTGTGTTCATTTGGGAGGGACCTGCACCACCATCTGCAGCTTCTCTTAGGGGACTATTTACAGAGCACAACTTTCTTGGTCCTGAAGCCAAGTCAACTTTAGCAAGGCCCCTGTCCCCTGTGGGCAGGGGAAACATGTCCTGGTGTTCTGTTCCACTCTCCCCACCAACTCTGAAGTGCTGTCTAGTCTGGCAGTTGTGGCACTGACCTTGGTCTGAAGGCAGCGTCCAAGCTGTCCCTATGCCTGGCTGACCTCCAGGTGAGTGTTTCTTCTCCCCCCCTCCCGCTTTCTGTCGGCATTCCTCTTCATTCCTCCTCTTGGCCAAATGCCGGCCTTGTATTCTTCTATACAAACAGGGTGCTGAGGTAGCAGGCTTCCTTTGCAGCGTCAAGTGGGGCCAGACTGGTTCCTCCTCAACCTCCTTCTCCCTCTGATGGTGCAGCCAGTAGAGGATTTTTTTTTTTTTTTTGAATTTGCCATCACCCTAGGATGTAAAGCTTGGAGCTAAGTTCCAGTGACTCTGCAAAAGGACCTTATCTTGAAAGATCCAAATCCTACAAGACAGTGGTTATTAGTTTTTGCCATTAGCAAGATATGTGTGTCATAGATTTAATCCATTGTATTCAAGTTTCTCCGCCAAATAAGTGATAGGATTTTTAAAATTTAAGTACTTAGTCTTAAATTGATTTCCTTTACTGTATAATAATTTCTATATATTATCAACTATGGATTTGTAAATGCAATTAAGTGTAACTAAAATTTGATATTAGACATTGTTGACAGTTAAGTAATATAGATTGTGAATTTATGCTCTAACTATGATTTTCTCTTACATCTTGTTAAATTATGAGATACATATTCTTGTGTGGACAGGGAACTATTTTTACATAATTTTATGATTATTGCCATTAAAATGATTTCAAAATGAGAAATGCAACTTTTTAAACCTCCTGAGATGATTACTGATATTGGATATCCAGGTTTACTTGTTCATTTTTTGTTTCATTATTTATTTACATGCAGTTGTACATGTTCACACGGTTGCATGCATGTGACATGTTGAAATCCCAGCCAAGCAAGATAAAACTTTCCTGATTGCCTCATCTACCTGCTGCATTTGATTCTCTCTGAGATCATCTTTGCTAGGGCCTTATCTTCCACATATAGAATAAAAAGTATGAATGTGGAAGTGTTTTCCTTAAGTGTTTAAAACTTAGTGGCTTCTTTGAAAAAAATTCAAATTTCAGAATTTTAACTTTAACAAAAAGGGTACTACTCACACTTATTAAAGTTAGAAAATTTAGTGGCGAGAGTGGGCATCCTTGACGTATTCCTGATCTTAAGGGAAAGGCTTTCAGCTTTTCCCCATTGAGGATGATATTCGCTGTGGGTTTTTCATAGATGGATTTTATGAACTTGAGGAATTTTCCCTCTATCCCTATACTCTGAAGAGTTTTAATCAGGAAAGGATGCTGTATTTTGTCAAATGCTTTTTCTCCATCAATTGAGAGGACCATATGGTTCTTCTCCCTCCTCTTATTAATGTGTTCTATTACATTGATTGATTTGTGAATGTTGAACCACGCTTGCATCCCGGGGATAAATCCCACTTGGTCATGGTGGATGATCCTTTTAATGTATTGTTGGATCCTATTAGCTAGGATTTTGTTGAGGATTTTGGAATCCATATTCATCAGGGATATCAGTCTGAAATTCTCCTTTTTGATGGGGTCTTTGCCTGGTTTGGGGATTAAGGTAATGCTGGCCTCATAGAATGAGTTTGGAAGTTTTCCTTCTCTTTCTATTTTTTGAAACAGCAACATAGTACTAGAAGTCGTAGCAACAGCAATCAGACAACAAAAAGAAATAAAAGGTATTCAAATTGGCAAAGAAGAAGTCAAACTCTCTCTTTTCACAGATGACATGATACTTTATGTGGAAAACCCAAAAGACTCCACCCCCAAATTATTAGAACTCATATAGCAATTCAGTAATGTGGCAGGATACAAAATCAATGCATAGAAATCAGTGGCTTTCTTATACACTAACAATGCAACTGTAGAAAGAGAAATTAGAGAAACAATTCCATTTACAATAGCACCAAAAACCATAAGATACCTAGGAATAAACCTAACCAAAGAGGTAAAGGATCTATACTCTAGGAACCTCAGAACACTCATGAAAGAAATTGAAGAAGACACAAAAAGATGGAAAAATATTCCATGCTCATGGATCAGAAGAATAAACATTGTTAAAATGTCTATGCTACCCAGAGCAATCTATACCTTCAATGCCATCCCAATCAAACTTTGACATTTTTCAAAGTGCTGGAACAAACAATCCTAAAATTTGTATGGAATCAGAAAAGACCCCGAATCGCCAAGGAAATGTTGAAAAAGAAAAACAAAGCTGGGGGCATCACGTTGCCCGATTTCAAGCTATATTACAAAGCTGTGATCACCAAGACAGCATGGTACTGGCACAAAAACAGACATATAGACCAATGGAACAGAATAGAGAACCCATATATGGACCCTCAACTCTATGGTCAAATAATCTTTGACAAAGCAGGAAAAAACATGCAATGGAAAAAAGACAGTCTCTTCAATAAATGGTGCTGGGAAAATTGGACAGCTCCCTGCAGCAGAATGAAACTCGACCATTCTCTAACACCATACACAAAGATAAACTCAAAATGGATAGAAGACCTCAATGTGAGACAGGAATCTATCAAAATCGTAGAGGAGGACATAGGTAGTAACCTCTTTGACATCGGCCACAGCAACTTCTTTCAAGATACATCTCCAAAAGCTAGTGAAACAAAAGCAAACATGAACTTTTGGGACTTCATAAAGATAAAAAGCTTCTGCACAGCAAAGGAAACAGTCAACAAAACAAAGAGGCAACCCACAGAATGGGAGAAGATATTTGCAAATGACACTACAGATAAAGGGCTGGTATCCAAGATCTATAAAGAACTCAAACTCAACACCCAAAAAACAAATAATCCAGTCAAAAAGTGGGCAGAAGATATGAAAAGACACTTCTCTGAAGAAGACGTACAAATGGCTAACAGACACATGAAAAAATGTTCATCATCATTAGCCATCAGGGAAATCCAAATCAAAACCACATTGAGATACCGCCTTACACCAGTTAGAATGGCAAAAATGGACAGGGAAAGAAACAAATGTTGGAGAGGTTGTGGAGAAAGGGGAACCCTCTTCCACTGTTGGTGGGAATGCAAGTTGGTACAGCCACTTTGGAAAACAGTGTGGAGGTTCCTCAAAAAATTAAAAATAGAGCTACCCTGTGACCCAGCAATTGCACTCCTGGGTATTTACCCCAAAGACACAGATGTAGTGAAAAGAAGGGCCATATGAACCCCAATGTTCATAGCAGCAATGTCTGCAGTAGCCAAACTGTGGAAAGAGCCGAGATGCCCTTCAACAGCTGAATGGATAAAGAAGATGTGGTCCATATATACAATGGAATATTACTCAGCCATCAGAAGGGATGAATACCCAACTTTTACATCAACATGGATGGGACTGGAAGAGATTATGCTAAGTGAAATAAGTCAAGCAGAGAAAGTCAATTATCATATGATTTCACTTGTTTGTGGAACATAAGGAATAGCATGGAGGACATTAGGAGAAGGAAGGGAAAAATGAAGGGAGGGAAATCGGAGGGAGAGATGAACCATGAGAGACTATGGACTCTGAGAAACAAACAGGGTTTTAGAGGGGAGGGTGGTGGGGGGATGAGTTAGCCCAGTGATGGGTATTAAGGGGGGCACGTGTTGCATGGAGCACTGGGTGTTATACGAAAACAATGGATCATGGATCACTACATCAAAAACTAATGATGTATTGTATGGTGACTAACATAACATAATAAAATTAAAAAAATAAATAAAAGAAAATTTAGATAAAAAGAAGAAAATACCTATGCATTATGCACCATTGAGAATCAATATTTTATTTTATTTTATTTTCTATATGTATATTTATTAAAACAAAATTAGAACAATTTTTTAAAAAATTAGGATCATTTATGCACATGCATAAATTTATAATTAAAAATATAATTAAAATTTTTCCACATCACAAATATACAGATTCTTTAATAACCTGCTGGTAAAGTCTTTTTTTTCGTGTAAATGTATTGCTATATCATTTAAATAATCATATGGCTGTGCCCTGCTCAGCTGGCACTTTGGATATTTTCTACTTATTTTCCACCTGAAACAGCTCTGTAAAGAGCATGTTTGAAACTGGGTGACTCTTTCTGACTCTTCTTGCTGCATAGGGTCTCAGCAAGAAAGAGATTATGTGCTTGAAGGTCAAGTGTTTGGGGAAAGAATGGTGTGTTGAAGTTCTGCACTGGATAGGAACAGAAGTCATGACTGCATGGCCCAAAGGGGTGAGGGGAGAGCTGGGATTTGCAGCTCTGGAGAGGGCTGCCCAGCCCTGGTTTGTAGCAGAATGCTGCCTAATAGTCTGCAGCCTGGCCAGGAAGGAGCCACAAGACTAAATACCCTGACCCTCTTCCTCCCAACTCTTGAGTTTTGCCAGTGTGTTCCATCGGCCAGATCCAGACAAGACCAGAAGATAGGAGAGCTTGACTGAGGTAGAGCAGGAAGCACAGCTTCCAGGTGCACAGAGCCAAGGAGAAGGCAGAGAGTGGGCTGGGGGCAAATGTGGGCTGTTCCAGTTCAGTCCTGCACTTGTGACTGTTAGGATCTATTTTTATCCTAGTCCAGGAGAAAACCACCTGTCCCCAGTACAAGAGTTGCATAATATCCCATCAGCTACTGTGCGGTGTGGGGTGATGTTGATTCAGTTATACCGTAAACTTAAAAGTGTTAGCTACTCTAGTGCTCTTCATACATGGCAATGGAGAATAAAGGGCAGGGGTGGGGGAAGAAGCAGTGAAATACCATAACACATATCTGCTTTGGTCCCAGCTTCTATAGCTGACACGAAGCCTGGATTGTTAATCAACTTCCTTCTCTAATACCATCTTTGCCTTACCCTGCCACCACTTCAGGTACATGGATTTTATTCACTGTTGGAGGTGACCCAAACCTTCATTCCTATAGGTTCTGAGTCCTTGGTGGTCATGTCTTCACTGGAGTGCCCAGGTGTCCATGGATTAGGACTGACAGAATGCAAGGAAGCACCTACGTGAATGCACCTACGTGAATGCACTGGACAGTGCTCCTTGCCCCTATGAGGGAACAGCAGCCCAGCTCCCTCTGATAATTGGGACTGGTCATCCTGGATAGCAGAGGGACTCCTTGTCTGCTTGATGGTTACAGCATATGAGGATCCCAAAAGGCCACAGAGTGCTCTCAGCTTCCAACATAACGGCACTTTCATTGTGTTCTCTGTTAGCTGCATTCCCTGAGCTCAAGACTGTAGAGACAGGGAGCAAAAATTCATTAACTGGGTTACTGGGTATAATAGCAAGGAGGAACCCTCCCATCTCTACCCTTTGGTTCCTGCACTCATGCTTTCCAGTAGGTATGCAGGAGATAGTGACATACATATATTGTTCATTTGTTTAAAGCATACACTGCATAATGTAGGAGGACACCCCAACTTTTCAGAGTTTGGGGTTGCAGCAGCAGGTAGCGCAGCTGAACTTTCAGCAGGCCACCATTCTATCAAGTCCAGTGCTTCTGGGTAGTGGAGCACATGTTAAGACCAGTGGATTCTGTTATGATGTACTTCCTTCATCAGGAATAACAGAAGGAATTCCTGTCAAAGGAACTGGGGAGGAAACCAAGGATTGGAAAGTGAAATCTGTAAGTTAATAAGTGATGGGGCTGGTTGAAGCCTTGCAGGATGAAGTAGGAATTTAGATTACTGATTTGAAAGTTTTCCTCTTTTCTAATGTTAACATTTAGTGCTATAAAATTTCCTTTCAGTTCTGCTTCAACTGCATCCTATGCATTTTGATATGTTGTATTTTTATTACCATTCAGTTATCTGTATTTTAAATTTTACTTTGAGCCTTCTTCATTGACCCATGGAATATTTAGAAGTATGTTGTTTAGTTTTCATATGTTTTAGAGGTTTTTCTATTGTCTTCCTATTACTGATTTCTATTTTTATTCCATCATTATGGTTGGAGAACACAGTCTGTATGATTTCCATTCTTTAACACTTGTTGAGATTTGTTTTATGACCCAGAATATGGTCTCTTGGCAAATCTTCTATGAGAACTTGAAAAAGAAGTGTATTCTGTTGTTGGCTGGAATGTTCCATATATGTGAATAAAATCTTTTTGGTCCAGTGTTGTTCAGTTTTTCTATATCTTCAACAATTTTTATATCTCGTAGTTCTATTAGATGCTGAAAGGGGGTTGTCGAAGCCCCCTACTACAAGCATGGATTTGTCTATTTTTTCTTTTAGCTCTACCAGTTTTTTGCTGTTTTATTATTCCCTGTGTACACATTTAGGATTGTTATGTCTTCCCACTGAAGTGATACATTTATCATTATTTAAGGATCTTCTTTGTCTCTACTAATTTTCTTTGTTCTTAAATCTAGCTGATATTAATATAATCACTTAGTTTTTGTGTGTGTGATATATCTTTTCCTGCCATTCTACTTTCAATCTTCCCATATTGTTGACTTAGAAATGAATTTTTTGCAAATAGCATGTAGTTAGGTTATTTTTTAAAATTTACTTAAATTAGGATTTAAATCTGCCACTTATTTATTTTCTGTTTCTTTCTTTGGTTTCTAGTTTTTATGTTTCTCTTTCCTTGACTTCCTTGAGCTTTTTTGGGTTATATCTTGATTTATTTATAGTATATTTGAGTATATCTCTTTGTATAGTTTTTGTAGTGGTTGCACTGAGAGTTCAATATACATTTGTGATTTATTAGAGTTTACTGGTATTATCATTTACTGCTTTGAGTGAAGTGTGAAAACCTCATTTCTGTTGAGATTTCTTTAACCTACTCTGTGTTTAAATATCATTATCTTGAGTATCAGATATTATAATTTTTGTTTTAATTATAAAATATGATACATAAAACCCATGAGGAAAAGAATAGTTTGTTGTATACACACGTTTCTCTCTGTTGTTCAGATTGGGTGAATTCTATTAATCTGTCTTCAAATTCACTGATTATTTCCTCTGTTATATCCACTCTTACCATGAGCCCATACTAAGAATTTTTTTTAAAGATTTGTTACTTTATTTTTTAGCTCTATAATTTCCATGTGGTCCTTAAAAAAATAAGCTCTATTTCTTCATCTGATTTTATATTTTTTTAAACTTTTTTCAAGAGAATTTATAATTAATTATTGGGACATTTTTATGATGGCTGCTTTAAAATCCTGTTTAGATAATCCAACATCTGATTTATCTCAGTGTTTATGTCAATTTGATTGTCCTTTTCATTCAAGCTGTTTTTTGTTGTTGTTTTGTTTTGTTTTTTGGTTTCTGATATAGTAGGTGACTTTTGGTTGCATCCTGAATATTTTATCCATTATTTTAGGGGACTTTGAATCATACAGAAATCTTTTATATCAGCAGGCAGTCATCCTGTTTTAAGTTTAGCCCTCAGGTTCTGGCCTGTGGTCTATGGTATTAATGATGGTTTAATTTTCAAAGAGGAGGTAGAAGGGTTTTCCCCAGGTTGGGCTGCCTGGGTTTTTCTATGTTGGAGAAGAGGAGTCTCAGGCCTGCAGGAATGAAGAGGCCTCCTGAGTGGGTGTTTGTTATAGTGGGATCCCCTTTCCATGGGGGCCTCAGAACATTTTTTGGGCCATGCACTCTAATAGGATACCCCAACCAGTGTCCCACAGCTGCCCTAGGTATCTCTTGGCAGAGAAGGGGGTTTCAGGCCCGGTGTCCAAAGGACTGAGATCCCAGGTTTGTGTTATGGTGGCATCTCTCTGTAGGATCTGAGTGCCTTCCAGGTATTTCTCAGCAGGGGAGGGACAGCTTTCCTGGCCACCTTTGTTGGCAGGACTTCTACTGATATTCCTTGTTAGGGGAGCCATAATCACCTGGTATTGTCAGAAGGATCCCATTCCACCCAGGGGAGGAACAAGCCCATGTGACTGCCTTCTCTTGCTATGTTGGGGGGGGGGGTCAGAAAATGTTGGTTCTGGAAGACAGATGATGTCCTCCTGTTGATCATTCTTCCTATCCTGAGGTACCAAACCAGTTTACTTTCCTATTACCACCTTTAAGAGTTCTCCTTTAGTTGTCTCTTGGTTTATTTCCAGGGTTTATAGTTGTGCTTAGCAGAGATGAGCAGGTAGAAGGGGGTCTATACCATTCTGTTTGGACTGGAAGTCTCCTGAAATTGCTCATTCACTTATTTTTAATCTCTGTCATTTTGTTTTTAGTTGGTTTCCAGTAAAGAACATACATTTGGATCTAATTTTAAACTATTCACTGTTATGTCCTATATTTGATATATTGTTGCATTTCCTTGGTATTTCCTTTTCCCATCTACTGATGAAGTATATTGTTAAAATGCCTTTATATCTATTTTCCCATGTGTTTTGAAGCTATAGATAATATTTGTATTCTCTTATTACCTTAAACATTAAAAAAATAGCTAAACCTATCTTCATAATCATAAGAATGAAACAAGAATTAGCTGTTTTAGGGAGTTGAGAGACATTAAGTAGATTTATTGACTTCTCAGGTGGTAGGCTTTTGTTTGAAAATCTTGAAGGAGACACTGTTTCCACTTTTGCCCTGTGATATTGAAAAGTTAGCCTTCAAGTACTTCTTGAATCTTTCTGGAAAAACATTTGAGCAGCAGACATCCTTCTGTACCGCTGCAAATGCCATTCATTTTCTTAGAATGTTTGGCAAGAACAATAACATTTGGTGTTTTCACAGCAGTGTGTTGTCCTCGTTGCACTTGAAATGAAATCCAAAACCTCAACCATAGCTTATTAAACATGAATGATCTGGCTGCAGCTACCACTCATACATTATTTTCCATCATATGTTCACTTGTTCACTGAATCCAGACCAATGGCCTTCTTACTAGGTGAATGTGTATTTGTACTTGTCAGTTCTACCTGGGTGCTCCTCTTAAGCATGCTGCCGGCTGCCCAACAGTGCCTGGCACATAATATGCACTCAATAAACATTTGTCAAATGAATAAAGGAATGAATGGGACTGAGCAATCTGGAATATTGCTTTATGAGGATTTTACATTTATAAAATATTTATGTTTATAAATGGAACTGTGTGTCCAGAGATATAATAGTCATTCACAATAATTATCACCGGTGTTGTATGGAGAGTCGTTCTTGGATGGATTCATCTAAGAAGGCTTCTTGTGAGGATAGTTTTATCAGAGTCTTAAACCGAGAAGAAAGAGAAAAAAATTGTAATCTTTAGGCTTTGGTGATTTCTTGGAAGCTTTGGTGATTTCTTGGTTCCTAAGCAATGAGTTATCCTTTTAGGCATGTTCATGCTTTGTGTCCATTTCCTTCTTTGGGTGTCCAGGATGTTTGGAAAGTCTTCCTGTGCATCTAGATTTATTTGTGTCTTTGTCAGTGGGACATCTTTAGCTATGCCAAGAGTCTGTCACTGAAAATAGTAATAGTGCTAATAATAAGAGGGATAAAGTCTCTAATTTGTAGGTTTCATTTAATGATTTCATGTTAATGGTTAATAACTCATGCCAAATGCCAAACCAAACTTCACTGCAACATTCCGAGTTCTCCTTGGCTACCCATCATTTTCTTGTATATAAGTTACTTTTTGGCATAAGTTACGTTTATTCATAAGCCCTGAAGTTTATAACATAAAGGTCATATGTTTCTTATATTCTCAACTGTGTTAAGAAAAGTTAAGATCAAATGAGAAGTAACATAATGTGAATGACTGAAAGAGTGTTCATTCACTGGAAAAATTAATTTTGAGGAGTTCTGGCAGAGAGCACAGTTGCCTACATCTGAGGGGCAGAGATTGACCACCAATATATATTCAGATTACAAGTTCAAAAATACCAATGGCTCATTCTTCTTGCCTTTGGGGGAAAAATAACAAATATAGAAACGACCCCCTTAAAAAATAAAAATAGCAAATTAAAACAGAGGAAAACACAGCACTATTACTACCAAAAACGGTTAATAAAATTTTTTATTTAATTTTATTGCTTTAATGTTTTTCAATAAGTATTCAAGTCTCTTCTAATGTATCTCTTCCATGGAATATAAAAATAGTTGGAATTAGTTTTTAAATTATAAATGCCTTCAATGGATCTCTGATTCAGTGTAAGTGAACAACATAAGAAGTTTATTTTCAGAGAATGAGAGTGGTCGTCTAGCTTTTCTGCCAGGCACCTGAACATGAGGGTCATTTACAAACAATATTGTTAGTGAGTTCACTGGGAAGAAACATGCATAATTCTGGGGAAAAATGGATACATAGGTATTTTCGTTTTTGGATGTTTGCAGCAAAAAGGATTTATAATGAGCTCTTTATCAATTTCAATAATCTGTTTTTAACCTAATTGTGATATTCTCTAAAAATAGTGCTGTAATTTAAGTTGTTAGAATAATTTCAATTATAATGTATTCCAGATGTTTGTGAAAATAGCTGAATGTATCAGCTGTTAAAATGTCAGAACTTTCAATGTATTTTAGAGGTTTTAAAAATCAGAGTGTGTGTGTGTGGGGTGTGTGTGTGTGTGTTTTGATCGGGTCAGATTTTGATGGAGATGATTTTAAAATAAGATGAGATATCATGAAAAAGGGGGGAAAAAAGACAGCAGGGAAAGGTAGATCAGAGGTTATCTGTTAAAAGGACCCCAAAGAGCACATGACTTTCTATTTGACCTCTTGAATACTGACATACTTGTGCTTCCACCTTGGTTCAATTAATGGTCATGGGACTTTTAGGCATTTCCTTTCAAATTCTGACAGGATTCAGGTTGACTAGCATCCTTCTCTCTTTATCCAGAGTTGCTGTGTGACTCATGCTGACCTCTGTCCGTTACCCCGCAGAGGGCTCTAGGATGGACACTAGGTCTAGCTATGCCCCTGTCCAGATCCCTGGGTGGTGATTATGGGCGCACAGATCAATTGCAGAGGATCTGGCAGAGGAGAAATAGCACATTTAATCTATTTTTTAAATCTAGAAGTTAGCTGAAGGAAGAGTATTTTAACTGAGTTACATAATAAGAAAGAATACTGAATTCTAGCTGTTCTTTGGGGTATAAACCTATTAAAGTTTATTCCTCTCTCTGATTGCAACTGAAACTGTGGACAAAATACAAAAACCAAGTACCCATGGACTCTGAGAAATAAACAAAACCAGGTGGATTGTGGAAGGGAATTCATACTTGGAGAAGTGACCCTCTTGGGGTGATTTTTTTTCTCTCTCCTGGATTTCCCTCCAGGACAGGCAGGCTTCAGTCATAGCACAGCATGGTGGCATAAATGCCTAGCACTCCCACAGTATCCTCACCTTTCCACCCAGAGAAGCCAGGGAAAGTAGCATCTGTGGGCTAGAGAATGAGGGAATCTCAGAGGAGAGTTCTACACCCCCAATTCCATGCATGAAAATGTACAATTCTGAACAATGCATGTGTGGTACAGACCCAAACCAGCCTAGTGAAGGCCTAGAGAACTATTTGAGATTAGAACCATTCACACAAGTCTCTAACTCCTGTATGCTGGACAGGCACAAATCAACATAGGAAGGTTTAAAGAACTCAACAGAAACTTGAACCATCTGCACAAGTTTCCAAGTGCTGAACTCAGCATATGTGAGACAGACTGAAACTATCATGGGAAATATGAATTTGAACCATTATCCATGGAAAGTGAGACAGAGATTGTGGTCTGAACTTAACTTCTAACTGAAAAAGAAAATAATCTCCAGAAGATTATAACAGGACCCGGAGTCTACATATCTTAACATTGACAATATCTACGAGACGATGCCAAAGAACTCAACATACAAAGAATGAGGAATATGTAATTAATTCTAAAAGGAAAAAAAACAATAAATAGATCTTAATCCCAACATGATCCAGATGTTGAAATGACCAAAGAATTTTAAGTATCTATTATAACATGCTCAATGAGGTAAAGAAAAATGAATTTGAAATGAATGAAAAGATAGGAATCTTTAGGAGAGAAACAGAAATTATAGAATGTCCAATGGAAAAAAGACAGTCTCTTCAACAAATAGGTGTTGGGAAAATTGGACAGCCACATGCAGAAGAATGAAACTGGACCATTTCCTTACACCACACACAAAAATAGACTCCAAATGGTTGAAAAACCTAAATGTGAGACAGGAGTCCATCCAAATCCTAAAGGAGAACACAGGCAGCAACCTCTTCTACCTCAGCCGCAGCAACTTCTTCCTAGAAACATCACCAAAGGCAAGGGAAGCAAGGGTAAAAATGAACTATTGGGACTTGATCAAGGTAAAAAGCTTTTGCACAGCAAAAGAAACAGTCAACGAAACAGAAATTATAAAATAGAAGCAAATGCAAAGGTCAGAGCTTAAAAAATATAACACTTTCATTAAAAAAACTTTATGGGTTCAATAACAGAATGAATTGGAAAGG
>NW_022589787.1:4280462-4452594 GCF_004348235.1 Phoca vitulina | reverse complement strand
TCATTAAAAAAACTTTATGGGTTCAATAACAGAATGAATTGGAAAGGGAGGAAAGGTCAGTGAATTGAAAATAGAACAATATATGTCATCCAGTCTGAAGGGGTTGGTTAAGTGTCACATATTTATTTCATTTGCCATTTTATAAAAGAGTTCTTATTAGATAGTTCTATTTTGACTTTCTTTTTTTAATTAAGAAATCAGTTACTTTGAACCGAGTTAGTAGATACAATGTTCAAGTATTTTGAAGATTTTCCTTTATGTTGTCTTACACTGCATACCATGAATGTTGATATGTGGGTTAATTATATGATATTAATATATAAATAGATAGTTGTTTATAGGTTCACATCAAGGTGTGGACATAATACTGTGTATGTATGTATGTGTATGTATATACTCATATATAATCATCTCTGATATCTAGCAGGAAGTTGTAATCTGGTTTAGACCTCTGGCTTTTTTTTTTTTATGTTATGTTAATCACCATACTTCACATCATTAGTTTTTGATGTAGTGTTCCATGATTCATTGTTTGCATATAACACCCAGTGCTCCATTCAGTACGTGCCCTCTGTAATGCCCATCACCAGGCTAATCCATCCCCCCATCCCCCTCCCCTCTAGAACCCTCAGTTTGTTTCTCAGAGTTCATAGTCTCTTATGGTTCATCTCCTGCTCTGATTACCCGCCCCCCTTCATTTTTCCCCTCCTGCTATCTTTTTTTTTTTTTTTAACATATAATGCATTATTTTTTTCAGAGGTACAGGTCTGTGATTCATCAGTCTTACACAATTCACAGCGCTCACCATAGCACATACCCTCCCCAATGTCTATCACCCAGCCACCCCATCCCTCCCTGAGGGTTGCTGGAGTGGGGGGTGGGGTGGGAGGGATGGGGTGGCTGGGTGATAGACATTGGGGAGGGTGTGTGCTATGGTGAGCGCTGTGAATTGTGCAAGGCTGTTGAATCACAGATCTGTACCTCTGAAACAAATAATGCAATATATGTTAAGAAAAAAAAGAAAAAGAAGAAGAAGACAATAGTAGGAGGGGAAGAATGAAGGGGGGGAAATCGGAGGGGGAGACGAACCATGAGAGATGATGGACTCTGAAAAACAAACTGAGGGTTCTAGAGGGGAGGGGGTTGGGAGGATGGGTTAGCCTGGTGATGGGTATTAAAGAGGGCACGTTCTGCATGGAGCACTGGGTGTTATGCACAAACAATGAATCATGGAACACTACATCAAAAACTAATGATGTAATGTATGGTGATTAACATAACAATAAAAAAAGAAGGGAAAGAAAGGGGGAGAAAAAAGAGAATTCCTCATATCAGTGAGATCATATAATACATGTCTTTCAATCAATAGTATAGAGTGAAATAAAAGGTGTGACTACATTTAATTGTGTTTTGCAAATTAAAAATTTTATTTATTTATGGATTATTATAAATCAGTGATTCTTGTCAGGCAGTCAGGGCTGATTTTGTGGCACCATTGGAACTTTTTGGAGACATTTTTGGTTGTCACACTGGGGACTGGAAGCCAGGGATGGTAAACATCCCACAATGTATAGGACAGCCCCTACAATAAAGAATGATTTAATTCCTAATGCCAACACTGCTGACTAGATTTGTGAACAGAGTTATCTAAATAGATTTATCCTAATGATTTTCTTGATATAATAGCAAACTTGATTGAGAATTGTGATTAAAAAAAAAACCCAACATTTGGGTTTCACAGCTTTTAAATGAAGGCTAACCAACAGCTCTACATGTGGATAGGGAAGTTGTAAACTTGTATTTAAACATGGCCAAGCTGATGTTTTCAATATTTATAGTCATTCAGCATGGTGACATCACAGTGCAAAGGCCATATTTGAGAGGTGCAAGGCAGCTGTGTCATGCCCACGTTTGGTTCTGTATTGGTGCTTACTTTCAGGATCCATCGTGGCAGCAGAGCATCCCTTCCCTGGCTGGGACCAAGGCGGCACCTGAGCAGGATAGCTCTTGCACTTACATCTCCTTCATCTAATCTTCTTTCCTACCTTTCCTTGGACACAATTTTCTCAATCTGTGTAGTACTGAGAAAATAGTTACATGCTGCAGTTAAAGAGATCTTTTCTTTCTTTCTTCGACAGTTTTAAAAACCATGCATTTTCTTTGATTCTTCTAAAACTCTAACTGTGATGTTGAACTTCAAAAATAAATTTGAAATGCAATTTACTTGAAAGACCTTCTATATGGAGTGACATTTCATTATGTACAGTTGAACAGTGCTCCTGTACACCGATCCTAAAGAGATGGTATTCCATTCGAATGTAAATTTAATGTGGACAGTAACACAAATCAATGAGAAATTCCTGCCTGTGGTATTGTGCTTTCTTTTCAGTGAATCTGTGCCTATCTGATAGTAAATTATTTATAGACTGTGTATTTGAGTCTGATCCTTTATAAGACATGAGAGCCTGGACCAGCCTTATGTTCACTTGTTTTCATTTTAAAGACATGTTTCTTTGAAAAAAATTGCATGTAGTCTCAGTTTTAAACTGATTCTCTTCATATATCCATTTCTTCTAGGCACTGGCACATCTCCACTTAATAGAATATGTTGGAGAACAGACTGCTTTGCTAATAAAGGTACATTAAATACTGCAATAGAATGTGCTTCAGCCAGTTACTTTGATTTTGTAAAAAAAAAAAAATCTGGTAAGAATAGGTCACAAATTATGTAAAAATTACAGCAGGGAATATTTTTTATCCTGTGTAGCCTAGAGATGAAGCGAGACTTTTTCCAAAGAATAAATAATTACAGATGCCTGCAATTTTGCTATTAGCTTTCAGTTAAAACCATCTAAGGAGAGCAATAGAGACACCAGTGTTAGTAAGTGAATGCACAGCCCCAGGGTTCTGCAGGGAGATAAGATCTGTGTAACCAGTGTGTGCTGCCACCAAGAATGGGACTACCATTCTCCCCTCCCCAGAGGCTGGTTGGCTTGGGGGTGGCTGTGAATCACTCTCCTCAGTTTCTTGTAGACCCAGCTGAGGCTCCCAATATTAGCCAGGAAAGCCCAGGCTGGTTCTGTTTGCACACCTGGGTTTGCCTTGGTTTTTTCCTATGTGAAAGGAAGGACTGACAGCCCTGTGAGTCCCACATGTCCTACCATCCTCAGTGTGTGTGATTTATCAGTGCCGCTATGATACAGAGCACTGCTATTATCTGCTCCTTTCCAGATGGTCCCAGAGGATCAGCGCCTCACAACTGCCATCATCCTGGTGGTCTGGGTTTCAGCCATTGCATCATCCTTGATTGACAACATCCCATTCACCGCAACAATGGTGAGTTGCACCATTCCTCCATGTGATAAGGACCCGACTTTCAGCCTGGACATGATCTGGGCTCACCAGAGGAAGCAGAGAATGAACCTTGTCCCTTTGCTGCGCTCATAGCTATAGAGGAGAGATATGGCAAAGCTTGGGG
Organism: Phoca vitulina; assembly: GCF_004348235.1. NCBI lineage: Eukaryota > Metazoa > Chordata > Mammalia > Carnivora > Phocidae > Phoca > Phoca vitulina. The sequence goes on along the minus strand of NW_022589787.1, from coordinate 4,449,116 downwards.
CCAGCTGGGCCAGGGGTGCTGAGTCCACATTGCAGGCTGGAATCCATGGGCCTGCAGCTGCAGGGGGCAGTGCATCAGTAATTAGTTGTTTCAGGGTTAGCCCAACTGAGAGCTGCCACACCTCATGGAAAAGACAATCTGTTTATTTTTTTCTTTCTTAAAGAAAATTGTAAGATACCAAAGACAGGCTGGTTGAAGACATTCATCCTTTATTCCCCATGAATACAGAAGCTGTTCTAACTGGCCTGTGTGGCTTCGAGTGCTTGGCTTGGGCAGGATTTTGAGTTCTCTGTGTGGTCCTGACTGCAGCTGAGGTTGGGATACACATTAAAAGCCTTACTTATACAAGGATGATGAGCCCCGTTTCTGCTGTGTCTTCTGACATCACTGATAGGTGTACGGCAGAATTGTGAATCCCTGGTGTGACAATGTAAAGGCAGGAATGGGAGCTTGCATATAGGAACCTGGGGTCCTGTCACGAACACCTGAGGTCCCAGGTGTGCTAGGCATGTGTGAACACTCCTCATGACTGGATTCTGGACAGGGGAATTTTCTCTGTTCTTGTGATGTTGAGGGCCCAACTATACTCCTGCACAACAGCCTGTGCAAGGGGGCTCCCATGACATTCATCCCCTTGTATCACATTGGGAATCACCTGGGACCCTTGGGAGTAGAGCAGAGAACCTGGCAGTGAGGAGTAGGGCAGTGCTTCTCTCTCCCACAGGACCTTAGGCTGACCTGGCAGTCAATGTCACTCACTCATTGCCTGAGATTGTCTGCAGGTTGGCTCTCTAGTTACCTAGCTATTATTCTTCCATGGTCTGGGTTTGGTAATTCTGAGCTGATTTTGTGGCTGTTATTACTTTATCATGAAGTCCTGAGTTAGAGAAGTTGTACTGATGTTGTAGAATGTCCTGGTTTGGGCTCAACAGGCACTATCATAACTGTGGCTGTGATGCTGTGGACCCACAGAAGGCCAAGGGCAGCGGCATTTCTCGAGCGGACTAAGGCAACTGGGCCCTGGGCTTCTGAAATGCCAGGTCAGCTTGTATGTGCCTTCCATTCTCAGATGAGGTAGTCTCCAGAAGACCCAGCGTGTGTGAACCCATGAGGCCACACAGTGCGGCCACTGCCAAACCCTGATCTGCCCTTGGGGCTCTGCATGTTATGAAGCTGCTACACCCTGCCTCCTGGGGAAGCTTCTAGGTTTCAGGACCCAGATCCTCTCTGGGAGTGGATGAGAGGGTACCTATTGTTAGAAATTTAAGCTCCTCCATTTTCTAAATATATGACACTTCCAATGTTTTCATTTTAACAATTAATTTTGTTACCTAAAATTTAAATTAAAAAAATCAAGAGAATCACGGAGGATAGTATAACCAATATCTGTATGCTAACCACCCAAAATGAGGAAATTCAAACATTCATTCTTTTTGCCTCGGGTTTTCTTGTTTGTTTTATTTTTAAGAAATAAAACATAGATCAACGTGACACCCTCTGTTCCATCCCTTAACCTCCAGGATCATGTCCATCCTTCCCTGTACTGAGAGGACTACCCCCATGAATCTGGGGCATATCCATTCCTTTGATGGTCCACTATGGAAGGGACCAAGGGAAAGATCTTGGCTTTGTGAGTCAACATGGACAGCACCAAATGCTGAGAGACCAAGGATACAGCTATTGCATAAATTGGCAGGCAGCTTTCTAAAACTGCCAAATCCGTTCTGTGACTCAGCAGGTTGGCAGGTGGTGTCCACAGTGGCTGCATCAGAGGAGAACATGGAGAGCCACCCAGGTTTTCACCTTAGTCTGGAGGGCCCAAACAGATCTGAAGCCACCTTAGTCTGGAGAACCCTAAGAGGTCTGGCTGGTGGGTGGAATTTTATGATGGTGACATTCCCATGTTCTCAGCTTTGCTATTTTCCTGGGGGCTGAACAAGAAGACCCAAGAAAATTTTGTGGAAATACTGTCGGGTCAATACAGGGGTAGAGATAGGTTTGCCTGCCTGTGGCCATCAGATACGCAGTGAACACACTGGAGCTGCAAGCCAGGTCCCTGCTGCCCAGTGTGCAGAGGACACCCTGTTTCAGCCCAGCCTCATTCTGCGGTGAGAACACGCTCTGGCCAAAGTCATCCTTCATGTCAACATGACACATGTCTGTGGAGATTTTAACATGTGTGGAAACTTCATTAAAAAAGGTCAGAAAGCTGACGATGCATTCAGCATTTCCAGTGACTAGGAATGCTGGCAGACGTGCTGGCAGGGAGACCAAGGCTGTGCCTGACAAGGTTGTGAGGCATCTACTCAAAGTTTCTTTAGAAAATTATGAGCATGATTCCATTCCAAGGCAGTGAGTTGGAGAGACAAAACAAAGCCCATCTCTTCCTGGGTGGTGTCTTCTCTCCGGAGTGTGTCTTTAGGTTGGGGGGGCATTCCTCCAGTAGGCATACTGTTAACCGTGGGCTGAGAGCGGCAGGTAGGAAGCACTATTCACATTTATTCATGGCATTTCTCTTCTTCCAATGGTCAGAGAAGAACACCAAATAATTCAGGAAATGCAAAAGACTTAAATTCTAACTGGCAGGATCATGCTATTGAATTTTTGCTTATTTCACAGTATCCAGAGTCAAAAGAACTAGATCATAGATGGGCTTATCTCTCTAATTTGGCTGGATGGGTCTTCAGTGAAAATTACATGAGCACAGCCAAGCTTTGGAAGAGCACCCCAGGGGTTTTTGGGATTAGATTTGCTCCTTTAAATTTTCCTTATTCCTTGGGCTCTCCCCTTCACTTTGACTTTTGCTAATCTTTAATGGTAATACTATTAAACAATTATATATATATAATTGTTATATATATAATATATAATAATATATATAATATATAATACTATTAAACAATTATAAACATTATTAGGTCAACTTAATATTGATATTCCATCATTGTTTAGGGCAATCAGAACAGACACGGAGCCTCTGAATCAGGAAGCTTGAAGCCCTCTCTCTCCTCTTAACTCTGTGTGTCATTGTTAATTCCTCACTTGCTTGGGGCAGAGCGGGGCCCAAAGGGCTGAGGCCGTGGGAGGCACTGGGGGTTTTGGATGGTGGTTCTCCATCAATTGGTTTGGAAATATTTCCTTTTTGTTTTGTCTTTAATTTTTAATTAATTAATTAATTAATTTTTAAGTAGGCTCCACACCCAGCATGGAGCCCAGTGTGGGGCTCGAACTTACGACCATGAGAGGCAAGACCTGAGCCTAGATCAAGAGTCATACACTTAACTGACTGAGCCACTCAGGAGCCCCTTTAATTTTTATTTTTTTAATTGAAGTATAGTTAACATACAGTGTAATGTTAGTTTATACAATATAATGATTCAACAATTCTATACATTACTCAATGTTCATAGCTTTGAGTGTATTCTTTTTTTTTTTTTTTTTTTTAGTATAGTTGACACACAATGTTACATTAGTTTCGGGTGTAAAACATAGAGATTTGACAAGTTTACACATTATGCTGTGTTCACCACAAGTGTAACTGCCATCTGTCCCAATACATTCCTATTATTATATCATAACTGTATCCTTTATGCTGTGCCTTTTATTTCCTTGATTTATTCATTCCATAACTGAAAGCCAGTATCTCCCACTCCCTTTCACCCATTCTGCCCAACCCCCTACCCTCCTCCCCTCTGGCAACCATCAGTTTGTTCTCTGTATTTTATAAATACATTTTATAAATGTATTATATAAATTTTATAAATACAGACCTATAGTCTGATTCTGCTTTTTGTTTGTTTATTCATTTGTTGTTGTTGTTTTAGATTCCATTTATGAGTGAAATCATATGGTAATTGTCTTTCTCAGCCTTAACAAATATTTCCATACACAGTAATTCCATTAACATCTGTGCCTCACCGTCCTTCCCCTTCCTGTCTATGGTTGATAAGGAGCTGTGGGAGCCACACATGAGCTCAGACCTGCTTTTGTAGGCACCTTCTTAGGTCTCCCCAGTACACTGTACTAGAGACTGTATTGGAAACCTGCAATACATCGCTAATGACTGAGAATTCCCTGACAACTTTTCTCCCTTTAAACCTTATGTTTTCAGCCTCTTTTGCTTGAACAGGAAGAATTCTCAGGCTATTTTCAAGTTAAAATGTGATTATTCTTGTCCTGGATGTTGAATTCAAAGGATGGTAATTTATGCACATAATTTTGTGGGTTTTCTCTGACTTCTTGGCTCCTCATCATTATCTGTATTATCATTCAGGCTTGATGAAAGTCAGTTTTTCATGGCTTGTTCTCATGTACCTTTTTCCTTTAGGTCTTTGTAGTATCCTCCCTGCTAGCTGCCCTGCAGGAGGTGCTAGGGCAGAGGGCAGACTGCTGTAACCCCTGACAATGAAAAATGCTCTTGCAGGGTATTAAAAGTCAGAAGCATTTCACATTTGCTTTTGTTATTTACATAATCTCATTTTGTTTTCATTCATCTTTTCTTAAAACATCCAGGATCAAAATAATGTGGAGGGTCGAACCTGGTCCAGCAGATTGCAGTTGGGTTTAATAACATGAGCATTTGTAGCAATTAACAGTTCAGGTTCTGGAGAAGGTGGGTCTGGACTTGGTGCAAGCTGAGAATGCACTGGGTTAGAGAAACAGAAACGATAGCAGCAGAGAGATGCTGTTTTCCCCATTGGATTGGCGGAGCTCCTGCAGTTGGATCACTGTGGTACTGGCAGGCTATCAGGTTGGAAGTCAGCCCCTTGGGGCAGTGCACGACTTCTTTGGGAAGGGCTTCCCCCTTCCCAAAGAGAATGGCCTCTGAGGGGCCCTGCAGTGCCTAGGCTGAGGGTCCTTCACCTTCCATGACCCAAGGACTGACCTCTACACTGCCAGATCCTAGCTCCATGGCACTCCATAAAAAAACAAGTCACACATTTGGGGCACCAATAGCCTCAGAGAAGGTTGATCACAGCATGTCCGAGAGACATAGGAAAACAAACAATAAATTGTAAGAACACTCAGGGAGGTTTTAAGCATTGAACAAAAAATACTTTCTGGAACTAAAACCCATAACTTTTAAAAAATGTTGAATAATGAATTGAAGAAAAGTCAATGTTAGGCCTGAGTTAGTGGGTTTGAAGCCAAGTGAAAGAGCTAACTAAAAGTACAGAGCAAAAGTACAAAGGAACAGAATCATGAAAAAAGATAAGAGATTTGGTGAGACCCAGGAGACCAAGCATGGAATGATAGGAGCAATGATAGGAGTTCCAGGAAGAAGAAAAGGAATGCATTGCATTGACAATGAGCAGCCCCTCCATCTCGAGGGGCTGGGTGGCATGTACAAATGCATGCCTTGGCTACCCAGACCTGCCAAGTCAGAACCTGCACCTGGACAAGATGCTGGGTGACCACCTGCACATGTGCTGGGTTGGGCCAAGTCTCCATCCAGGGGTGTTCCCCTACCATTATCAATATGCCTGCCACTGCAGAACTACAATCCCACCCTCTCCACTCTCAGGATCCCCTGTGAAGATGCAAGCTGTCCTTAGTATTTGCCTGGGGCACATATTAAATCTCACATAAAAAGAATCTGACCAGGAGTGGGTAATTCCTCACAGGCCCAAGCACTTTCCCATCTATCAGAGATGGCTGGGACAAGTCTCTAGGTTGAGTGTCCAAATTTAATGTCTCACCTGGGGACAGTTGGCAGGCATCAGCAGCAAAATGACAACCAGCAAGAGTGCTAGTTGGGCATAAGTGAACACTGACCCCAGTGGTGGTGGGTTTAAGGAAGGCAGGTGGTAGGGAGGGTAGGTGTGGTGGATTAGAGGAAGAGCAGGTGTGCTGGGCCCAGGGAGAGCAGGTGTGGTAGGTGCAGGAAGGGCAGGTTGTGGGCATAGAGAGAGGGCAGGGTGCACTGGGTCAGAGGGAGGGCAATATCTGTCTGGCTGCGATGCATCTTCTCCCTGCAGGGAAGTAGGCTTGGTGTATGAAGTTATTTGATTTTTCCAAAAAAAACACCAGGTATCACTATTTTTCTATGAAAAATTCTCAACTCTCAAATGTTGATAATAAATTCAAATTTCAAAACTGACCCTGCTGGCTTCTGCACTTTACATTCTCTTTCACAGAACAGCCTCTCCTCTTGGTACTCACTGTGAGGTTACACTGGGTTGTCCTACGACAGCTGTCCACCTGAAAAGTGCTGTGCCTGCCCCTTTGGCATTGCCCTGTGCCCCAGAGCAGCCCCTTGCCCTGAGAACCACTGCTGCTTCCTGTTGTTGCCTACCTGGGCCACCTCAGCCCCTCTCTGGGCATCTCCTGCCTCGTGTCTCTTTCATTCCTATAAGGGACAGCCTAGCCAGCCTCCCTTTAATTGTTAATTCTCCTGCACTCAGTCAGGAGCCATCCTTCCCAGGGTCCCGGATCAGATGCCCATTGTAGGGGTTAGAGGTCAGGCAGCAAGACATGTGTCCTCCTGCTCAGATATCTGAAAAAGAGCTTTATATGTATTTTTAGATGAATTAATACTACAGTATTAAAATATAAGTATATAGATTTAAAAGAATGATGGAATGCTTTTGTTTAATAATGTCAATATATGCTAGCAATTACATTCTTGGCAACTATTTTAAATTAAGATGACAAATTTTACATATCAACTTAAAATGTATGAGCTAGCCACTTTTTTTTTTCAGAATTCCTTGGGGACAGCTGAAGTGACTAGCCCAGAGGTGGGCACTCAGCTGGTCTTCTTGTACAGTGCTGTGTGCTGGGCTGATGCAAGTAACGTTTCATGGGGTAAGGTGATGGCTGTCCTAGGATGACCCTCAGCAATATCAAGAAAAGAAGTTGTTTTGTGCAGACCCAAAGCCAAACCAGCAATCTCAGGGGAACACAGAGTGTCCGGGTTCGGCACACCAGGCAGTGTGTGTAGCCCTGGCAGGCATCCCAATGGGCCTTGATGTAGGCAGCAGTCCAGCCTCACCTGTGTTCCTCCCTGTGTTGGGGATCACTTGGGGCTCAGCTGGGATCAGTCCAAGCAGAGCCTTTCCCAACACCTGTGTGATTTTCAACATCCACCGGGCCATGATCCAGGATCCACTCCTCCTCAGTCTCTCTCCATGGGCCCTCCATTGTCTAGGACATCCATTGTCTAGGACTGAAAGCAGCTCACTTTGATGATGTATGGAAGATCTGGAAATTGATTTCCTTTATACCACCCACGTGCTTTAGCTCCCTTAAAGTCTTTGTGTACCCGCAAAGAAAATTTAACCCAGTTCTGGACCCTGCTCTAGAGGTTGTTGTTGCTGATAACTTTGTGACCCAAGTCAACAGCCCTTCCAGCTGACCAGCCCTCCTTTACACTCTCTTTCCTCCTTAAACACCTATCTGTCATGACTATTATTAAGATTATCTCTGTGTATTAATCCTCAACTCCCTTGCCTCTGTTTGGCTTCACAGTCTTCCTTTGGCTAAGTACCACCCGTTGCCAGGTTGAGCCTGTCCCCTGCCTCCCCACCCCACATGCACAGAGGAGCCGAGCAGCAAGCACCTGTGTTTTTGCCATCTTGCTCCCCAGCCATAGCACTTCTGTCACTGTTGCCTGCCACACAACTTCTCCCTGGGCCTCATCCTCCCAAGACTCTTGACGACTCTGCACACCTCATATCTCTGAGCCTCCAGTGCCCTTCCCTTCCTTCCTAGCAGTTGATAACCTTGCTTCCCCTTTGTGACAAGATAAAAGCAGTCATGTGGGAGGTTACATAAGTAGTGACTATTGTGGCTGCCTGGGGCATCCTACCTTCCTTCCAGTTATAGGGAGGGGATTCCTATTCTCAGTGGAGGCCAGCCCCTCCACCTGGCACCAAAGCCACAGTTCTTTCCTGCATAATTTATTTTTCACTCTCCACTACATCATTCTTATCAAGATCTAAACACGCTGCCATCTCTCTCTCATGAAGACCCTCAGTGAGCCATGCATCTCTGTGACTCCCTTCCCTTTCCTCTACTTCCTTTAACAACCAAACGCTTTGAAAGCACTATCTATCCTTGCCATCCTCGTCTTGCTGTAACCCCTCTTCATTTTCCTCTTGACCCCACTGCAAGACCTCATGGTATTCACCCTTGTGATAAATCCAGTGATGCTCCTGGTTCTCTTCTAACCTGGCCTGTCAGCAGCACGTGGTGGAGGTAACCTCTCTGCTCCTTGGGATCCTTTACATGTCTGGCTCCTCAAGATTCTTCTCTTATCTGTGCAGCCACTCCTCCTTGGTCTCCTTCCATAGGCCCTCTTCACCTTCCAGCTCCCAAACACTGGACTCAGTTCTGGCCACTTCATTCCCTAGACTCATTGCAAGTGGTCTCATCCAAGCTCATGCTCTAAATTCCACCTACTCCTGGGCTTCTTTGGGGCTCAGGTATCCCAGTTGCCCCCTCACCTCTCCACTGAGATGCCTCCATTGAGGCATCTCAAACTTAACATGTCCCAAACCAAATCCTGATTCCATCCTTCCCCAATCTTCCCCATTTCCATAAAAATTTCATTTTCTCAGTTTCTCAGGGCCCCAAATCTTAGAACCAGCCTGAGCCCTTGCTCTTTCTTATAACATACAGCCAGCTGCCCTTTGAAACTTTTAAATATGGCCAATTTCCATAGTCTTTACCACTGCCCCCAAATCCTAGCCAACATTCCCCACCTGTGTATTGCAGTCACCTCCAAATTGTTCTCTTTCCACTCTTGCTCCACCCCCAAGCATCCATTCTCCACTGAGGAATCCCACTTCCCTCAGCACAACTCAGAGTCTTGCAGTGACTACATGCCTTACCGATCTGGCAACCATCACCTCTGATTTCACTTCCTATCACTCTTCTCTTTGTCCATTTAGCTCCAGCTACACTGGCCTTCTTAGCTTTCCTTGGACATGTCAACAAGCTCCTGCCTTAAGGTCTTTGTACTTTCTATTCTTTCTACCTGAGACTCTTTGCACAGATCATTAGGAGCTTGGTCTTGCCTCCTCATCTTATATTAAGTTTTCTTAAAATATTGCCCAGTGCTAAAGTGATGCCCCCCTTATCTCCTTTGTGCTTATTTTTTCTCCATAGCACATAATTCCACCTAACATTGTGTATTTTACTTGTTTTGATCTGTTTAGTTGCTTAATGTTTACCTTTAAATCAAATTACACATTCATATAAAGTGCTAAATCAATCTAGAATTCTTATTAAAAAATAACACTTTTATATAACCTTCATCTCATCTCGTTTTCTTGTGGAAAACTTTGTCATCATTTGCTGCTTTTTAATTTTATTTTTTGTTTCTTGAATGATGTTATCTGTGTTTCTACTCCTTCTGTGGCCTTGTCCTCTTTTGCCTGCGTCCTAGCATCTTTCCATTTGTCTCATGTTTGGAGAGGCAATGACTTCCTTAAGTTCAGGCTTTTGGTGCCAGATTTCATAAGGGATATTGGTATATAGTTTTCTTGTAGTGTCTTTGCCTGGCTTTGGTATCAAGGTAATGCTGACTTCATAGAATGAGTAAGGAAGTATTGCATCCTCTTTAGGTTTGGGGATAGTTTGAGAAGGATTGGTGTTAATTTTTCTTTAAATATTTTTAATTTAAAATGTTAAAACATTTCTTAAATGTTTTAAATGTTTTGTAAAATTCACCAGTTTGGAAGTGTTCTCTCCTTTTCAATATTTTGGAAGATTTTTTCAATATTTTTTTATTATGTTCAGTTAGCCAGCATATAGTACATCATAAGTTTTTGTTTAGTGTTCACTGACTCATTAGTTGCATATAACACTCAGTGCTCATCACCACACATGCCCTCCTTAATACCCATCACCTGGTTACCCTATCCCCCTACCCCCCTCTCTTCTGTAACCCTCAGTTTGGTTTCCAGAGTCCAGAGTCTCTCATGCTTTGTCTCCCTCTCTGATTTCTTCCCATTCAGTTTTCCCTCCCTTCCCCTGTGGTCCTCCACACTATTCCTTATGTTCAACATATGAGTGAAACCATATGATAATTTCCTTCTTTGCTTGACTTATTTCACTTAGCATAATCCCCTCCAGTTCCATCCATGTCAGTGCAAATGGTGGGTATTCATCGTTTCTGATGGCTGAGTAATATTTCATTGTATATATGGACCACATCTTCTTTATCCATTCATTTGTTGAAGGGCATCTCAGCTCCTTCCACAGTTTGGCTATTGTGGACATTGCTGCTATGAACATTGTGGTGCATGTGCCCCTTCTTTTTACTACATCTGTATCTTTGGGGTAAATACCTAGGAGTGCAATCACTGGGTCATAGGGTAGCTCTATTTTTAACGTCTTGAGGAACCTCCTTACTGTTTTCCAGAGTGGCTGTACCATCTTGCATTCCCACCAACAGTGTAAGAGGGTTCCCCTTTCTCCACATCCTCGCCAACATTTGTTGTTTCCTATATTGTTAATTTTGACCATTCTAACTGGTGCATACAAATGGCTAACAGACACATGAAAAAATGTTCAGCATCACTAGCCATCAGGGAAATACAAATATTTTGGAAGACTTTGAGAAGGATTGGCATTAATTCTTGAAATGTTTAGTAGAATTCACCAGTGAAACTATCTGGTCTTGGGCTTTTTTTTTTTTTTTTTTTTTAAGACTTTTCATTATTTATTCAATCTCCTTACTAGTAATGGGTCTATTCAGATTGTCTTTTTTTTTGTGATTCAGTTTTGGCAGGTTGTGTGTTTCAAGGAATTCGTCCATTCCTTCTCGGTTGTCTAACTTGTTGTCATATAACTGTTTATAGTAGTCTCTTATGATCCTATGCAATTCTGTGGTATCAGTTGTGATGTTTCCTTTTCCATTTCTATTTATTTGAGTCTTCCTTTTTTCTTAGTCTAGCTAGAGGTTTGTCTCTGGTTTCCTTTTGCTCATTAAACACATTTAAGACAGTTGATTTAACATATTTGACTTATAATTCTAATGTCTGGGTTTCAGGGATGGTTTATGTCAAATTATTTTTAATTTTTTCACCTGCAAAGGAGCCATACATTCCTATCTCTTTGTATGTTTTGTAATTTTTTTTTGTTGTTGAAAACTGGGCATTTTTGGTATTATGTTGTAATAACCCTGGAGATTTAATTCCCCTATTCCTCAGGGAGTGCTAAATCTTGCTTGCTGAAAGGCTAGAGCCATTCATTTCTGATTTTTCCAAAATTTTTTTTTTTTGCAAAGTGTGCATTTTTTTGTTGTGTGCAGCCATTGGTGTTTCTCTTCTATTATTTCTATAGTAAAGCAGTATTTTGAAAAAAATTTTCTTAAGGGTGGGTACAAATAGTTTCATGAAGTCTCCTGGGATCTGTTTCATCCCTCAGGGATTAAAACAATGGCCAGCATCTGGGCTGACCCTCAGGGATTAAAACAATGGCCAGCATCTGGGCTGACCCTCAGGGATCAAAAGCAGTGGCCAGTAATCAACACACATACCCAGTTTTTGGAGGACAAGATCCTTTTTGTCCACCTTGCTAGCACGAAGTTGCACATAAAGGTGGCTATCTGCCACAGGGCTGGGAGTATGGAGAATGGTAACCAGTATAAGAAAGGCCAAAATTAAATAGCTTCTTTTTTAATCTCTTCCCTGGCTCCTGCAAGTGTTTGTCCACACTCCAGGTTTCCAGAATAGTTAAAGGCATACCTCCGAGACATTGTGGGTTTGATTCTAGACCACACAATAAAGCAAATATTGCAATTCAGTGAGTCAAATGCATTTTTTTGTTTTTTAGTGCATATAAAGTTATGTTTACACTATATTGTAGCCTATTAAGTGTGTAATATAGCATTATGTCTAAAAACAATGTACATTAATTTAATTTAAAAATACTTTATTGCTAAAAATGCTAACCAGCATCTGAGCTTTCAGCGAGCCATAATCTTTTTGCTGGTGGAGGGAATTATCTTCATGTTGATGGTTGCTGACTCATCAGGGTGGTAGTTGCTGAAGGTGGGGGTGGCTGTGGCAATTTCTTAAAACAAGAAAACAATGAAGTTTTCCATATCTATGAACTCTTCCTTTCATGAACAATTTCCCTGTAGCATGTGATGCCCTTTGATAGCATTTTACCCACAGTGGAACTTCTTTCAAAATTGGAGTCAGTCCTCTCAAAATCTGCTGCTCTTTATCAGCTAAATTTATGTAATATTCTAAGTCCTTTGTTGTCATTTCAACACTCTTCACAACCTTTTCACCAGGAGTAGATTCCGTCTCAGGAAACCACTTGCTTTGCTCATCTGTAAGAAGCAACTCCTCATCTGTTAAAGTTTCATCATGAGATGACAGCAATTCAGTCACATCTTCAGGCTCCACTTCCAATTCTAGTTCTCTTGCTATTTCCACCCCATCTGCAGTTGCTTCCTCTACTGAAATCTTGAACCCCTCAAAGTCCTCCATGAGGCTTGGAATCAGCTTCTTCCAAACTCCTGTTCATGTTGATATTTGGACATCTTCCCATGAATCATGAATGTTCTTAATGGCATCTAGAATGGTGAATCCTTTCCAGAAGGTTTCCAATTGACTTTGCCCAGAACCATCAGAGTAATCACTATGGCAGTTATAATATTAAAAAAACTTTTTCCTAAACAATAAGACTTGAAAGTTGAAATTATTTTTTTAAATTTTTAAATTTTTTTATTTTTAAAGATTTTATTTATTTATTTGACAGAGAAAGAGATAGCAAGAGAGGGAACACAAGCAGGGGGAGTTGGAGAGGGAGAAGTAGGCTTCCCACTGAGCAGGAGCCCGATGCTGGGCTTGATCTCAGGACCCCGGGATCATGACCTGAGCTGAAGGCAGACGCTTAATGACTGAGCCACCCAGGCGCCCCCAAGTTGAAATTATTTCTTGATCCATGGGCTACAGAATGGATGTTGTGTTAGCAGGCACGAGTACAATATTAATCTCATTGTACATCTCCATCAGAGCTTTTGGATAACCAGGTGAATTGTTCATGAACAGTAATATTTTGAAATAATTTTTTTTTTCTGAGCAGTAAGTCTTAACAGTGGGCTTAAAATATTCACTAAACCATTTTGTAAACAAATGTGCTGTCACCTAGGCTTTGCTATTCCATTTTTAGAGCACAGGTAGAGTAGATTTAACATAATTCTTAAGGGCCCTCAGATTTTTAGAATAGTAAATGAACATTGGCTTCAACTTAAAGTCATCAGCTGCATTACCCTCTAGGAAGAGAATCAGCCTATCCTTTGCAGCTTTGAAGCCAGGCACTGAGTTTTCCTCTTTACCTATAAAAATCCTAGATGGCGTCCTCTTCCAATAGAAGGCTGTTTTGTCTACATAAAAATCTATTATTTAGTGTACTCACCTTCATTAATTATCTGAGTCAGATCTGGATAACTTGCTGCAGCTTCTACATCAGCACTTGCTGCTTCACCTTGCACTTTTATGTTATGGAGACAGCTTCTTTCCTTAAATCTCATGAACCAACCTCTGCTAGCTTCAAACTTTTCTTCTACAGCTACCTCACCCCTCAGCCCTCATAGAATTGAAGAGAGTCAGGGCCTTGCTCTGGATTAGACTTTAGCTTAAGGGAATGTTGTGGCTGGTTTGATCTTCTATCCAGATCACTAAAACTTTCTCCATATCAGCAATAAAGCTGTTTTACTTTCTTATCATTTATGTGTTCACTGGAGTAGCACTTTTAATTTCTTTCAAAAACCATCACTATAACAAAAATAATCATAATGAAAAAGCTTGAAATATTGTGAAAATTACCAAAATGTGACACAGAGATCCAAAGTGAGCAAATGCTGTTGGAGAAATGGCGTGCCAATTGACTTGCTCCATGCGGGGTTGCACAGACCTTCAACTGGTAAACAATGCAGTATTTGTGAAGCACCATAAAGGAAGGTGCAATAAAGAAGGTATACCTGTATTGTTATGGTTTGAATTGTGTCTCCCCAAAAGATAGGTTAAAGTCCTAATCCCAGGTTCCTGAAATTGTGACCTTATTTGGAAATAGGGTCTTTATAGAGATCTTGAAATTAAAACTAGTTCATTACGATGGGCCCTAATCCAATATGACTGGTATTCTTATAAAAAGGGGGAGTTTGGATGCAGAAGCAGGCATGCAAAGAAGGAAGAACATATGAAGACACATAAAGAGAAGCTGGCCATGTCACTGGAGTAAGGCACCTGTAAGCAAGGATTGTTGGCAACCACCAGAAGCTAGGAGAGGCAGGAAGGATCTTCCCCTAGAGTTGTCAGGGAAAACATGGCCCTACTAACAGGATTTCAAACTTTATAACTGTGAGACAATGTATTTCTCTTGTTTCAAGCTACTTTGTTATGGCAGCCCTTGGAAATTTATACAGTTACTTCATAGTTGTTGTCTTTAATAATTGTTTGGGTGGAGGGGTGGATTTCTGGAGCTTCCTATTCTGCTATCTTCTATGACATCCTTATTTATTATTTAATTTTTTCTCTCTTTCTCCACTTACTCTAATGTAAGCTCTGTGAGGGCAGGGAATTTTGTCTTTTATAGGAACTGCTATGTGCACATAGCATTAACAGACAAGTACTGCAGCAGTAGGTCATTTATGAATAATTATTGAATGCTTTAAGACACAAAGGAACATGGACAAGGTAATAAGGTCCCACCCTGGTAGAGGAGTAAGGTGTGTATTAAATGTAACAATGGCGATGTTTCTAGGAAGAAGTTGCTGCAGCTGAGGTCGAAGAGGTTGCTGCCTGTGTTCTCCTTTAGGATTTGGATGGACTCCTGTCTCACATTGAGGTCTTTCAACCATTTGGAGTCTATTTTTGTGTGTGGTGTAAGGAAATGGTCCAGTTTCATTCTTCTGCATGTGGCTGTCCAATTTTCCCAACACCATTTGTTGAAGAGACTGTCTTTTCCATTGGACATTCTTTCCTGCTTTGTTGAAGATTAGTTGACCATAGAGTTGAGGGTCCATTTCTGGGCTCTCTATTCTGTTCCATTGATCTATGTGTCTGTTTTTGTGCCAGTACCATACTGTGTTGATGATGACAGCTTTGTAATAGAGCTGGAAGTCCAGAATTGTGATAATGTATGGTGATTAACATAATAAAATTAAAAAAATAAATGTAACAATGGAAGTAAGTTCTGGGCATGATGTGATATAAAACATCAGCCACTTTGGGAAAGTCAGGGAAGGTTCCAGAGGACAGATGCCCAATGCTGTGTGAAGCTGCACTTTTCTTGCTCCCCCAAAGAGCCAAAACTTCAAGTTTGAAACTGCCTTTGTGACAACATTTGGGTTCATTATGAGACAACAAAAGCCAAGATTGAAATAAGCCATGAGGGCTGCTCAGGGGCTCCTGTACCAGGAGTTTCTGTTTCTTCCAGTTAATATTTGGGGCTGCCAAAAATGAAAAAGTGAGCTTTTTAAAATGCTCCTATGACCCAACAAATAGTAAGGCTCTTTGTCAGACCTTACAAGGCAACTCTGGAGGACTGTATGCAGGGCTGGCCGAGCAACATGTGCAGTAGGCTGGTAGAGAGGAGTGTGTGCAGTAGGTGCATAGGTCTGCAGGTTGGCTGCAGCCTGCTGGTCAGTCTCTGCTGGGGCTGCTGGGGCCCCCTCAGCATGTCCTCCCTCTGGGGACCCCATAGGGCTGCAGTATTTCCTAGGGCATACCCATCTTATGGCTGAACCTGAAGCTCCAGAGAGTCTTGCAGTAACATAGGATGCTTCTTTCTAGTCCACCTACCTTTCATTGGTCAAAGCAAGTCACTGGCTAAGCCCAATGTCAGTGGGGTGGGGGAATGGATCTTTCTGCCGCACTGGGGGCCACCACAGAGGCATGCATGTAGAGTCCTACTGCAGGGATAAAGAACTAGGGAGTAATCCAATCTTCCTAGATAAACAACGAGGCATTACTTTTTATGATATCAAGTGACCTGCTCTCCAGAAAAGCATTGTTCTGCTGTCCCCTGATTCTCTACAGCAAATGAAATCACATGTCACATATCTTCCCATTGGTTTCAGCTTTCTTCTTGTGACTTTGGGAAATCCTTTCTGAAGGGATTACCATTGGAGCCCCCCCCCCTCCTGCTCTTTAGAGATGTTCACACAAGGCAACTTCCCTGAGGCAGCAGATTCAAGCGTCCCTCCTTAACATCTTGTGGGCTGCCCTGAGGTGCCCAGCAGTGACAATATAGACCAACATTCCCCCCAAGCCAGCTGGAAGCAGGCCTCATGGCTATATCCTCCCTCTGGCTACATTCTCCTCCATTAGCAACATGAGCCACAAGGGGATATGCTTTTGGAACACAAATTTCTTACAGAAGCTTCACAACTGCTACATTTTTTTTATAACAATAATGTAAAATTCATCTCTGTCAGAAAGATACACTGGATGCTAGCATGACTTACTAGAAAACACTACTTTCTAGTTATTGAATCGATACCTGTTATCATAAGAACATCAGCAGGGTCGGGAAGACTGCACAGAGGGCAGTGGTGAGAAGTGGTTTAGCACAGGTTTGCCATTTTGCAGTTTGGAATCAGAGAACTGTGTTCAGGTTCCAGTTTGGTCACTTATAAGATATGTGTCTCTCCATGCCTTGATTTCCTCATCTATTGATTGAAGGAATAACAAATACACCTGAGAGATGTTTGAGGATTAGATAAAAGGGTATGTGCATGGAGTTAGGATAGGACTTGGTCCACTGCAGGGCTAAGAAATGCTGGCTAGATGGTTATGGTTATGGTCCCAGCCACTGCAGGAGGTTCTACAGGATTTTACTGAAAAAGTGCTTTGGATCTTGCAAATCAGTTACAGTATGGGAAGCTCCTCTAGGTTTCCATGGATGTGATTTTAGTGCTCTTTTCCTCTACAGATTCCTGTGCTCCTGAACCTCAGCCAAGACCCCGAGGTCAGCCTGCCTGCACCACCACTCATGTATGCCCTGGCCCTTGGTGCCTGCCTGGGAGGTAAGGGGGTGCTGATGCATGCAGGGAAGGGGCCACTGACACTGCAGTGACCCCAAACTGATGGTTTATACATGCCTAATTGAAGGTAAATTAAGGAGAGTTTGGATGATTTCCTGAGTAGAAACCCACCTTCAGCTTTGACTGAAACAATTCTAGAAGTGAAGCCTGGCCCTTGCCCCCTCTGCAGAACATCCCCTGACATCCCAAGACCACAGTCTGGGGACGATCATTACTGACATCTCAAAGTGAATGTGCTCCCACACTACACCCACACTGTACCCACAGATGTGGCTTATGTTTGGAAACAGATTTCGAATCAGAAGCCATCCTCAGCTGTAGTTTTTATTCCCTCCATAAGGGGTTGGGAAGTGATGAATGGGTAAACAAAGAACTAGAGACCCTAACCTAAGAGTAAGAAGAAAGATTAAATTTTTTTCTTTTTTGGAGAGGCGTATTGTCCTTTAGAGAATTTGAGAAGTGAATTAGTGAAAGTGTCAGGAGAGACTAACCTCTGGTGAGCAAACAGAGGGCTTGGATAATCTTTTGAGGGAGGTGTGTTAGAGTTAGAGTCCTCATATTTAGGAGGCCTAATCACCTTTGGGAACACAAGAGGTTTTGGAGAATCTTAGATAAACATACCAGATACATTTTAAGTTTTTATTCTTAAATCCAGGCATGCTTAGATAATCCAGCTTGCTTTGTTCTTTGATTGATCTCTGTTAAATCAATAACTTTCTGTTTAGTTTATCTCTTTGTTTATAAAGGGGGATTAATGTTATTCAGTGAAGTTGCTATGATTTCTGGAGGCAGCTAATTCACCTCATTCAGCAATTGAGACCTCAAGTTCTGAGCATCTGCTATAACCTGACATTGTGCTTTTGAGTGGGGAGACGGTCACCTAAGCTAAGGTTACACCTTAAACAGATATGTCCTCTCATGGTGGAATGCACAGAGTGCTTAAGGAGCACCAGAGAGAGACTAGAGGAAAAGTCAGAGAAGGTCCTCCAGAGAGGAAACTTTTGAGCTGGGTCTCAGAGGCTTCTCTTGGGCTAGTGCTGATTCCCTAGAACATGTAGAATGAATGCGGATGGGGTTATCAAAGACAGAAGTTAACATGGACCATATATATGGCTACTAACCTAAAATATAAATCAACACCTGTTGACTGAGGCCCTTTTGAAAGCAGGGGTACAGCTGTAATGAATAATAAATGTATTAAGCCTTGGGGTCTTTTTAATAGTAGCTCTGGTCATTGAATGACACTTGTTCCTGGATTGCAGATGCCCAGTTGTGCGGAGTGTTAACTCTACACTTATTCTGTCAGGGACCCTCTTTCATTGACTCAGTTTGGAATTACTTTTTTAAAAATTGTGGCAAGGCTGTTGAATCACAGACCTGTACCTCTGAAACAAATAATACATTATATGTTTTAAAAAAAGAAGATAGTAGGAAGGGAGAAATGAAGGGGGGCAATTGGAGGGGGAGACAAGCCATGAGAGACTATGGACTCTGAGAAACAAACTGAGGGTTCTAGAGGGGAGGGGGTGGGAGGATGGGTTAGCCTGGTGATGGGTATTAAAGAGGGCACGTTCTGCATGGAGCACTGGGTGTTATATGCAAACAATGAATCATGGAACACTACATCAAAAACTAATGATGTAATGTACGGTGATTAACAAAACATAGTAAAATTAAAAAAAAATTGTGGCAAAATGTACATGGCATACAATTTACAATTTTAACCACTTTTAAGGCTATACAACATTAGCAGCCATTAGAGAAATGTAAATTAAAAGTACAGTAAGATATCATCACATACCTATAAGAATGGCTAAAATAAAAATAGTAACAACACCAAATATTCACAAGGATGTGGGGAAACTGGATCACTTATACATTATCACTGGGGCTGTAGAAGAGTACCATCACTCTGGAAAACAGTTTGGCATTGTCTTTAGAAACTTAACCTGCAACTACCATAAAACCCAGCAATTGCACAACTGGGCATTTATTGTACAGAAATGAAAACTTATGTTCACCCAAAACCTACATACAAATGTTGATGGAAGCTTTATTTGTGATAGCCAAAAAGTAGAAATAAACCAGATGTCCTTCAGTAGTAAACAGTTAAACAAACTGTGATACATCCCTACCATGGAATGCTACTTGACAGTAAAAAGAAATTAAGTATTGACACACAAGGCAACCTTAATGAATCTCCAGGGAATTATGTAGAGTGAAAAAAGTCAGTCTCAAAAGGTTACAGACTGTATTATTCGATTTATATGATATTCTTGAAGTGATGCAGTTGTAGAAATGCAGAATAGATTAGTGGTTAGTGGGGGGTTAAGTACAGGGCAAGGTGGAAGGAAGTGTATCTGGCTGTAAAAGGACAATAGAAGGGATCATTTTGGTGATGAAAATGTTCTGTATATTGACTGTATCAATGTCAGTATTCTGATTGTGACATAGTACTATGGTTTTGAATTATATTACCTTTGAGGGAAACTGGTAAATGGTACATGGAATCTCTTCATATTATTCCTTACAACTTCATGTGAATGTATAGTTACCTCAAAGTAAAACTTCAGTTACAATAATAGAAAAACAAAAAGCCAGAGGGAAGAATGTTCTTATTGATTAAATCCATAATTACTAAACTAAGTAAATATGGATAGATTGCCTCACTGAAAAATAAAGTCAAGGAAATACTCCAGAATCTAGAGGCAAAAGTCAAAGAATAAATTACAGAAGAAAAATAATATACATAAAAGTTCATTATGGGAAATCCAATATTTGACTTCTAAGAAAAATCTCAGGAAGGACAGAATGAAGTGAAGGAAAGAATTTATCCAAAAAAATAATAGAAGCAAATTTTCCAGAATAGAAGCAACATACCTAATACCTAATGCCATGTTTGTGAAATTTGAGAACGCTATGGAGGCTTAGAAATTTGCCCAATTGTCATACAATAGTAAATCTCAAAACTGGGTATCTAGCAGTTCAGCTCCAGAGTTTGTTTTCCTAAGCTCTCTTTATGTTGAAAACAGGTAATTAGAAATACCAGGTTCAGCAAAAAATGGTACAAAAATATTAGTGTTCAAATTTGAAGCAAATTAAAATGAGATATGATCTTAAGCAAATGATAGAACACAAGAAATGAGACTTGATTGAACCTTGGTCCTGGTGGATGTCTTGGCCCTACAGGGATGGCATTTACATAGTCTGGTTGATGTAAATGTTGCTGACTGGTTTTCCCAGTTGGAACAAACATATATCTAACCCAGGAAGTCTTAGCTACTTGTAAAACATACTATGGTTGTTAATTTCCTTGACAAGCTTTTCTATTTCATTTGGAGGTCTTCAGAATCCAAATCTAGCATTCTTTCCATTATACCTGCTGATACACTCTATTTCCAATGTGTTTGTGCAGGACCCGCTGTCTGGCTAACCCAACACCCAACACTCTCTTCTCTTTCGTGTCCCTCTACTAAAATAGTTGCTCTGGTGGCTGGTCTACACTGTTTGTCTCATTTTGCTGACTAATAAGACATGAGGGAAACCTGTTTGGGAGCCTCTTGACATAGATTTTGCCCTTCTGATGAAAATGTATTGGTACCAGTTCTTTTCCATGCTTCCTATCTTAGATGTGACCATGAAACCATCTATGATGGGATGGAGAGGCCAAGAGAATTGTGAAGATCCGCCTCTGAAATTACTTACAAGACACTGACCTGATGCTTGGCAGCCCTCCACCCCCAGACTTCTTGTTACATGGGAGGAGATTATTTTCCTTTGTGTGTAAACCACTGTTATCCAGGTTTTCTGTTACCTGTAGCTAAAAACATTTTTAAAAGAATCAGCCATCCAAAAGAATGAAATCTTGCCATTTGCAATGATGTGGATGGAACTAGAGGGTATTACACTAAGCTAAATCAGTCAGAGAAAGACACA
The DNA here is from genome assembly GCF_004348235.1 of Phoca vitulina. Classification (NCBI taxonomy): domain Eukaryota; kingdom Metazoa; phylum Chordata; class Mammalia; order Carnivora; family Phocidae; genus Phoca; species Phoca vitulina. Next base: position 4,428,169 of record NW_022589787.1, on the reverse strand, counting down.
TACCATATGATTTCACTCATATGTGGAATTTAAGAAACAAAACAGATGAACATAGGGGAAAGGAAGGGAAAATAAAATAAGATGAAAATAGAGAGGGAGGCAAACCACAGGAGATGCTGAACTCTAGGAAACAAACAGGGTTGCTGGAGTGGAGGTGACTGGGGAGATGGGGTAATTGGATGATGGGCATTAAGGAGGGCATTTAATTAATGAGCACTGGGTGTTATATGCAACTGATGAATCACTAAATTCTACCCCTGAAATTAATAATACACTATATGTTACCTAAATTGAATTTAAATAAAGAATTAAAAAAAAAAAGAAACAGTGTTCAGTGAAACTTAATAAGTTAATGCACCACTTCCCAGGTTATGAGGTGTTCAGGAGGCCAAATGACATCATGCAAACGGGTGACTGAAAGGCAAGTCTTGGGGAAGGCGGTCAGGCTGTGAGGACATATCCCAGGGTAGAAAAGGCTTTTGGGGAATAGCAATTATGCCATCTGTGCTGTATTCCTGAAAATGTGGCTAGGAGTCAGATGTACAAAAGCCGAACAACTGCCTTACATGAGAGCAGTCAGCCCAGTCCTTGCTCATTTCTCTGCCTTGTCTTCGCTCTAAGGAAAGAGTTTGAGCAATGGGGCTCCTCACTTTACCCCTCTTTCCCCACCAGCCCCTCCTCATAATGCCTGAGTTGTCATGAAGCCAGGAGACCAAGCTGCTACCCCTTCCCTTGGATCCTTGAAAATCTCCCCATTCCATTCCCTGAATCCAGAAGTGCTCTGGAACAAATTTACCTATGAGCCAGTGCACCCTGGCAACATGAGGCAGGAAATGGAAAGGGCCTTTCATTTTCTGTCCAGTGGTCTATTGCAGTTGAGGAATTCATACCAACTGGAAAGAAAGGGGTATTTTTCAATCATTAATCCCTAACAGGAGATAAGTAAAGTGTTGCTTTTTAGTTTAAAGCTCACACAGGTTGCCGAATGTGACCCTGGGCCACGTGTTAAGCTCCGTGCTATCCAGGAGCAGAGCTCTCCATGTCAAGTCCTGGAGTAGCATTGTTTGTGGGTGGCATGGCAGATACCACCCAGACACTGAGGGACATGCTCTGCAATGGAGGCTGGCAGGGCAGGGCCATCTGAGGATCATGGGCCTTGGCAGACTTTGGGAAACAATTGCACGGCATGATGGCTCACCAAGGTGTAGAACCTCACTGGCAGGTCTCCTCACCCAGAGCAGGAGCCAGCTGGCTGGCAGGGTCAAGTGATGGATATGTTGGTATGACAGCACCAAGAGGAGGCTGTCTGGGGCCATCATTGCTGTGGAATTTGTACATCACCACCTGCTCAATACCTTTAGATGCTCTGCATGACTGTCTACAGAAAGACCTTGGGCCTATATCATAAAGATTGAATCTTGCCCTCTCTGATCCTCCTCTGGAGTCAAAACAGCTGATCCTAGTCCTGGGCTTGTCACTTCCTAGCCCTGACATTTCAGTGTGTTGCCTTTCTGTGCCTTAGTTTCTTCATGGAGACACTGGGGATCTCAGGGGTCATGGTGAAGATGAGATGCCAAGCCTTTAGAATGCTTCTGACCCCTTCTTCTTCTTCTTCTTTTTTTTTTTTTTTAACATATAATGTATTATTTGTTTCAGAGGTACAGATCTGTGATTCAACAGTCTTGCACAATTCACAGTGCTCTGACCCCGAGGAGACACTGAGCAGACATCTGGTCTTGTCCTTCCCAAATCCTTTAGCAGAAATCACCCCACACTCAGCCTGCATATGCCCCCATGCCTTGTTGAAACTGGTTGTTTCTTCTCATTCTCATGGTGCCTCCTAAATCTCCTCTTCCTTGGGGAAACCCTACTACCTGGTCATGGCCTGGTGACCCCAGCCCTCTGAGCATTTCTCTTGGCCTCTCTGACCTCATGCCTGCTATGCATCTCCTGTCTCTCCAAGAATAGATTCCCCATGAGCCCCCAGAGGACATGAGCTGATATGTCCACAGAGAGCAGCCTGCTGGGGTGGAAAGGAGAGCTGCCTAGGGTTGGGAAGTTAGCAAGAAGCTAATGGATATCAGGGAGGGGGGTAGAGACAGATGTCAGAATTGAGATGAAAATATAGACTCAGTTCTAGCGGGTGTCTGAGACAAGAGGTCTCAGAATGGTCCTGGAATCCTGGGAACACCTGCATGAGCTTTCTGTCACTACCATAACACATAGACAAACTTTATCTATTATCTCATGTTTCTTGTCTTCCAGGTAAGGGTGGCTCAGCTGCATCTCTACTTAGAGTCTCATGAGGCCAAGATCAAGGTGTCCCCAGGCTGTGCTCCTTTCTGGTAGCTCTGGGATGGGTCTGCTTCTGAGCTCACTCAGATTATTGTTAGGATCCAGGTCCTTGCAGCTCTAAGAGTGGGTCCCCATCCATTGCTGCCTGTTAGCTGGGCTGCCTTTAGCTCCGAAGGACTCTCTGGTCCTGGCACTTGGGCCCAAATCTCAGAGATAGCAACACAGTGTGGAATCCTGCTCATGGTGGGGATACCTCCACTCCCCTTTGGGTTCTCTCCTAGGATCTCTCTCTCTCTCTCTCTCTCTTTTTTTCTTCTTGGCTATTTCTTTTTATTATGTTAATCACCATACATTATATCATTAGTTTTTGATGTAGTGTTCCATGATTCATTGTTTGCGTACTACACCCAGTGCTCCATGCAGTATATGCCCTCTTTAATACCCATCACCAGGCTAACCCATACCCCCACTCCCATCCACTCCAGAACCCACAGTTTGTTTCTCAGAGTCCATAGTCTCTAAGGTTCGTCTCCCCCTCCGATTTCCCCTGATTCAATTTTCCCTTCCTGCTATCTTCTTCTTCTTTTTTTTAACATATAATGTATTATTTGTTTCAGAGGTACAGGTCTGTGATTCAACAGTCTTACACAATTCACAGCAATCACCATAGCACATATGCTCCCCAATGTCTATCACCAGCCACCCCATCCCTCCTACCCCCCACCACTCCAGCAACCCTCAGTTTGTTTCCTGAGATTAAGAATTCCTCATATCAGTGAGGTCATATGATACATGTCTTTCTCTGATTGACTTATTTCACTTAGCAGAATAGCTCCAGTTCCATCCACATCATTGCAAATGACAAGATCTCATTCCTTTTGATGGCTGCATAATATTCCATTGTATATATATATACCACTTCTTCTTTATCCATTCATCTGTTGATGGACATCTTGGCTATTTCCATAGTTTGGCTATTGTGGACATTGCTGCTATAAACATCGGGGGGCACATACCCCTTCGGATCCCTCCATTTGTATCTTTGGGGTAAATACCCAGAAGTGCAATTGCTGGATCATACGGTAGCTCTATTTTCAACTTTTTGAGGAACCTCCATACTGTTTTCCAGAGTGGCTGCACCAGCTTGCATTCCCACCAGCAGTGTGGGAGGATTCCCCTTTCTCCACATCCCCGCCAACATCTGTCATTTCCTGACTTGTTAATTTTAGCCATTCTGACTGGTGTGAGGTGGTATCTCATTGAGGTTTTGATTTAGATTTCCCTAATGCCGAGTGATGTTGAACACTTTTTCATGTGTCTGTTGGCCATTTGGATGTCTTCTTTGGAAAAATGTCTGTTCATGTCTTAAGCCCATTTCTTGATTGGATCATTTGTTCTTTGGGTGTTGAGTTTGATAAGTTCTTTATAGATTTTAGGTACTAGCCCTTTATCTGATATGTCATTTGCAAATATCTTCTCCCATTCTGTCGGTTGTCTTTTGGTTTTGTTGACTGTTTCTTTTGCTGTGCAAAAGCTTTTTATGTTGATGAGGTCCCAATAGTTCATTTTTGTCTTTGCTTCCCTTGCCTTTGGCGATGTTTCTAGGAAGAAGTTGCTGCAGCTAAAGTAGAAAAGGTTGCTGCCTGTGTTCTCCTCTAGGATTTTGAGGTCTTTCAACCATTTTGAGTCTATTTTTGTGTGAGGTGTAAGGAAATGGTCCAGTTTCATTCTTCTGCATGTGGCTGTCCAATTTTCCCAACACCATTTGTTGAAGAGACTGTCTTTTCCACTAGACATTCTTTCCTGCTTTGTTGAAGATGAGTTGACCATAGAGTTGAGGGTCCATTTCTGGGCTCTCGATTCTGTTCCATTGATCTATGTGTCTGTTTTTGTGCCAGTACCATACTGTCTTGATGATGACAGCTTTGTAATAGAGCTGGAAGTCTGGAATTGTGATGCCACCAGCCTTGCTTTTCTTTTTCAACATTCCTGTGGCTATTCAGGGTCTTTTCTGGTTCCATACAAATTTTAGGATTATTTGTTCCATTTCTTTGAAAACAGTTGATGGTGTTTTGATAGGGATTGCATTGAATGTGTAGATTGCTCTAGGTAGCATTGACATCTTCACAATATGTTTTCCTCCAATCCATGAGCGTGGAACGTTTTTCCATTTCTTTGTGTCTTCCTCAATTTCTTCCATGAGTATTTTATAGTTTTCTGAGTACAGATTCTTTGCGTCTTTGGTTAGATTTATTCCTAGGTATCTTATGGTTTTGGGTGCAATTGTAGATGGGATCGACTCCTTCATTTCTCTTTCTTCTGTCTTGTTGTTGGTGTATAGGAATGCCACTGATTTCTGTGCATTGATTTTATATCCTACCACTTTACTGAATTCCTGTATGAGTTCTAGCAGTTTTCGGGTGGAGTCTTTTGGGTTTTCCACATAAACTATCATATCATCTGCAAACAGTGAGAGTTTGACTTCTTTGCCAATTCAGATGCCTTTTCTTTCTTTTTGCTGTCTGATTGCTGTGGCTAGGACTTCTAATACTATGTTGAAAAGCAGTGGTGATAGTGGACATCCCTGCCACAGTCCTGACCTTAGGGGGAAAGCTCTCAGTATTTTCCCATTGAGAATGATATTCACTGTGGGTTTTTCATAGATGGCTTTTATGATAATGAGGTACATACCCTCTATCCCTACACTCTGAAGAGTTTTAATCAAGAAACGATGCTGTACTTTGTCAAATGCTTTTTCTACATCTATTGAGAGGATCATATGGTTCTTGTTCTTTCTTTTATTAATGTATTGTTTCATATTGATTGATTTGCACATGTTGAGCCAACATTGCAGCCCAGCGATAAATCCCACTTGGTCGTGGTGAAAAATCTTTTTAATGTACTATTGGATCCTATTGGCTAGTATTTTGGTGAGAATTTTTGCATCCATGTTCATCAAGGATATTGGTCTGTAATTCTCCTTTTTGATGGGGTCTTTGTCTGGTTTTGGGATCAAGGTAATGGTGGCCTCATAAAATGAGTTTGGAAGTTTTCCTTCCATTTCTATTTTTTGGAACAGTTTCAGAAGAATAGGTATTAATTCTTCTTTAAATGTTTGGTAGAATTCCCTTGGGAAGCCATCTGGCCCTGGGCTTTTGTTTGTTGGGAGATTTTTGATGACTGCTTCAATTTCCTTAGTGGTTGTAGGTCTGTTCAGGTTTTCTATTTCTTCCTGGTTCAGTTTTGGTAGTTGATACATCTCTAGGAATGCATCCATTTCTTCCAGGTTATCTAATTTGCTGGCATAGAGTTGCTCATAATATGTTCTTATAATTGTTTTTATTTCTTTGGTGTTGGTTGTGATCTCTCCTCTTTCATTCATGATTTTGTTGATTTGGGTCGTTTCTCTTTTCTTTTTGATAAGTCTGGCCAGGGGTTTATCAATCTTGTTAATTCTTTCAAAGAACCAGCTCCTAGTTTCGTTGATCTGTTCTACTGTTCTTTTGGTTTCTATTTCATTGATTTCTGCTCTGATCTTTATTATTTCTCTTCTCCTCCTTGGTTTAGGCTTTTTCTGCTGTTCTTTCTCCAGCTCCTTTAGGTGTGGGGTTAGGTTGTGTATTTGAGACCTTTCTTGTTTCTTGAGAAAGGTTTGCATTGCTATATATGTTCCTCTTAGGACTGCCTTTGCTGCATCCCAAAGATTTCAAACACTTGTGTTTTCATTTTCTTTGGTTTCCATGAATTTTTTAAATTCTTCTTTAATTTCCTGGTTGACCCATTCATTCTTTAATAGGATGCTCTTAGCCTCCATGTATCTGAGTTCTTTCTGACTTTCTTCTTGTGATTGAGTTCTCGTTTCAAAGCATTGTGGTCTGAAAATAGGCAGGGAATGATCCCAATCTTTGGTACCAGTTGAGACCTGATATGTGACCTAGGATGTGATCGATTCTGGAGAATGTTCCATGGGCCGTAGAGAAGAATGTGTATTCTGTTGCTTTGGGATGGAAAGTTCTGAATATGTCTGTGAAGTCCATTTGGTCCAGTGTGTCATTTAAAGTCTTTATTTCCTTGTTGATCTTTTGCTTAGATGATCTGTCAATTTCAGTGAGGGGGGTGTTAAAGTCCCCCATTACTGTGTTGTTGTCGATGTGTTTCTTTGCTTTTATTATTAATTGGCTTATATAAGTGGCTGCTCCCTTGTTAGGGGCATAGATATTTACAGTTGTTAGGTCTTCTTGTTGGATAGACCCTTTAAGTATAATATAGTGTCCTTCCTCATCTCTTACTATAGTCTTTGGTTTAAAATCTAATTTGTTTGATATAAGGATTGTCACCCCAGCTTTCTTTTGGTGTCCATTAGCATGGTAAATGGTTTTCCACCCCCTCACTTTCAATTGGGGGTGTCTTTGGGTCTAAAATGAGTCTCTTGCAGACAGCATATCGATGGGTCTTGTTTTTTTATCCAGTCTGATAGCTTGTGTCTTTTGATTGGGGCATTTAGCCCATTACATTCAGGGTAACTGTTGAAAGATATGAATTTAGTGCCATTGTATTGCCTGTAAGGTGACTGTTACTGTGTATTCTCTGTGTTCCTTTCTGGTCTATGTTGCTTTTAGGCTCTCTCTTTGCTTAGAGGACCCCTTTCAATATTTCTTGTAGGGCTGGTTTTGTGTTTGCAAATTCCTTTAGTTTTTGTTTGTCCTGGAAGCTTTTTATCTCTCCTTCTATTTTCAATGACAGCCTAGGTGGATATAGTATTCTTGGCTGCATACTTTTCTCATTTAGTGCTCTGAATATACCATGCCAGTCCTTTCTGGCCTGCCAGGTCTCTGTGGATAGGTCTGTTCCCAGTCTAATGTTTCTAACATTGTAGATTACATATCTCTTCTCCCGAGCTTCTTTCAGGATTTTCTCTTTGTCTCTGAGACTTTTAAATTTTACTATTAGATGTCAGGTTGTTGACCTATTTTTATTGATTTTGAGGGGGGTTCTCTCTGCCTCTTGGATTTTGATGCCTGTTTCCTTCCCCAAATTAGGGAAGTTCTCTGCTATAATTTGCTCCAATATGCCTTCTGCCCCCTCTTTCTTTCTTCTACTGGCACCCAATTATTCTAATATTGTTTTGTGTTATGATATCACTTATCTCTTGAATTCTGCCCTCGTGATCCAGTAGTAGTTATCTCTCTTTTTCTCAGCTTCTTTATTTTCCATCATTTGGTCTTCTATCTCACTGATTCTTTCTTCTGCCTCATTTATCCTAGCAGTTAGAGGCTCCATTTTTGATTGTCCTCATTAATAGCCTTTTTTATTTCAACTTGGTTAGTTTTTAGTTCTTTTATTTCTCCAGAAAGGGTTTCTCTAATATCTTCCATGGTTTTTTCAAGCCCATCTAGTATCTTTAAAATCATCATTCCGAACTCTAGTTCCAACATCATACTAATGTCCGTATTGAGTAGGTCCCTGGCAGTCAGTACTGCCTCTTATTCTTTTTGTTGAGGTGATATTTTCTGTCTTGTCATTTTGTCCAGAGGAGAATAGATGAATGAGAGAACAAAATGCTAACAGGGTAACAATGACCCCAGAAAAATATACGCTAAACAAATCAGAAGAGACCTGAAACTGGGGAAAAAGAAAGGGAAAGAAAGAAAAAAGAGAAAAGAAAAGAAAAGAAAAAAGAAAAAAAAAGATGCAAACAAACAAACAAAAAACAGAATATGATCAAATATGATCAGGCTGATGCATAGATTCGTGCCACACCCTAGATTTTCGGCATATTTTGGTTTGTTAGAAAAAAGTGCTTCCCAAAATTTCAAATAAAGAAAAACTTATATATGTACAAAAATAAGGGTAAATACAATGAAGGGATGGAATTTGACTGTAAAGATGAAAAGTATAAAAGATTTTATAAAAGGAATTGATAAGATAAGAAGTTGGTTGAAAAAAGAAAGAAGAGGATTTAAAAAAAAAAATGGAGAGAATGTGATCAGGCAGGAGACTAGAACAAAGCCATACACTAGAGATTTAGGGTATATTTTGGTCTGTTAGAAGAAACTGTATCTCAAAATTTTAAAAAGAGAACAACATTATATATATATATATATATATATATATATATATATATATATATATATACCAAAAATAAGGTTGACTCTAAAAATGAAAAATAAAAAAGATTTTTTTACAAAAGGGATTGATAATATGTTGGTTGAAAAGGGAAAAAGAAAAATTCAAAAAAAAAAAAAAGAAAAGAAAAAGAAAGTTGAAAAAAAATTAACTTTGAATGACTAAGGAATCATGGTAAAAAAGCCATGAATTCTATGTGCAGTATTCCCCTAGCGATGAAATTCTACTGTTCTCATTGATCGGTAAACTTGGTCTTGGCTGGGTGTTCTTCCTGATCTTCTGGGGGAGGGGTCTGTTGTCGTGGTTCCCAAATGTCTTTGCTGGAGGTAGAATTGCCCCACCCTTGCTGGGTCTAAGTAATTTGCTCAGTTTTGCTCTCGGGAGCCTTTGTTTCGTGTAAGTTTTCCGTACAGCTTTGGAGGACGAGAGTGAAAATGGCGGCCTCCCAATCTCCACCCCGGAGAAGCTGAGAACTCCGGGCCCCACTCCTCAGTGAGCCCCCAGAGAAAAGCAGTCAGTCACTCCTGTCTCTCCAGTCTCCCACCGCACTCCGTGCTCACCCGGTCTGTGACTATCTCTGGCACATGACCCGTGTGGAGTCTCTGAACCCAGCAGATCCCTGTGGTGCGTTCCCATGCTGCTCCTCCCAGGGCAGGAAGGTGAGTCTCCCTGGATCTGCCACTTGTTGGGTCCCTGCTGGAGGAGCAGTGGCCCGACTGTGCCACGGATCATGGTTTATGGCAACCCGGAGCTGAAAGCCCGCTCCTCGGCTTTGTCTCTGCAGCCGGCTTACCCGCTCCGATACCTGGGATCTCTGCTGCACTCAGGCACCCCTGGTCTTTCTGTGACCCTGAGGGTCCTGAGACCACACTGTCCCAGAGAGGGCTCCACCCCCCACTTAGCCACTGGAGCGAAGTCCCTCAGCAGAGCCGACTTCTAAAAGTTCCGATTTTGTGATCTGCTGCTCTATCACTTGCCAGTAGCGGCTGACGGAGGCCTCCTCCCCCACGGCCTATCTTCCCAAATATCACCTTGGATTCACTTCTCCGCACGTCCTACCTTCCAGAAAGTGGTCGCTTTTCTGTTCAGAGAGTTGTTGCTATTCTTTTCTTTGATCTCCTGTTGAGTTCGTAGGTGTCCAGAATGGTTTGATCCCTATCCAGCTGAATTCCTGAGACCAGATGAAATTTAGGTCTCCTACTCCTCCGCCATCTTGCGCCTCCCCACATCATTAGTTTTTGATGTCGTGTTCCATGATTCATTGTGTGTGTGTAACACCCAGTGCTCCATGGAGTTTGTGCCCTGTTTAATATCCATCACCAGGCTAACCCATCCCCCCGCCCCCCCCCCCCTAGAACCCTCAGTTTGTTTCTCAGAGTCCATAGTCTCTCATGGTTCCTCTCCCCCTCTGATTTTTTCCCCTTCATTCTTCCCTTCCTGCTATCTTCTTCTTCTTCTTCTTTTTTTTAACATATAATGTATTGTTTGTTTCGGAGGTACAGGTCTGTGATTCAGCAGTCTTACACAATTTACAGTGCTCACCATAGTACATACCCTCCCCAATGTCTATCACCCAGCCACCCCATCCCTCTCACCCCCCACCACTCTAGCAACCCTTAGTTTGTTTCCTGAGATTTAAGAATTCCTCATATCAGTGAGGTCATATGATATATGTCTTTCTCTGATTGACTTATTTCGCTCAGCATAATACCCTCCAGTTCCATCTGTGTTGTTGCAAATGGCAAGATTTCATTTCCTAGCATCTCTCTGACCCTCTGTGATCTCTCTGACTCTCCCCACTCCATTTCTTCTACTATCCTCACCCCCACTGGGTTCTCTTTGACCCCCTTGGTATCTCTCTGACTGTCTCCTTAAGGTTGCTCTTCTGCTTCCAGCTGGAGAAAGTTTTCTGCTTTTAAGGGTTCATGTGATCCAGTGGTCCACCCAGATAATCCAGGGTAATCTCCCTCTCTCAGGGTCCATAACCTGAATTACTTCTGCAAAGTCTCCTTTGCCATACAGCATAACATAATGACATAACCACAGGTTCTAAGGATTAAGGCGTGGACTTCTTTGCAGTTGGTGTAGGGAGCATTGATCTGCCTCCTACACCACCTGGAGCAAGCTAGTATCACCTGTAGCCTGAAGTGTCCCCCAGCCAGGCTCCCTGCTTCCTCTATCACCACCCTAAAATCTGTCCTTCACACAACAGCCTGGTGTCAGCCTGTCATGCTCTTCTTTCCCCTTGGTAATGGGCAAATCCTCCACTGCCCTTCCTGATTCTCTGGATAGGGCCATATACTCTGAAGTGCACTGAGAAACAGTGGGACTGTCAAAAAAATGGGACATCAGAAACACAGTGACCACAGACAGAGTGGGCCAACCTCAGGGAGGCATTGCCATCACAAAGCTTGGGCTTAGTGGCTGCAGGGTGCTGGGGAGACCCTGAGGTTTTTACTGAGTTCTTAAGATCCAATGTCTTATAATTTTGATTCCTCAACTATATTTCATCCTTCGAGCAAGCTTATAAATGGATGCAGCATGCTATTTCAGAGGTTTTCACTGAAAAAAAAACTCAGTCTAAGTCTTCTATGGATGAAAAGCAGAGAGAATAAGATGAGGCTTGAGCTTGCTTTCATGAGCCTTTGCACAGGCAGTCTGGGCTGCATACCTGTCAGGAGGTTGTGTTTCCTGCCATGTTTCAAGGAGTAGGTAAGGACCACGAAGAAGGAGGGGAGCAGGAGCATGTGTTCAGTGGAGTGTTATTTGCACTGACATCTCCTCTACAAGGGCCTCTCCTGAGGAATAGACCCCAGGCTGTGTGCCTCCTCTAGTGGAGAAATCCAGAAGTCCACGTTGCTCTGAGATTATTTATTCTGCACTTCTCTCCATGCTCAGTGCTCCAGAAGACCCAGAGATAAAATGGTGCTGGGTTCTCAGAAAAGGCAGCACTTAGGGGCTCAGCTTATGCACCCAGGACTTCACCCTGGGTCCCCCTCCTCCTGCTCTGTTACTTTTATTGTCCAATTTCAGGGAGGCTGCTCCCTTGTGTCAACATGCAGTAGGAAGCTCCAGATTTGTGTCTTACAGTTCACCAGTCCTTAGGAAACAGAGTCTTTTCCTTAGTGGTTTATGCACACATGTCAGAGCTGAGTAAAATTGGCTGAGCCTGGGTCATGTGCCTATTCCTGAACCCTGACCTCTGTGGTTGGGGGTTAACAGATGCTGATTGGTTTCATCAAGCAAATTCACCCTTCCCTGAATTAGTCACCATGTTGGGGGCTGGCCTTGGGCCACATCCCTTACCATGAGGCCTCAACAGTATGTATGCATGTGCAGGTTATGATTCCCCACAGATCATATACACTGTTAAAAAGGCTCACACAGAGAGGCATTTTATTATCCTCTTTGTTTGCATCCATCCTTCCATCCACAGACAGACAGTGTTTTCTGGTGGGTGTCCAGGCCTGGAGTCCTGAGGAAGGTGGTTCTTATCTGAGATCCCAAGTCCGCTGTTCTGAAAACACCTATTCTCTCCTATGGTTGTTTGTCTGGCTTACATTTTCCTCTAAAAGATAGATGCCATCATGTGCCACAGTGATTTGCCAATTCTCCTTAGCATTTCCTCTTTTCTATCACATAGAGCAGTCATAGTCTTATCTGTAAGTGAATTACAGTACTTACAAGCAGAAAATTTATTTTCTGGTTGTCAGTGTTTTGTTTTCTGCAGATATTTGCAAAGCAATCACTTTGATAGTACCTGTAAAGTAATCATCAAATCAAAAGGCTGTGAGATGATCCGAATATTACAGAACGAAAGAGAACAGAAGCCTACCACCAAGATAAACTGAGATTTTATTTTACTTTTAAAATTTTGATTCCAGGCAATGGGACACTGATTGGAGCATCAGCAAATGTTGTTTGTGCAGGAATTGCAGAGCAGCATGGATATGGATTCTCTTTCATGGAATTTTTCAGGTACTTTAAAACTCATTTTAAATTTCTGTTTGTTTAATCCCTTAACTCACTTAATTAAAAAAAATAGCAATGCAAACTGTTAAGCACTAGGATAAGCATATTTTTAGCAATTAGACGTTAGTGTCGGTGAGCTTAGCTAAAAAAAAAACACATTAAAAATTTATTGCTGGGATTAGCTTCATAACACAGAGCATGATTCAGATATTCTGAATAATTCCGATTGAGTCTAGGGGTCAAGAAATTGTTGTGGGCTTGCTGGGTGTTTTATGTTGTTCTCTTGAAAATTCTAACAGTGATTTGTGCCTTGACTATCTATGACTGGGGTGCTTAATGAGAGTCTGAACACCCCCTACTAGGCTGCCCAGTGAAAAAGCCTGCACTGGAAAGGACCCAGGAATATTGCTGATAGGGAACAGGCATTCATGTGTGGGCACCTATCAGGAGGGCAGTACAGAGATGAGGCCCAGCATGGGGAAGAGCTGCCAGTGCTTCCTCTTGCAAAGGAGAACCTGCTCCAAGGGAGCAGGGCCCTTGCTGGGGTCCTGACTCCCAGCTTGCCTGTTTTCATATGGCACCACTGCACTTTGGAAGCAGATGAATGGGCAGAATGGACATTGGTGATCCTCATAAAATGGTGCTGCTAAAATGAACTGACATTCATTTGGTGTTGAACAAGATTTCTGTCAAAGTTTTTGGACTATAAACTCACAGCACGTGTATACATAGCGATGATTCTCAGAACCAGCCCTGCTTAAGATTTGGAACAGCAGCTCTGCCTGAGAGGCAGAGTGACCTGCAGCCTGTGGAGGCTGTGACCTCGGGCTTCTGCAGGGTACTACTTGGCTGGGCTGGGCTGGGCTAGGGGAGAAAACCCCAGCTGTCATACCCAGGTAAGAATCAACATCAGTCTCTACATATAACACTGAATTTTGGAAGACTTATTATGCTGACCATTACTGTTGTTCATGAGTGGCTAATAATTCTTGACAATTTTTTTGGGACACTAACATTTATTAATAAATACTCCTGGAAGACTTGGGCATGGGACGGAGGGATGAGACTGGACAGTGAGCCGTGGGGACACTGAACGTGCATCTCTCAGCAGGACTCTGGCACGTTGCTTCCCCCACAGCTAAGAGACGGGATCTGAAACTTAGCAATTGACCACTATCTGCCTGTTTAGATAGACATCATCAGCCTCTGCTAAACATATAAGGAATAATCCTATCACTTAAACAAGAGTTTTCTTAATGAGAACAGCATTCACTATAGCAAATTCAGCAGTGGCCTTAGCAGTATACCCACCTCATCATCTCATCTTTGCTGCAGAGTCAGTGAGGGTTCATACCTGGAGCACAGCTAAGAAAGGGGTTCAGAGGCAAGTGCCCTAAGAGGGGCAACAACAAGAGATATAGACTTGCACCCCCAAATTCCAGGGCTTCCTCATTTGGACTGGATTGCCAATTTCTGTAGAGCCGGAGGGCTGTTATTCACTTGTCCCTGGTCTCCTCCTTTGGTTAGCCAAGCATATGATACACTGGCCCTCTACCTGTTGGCAGCCCTAGCTGGACTCAACAGCAGGGACTCTCATGGCCATTTAACAGCACTGGTTGGTCTCACAAGTAGGCTTGAGAGGCCTGATATTAATATCATAAAAGATTAGAAGGTTTTTAGGGCAACAATACATGCTGGTTGGATATTTTCTCCAGTGTAACTTTGACACAGTAATCAGGAATATGGAAAAAGCCCAGATGTCCATCAACAGATGAATGGATAAAGAAGATGTGGTATATATATATATATATATATATATATATATATACACAATGGAGTATTACTCAGCCATCCAAAAGAATGAAATCTTGCCATTTGCAATGATGTGGATGGAACTAGAGGGTATTATGCTAAGTGAAATAAGTCAGAGAGAAACAAATACCATATGAATTCACTCATATGTGGAATTTAAGAAACAAAACAGATGAACATAGGGGAAGGGAAGGAAAAATAAAATTAGATGAAAATAGAGAGGGAGGCAAAACATAAGAGACTATTAACTCTAGGAAACAAACTGAGGCTTGCTGGAGGGGAGAGGAGTGGGGGGATGGGGTAATTGGGTGATGGGCATTAAGGAGGGCATGTGATGTGATGAGCACTGGGTGATATATGCAACTGATGAATCACTAAATTCTACCCCTGGAACTAATCATCATCATCAGGACATCTGCCTGACTGAAAGGGTTGGTGTGCAGCCACTCAGATTATGCACAGAGCTCAGGGTTCAACTCCAGTGGGTGATGTATTGTGCACACTGAACTTATTAAGTAGGCCTTGTATTTCTATTTGATATGTGCACCTTGTGTGCAGAGTTACAGTGGGGAAAGATAGGATAATATTCAGTAAATTGGGGGCCTCAAAAAGACTGGGGCAAGACTGCCAGTTATCTCTTCTAAAACCTCTTTAGCTAGTGGCCTTAAGAATTGCATCCACCTTCTTAGATGAAGGAAAAATGTCTCTCTGGTTCGTAGTGTTCAAGAGCCATATCTTATTTCTGTCTGGTTCCACCTCTGATCATTCTTCTTGTCAGGTCCTTGATGTCAGAAATCAGAGCATTTTGGTCATCAAATGGTCATCAAGGGGCACCTGGGTGGCTCAGTCGGTTAAGGGTCCTGGGATTGAGCCCCACGACAGGCTCTCTGCTCAGTGGGGAGTCTGCTTCTCTCTCTCCCTGCTGCTCCCCCTGCTTGTGTTTGCTCTCTCTCTCTGTCAAATAAATAAAATCTTTAAAAAAATGGTCATCTACTGTACCTCTGAAACAAATAATACATTATATCTTAAGAGAAGAAGAAGATAGTAGGAAGGGAAAAATGAAGGGGGGAAAATCGGAGGGGGAGATGAACCATGAGAGACTATGGACTCTGAGAAACAAACTGAGGGTTCTAGAGGGGAGGGGGTGGGGGATGGGTTAGCCTGGTGATGGGTATTAAAGAGGGCACGTACTGAATGGAGCACTGGGTGTTATACGCAAACAATGAATCATGGAACACTACATCAAAAACTAATGATGTAATGTACGGTGATTAACATAACATAATAAAAAATGGTCATCTACATGTTCAGCCCTTATTTGCATAAAATTCTTAGTTTGCAGTTGCAAATACACTAAATTGACTTTAATCTACCTCATTTCAAAATTTCTTTCACAGAAGGTGGCTTCCTGTGATACACAGTGCAAAATGTTGACTTCCCATTTTATTTTTTAAAAATTACTATTTTTCTGACTATATAAATATATATTCAAAGGGAAATATAAAAGTAAAAGAATAAAATATAAAAGTAACTCATAAGTTTGCTACCCAGAAATAACCACTGATCAAAATTTGGTGTGTTTTCTTACATTTTCCCTTCCTCTCATGATACATATATACTTGTTAACAAAAATTTTAATCTCATTGTGTCTTACCTTTCATTTTTCATAATATGTTGTGAACGTTTTACCAGGCCACTAGTTATTCTTTCAAAATAGAATATATTTATACCTACAACATGTAGATATATCACTATTTTACCTTTTTTGGACGTGTATGTTGCTTCCTATTCTTTGTTATCATAATCAATTCTGTTTTGAATATCTTCACAGATAAAACTTTGTTTTATTCTTGCTCATCAGTGATAAATTTCCTAACATACAATTGTGGGTTAAGTGAATTTTTTAAATTAAGTTTTTCATTTTAATTCCATTACAGTTAACATACAGTGTTATTAGTTTCAGGTGTATAATGTAATGATTTAACAATTTTATGCATTACTCAATGCTCATCATGATAAGTGTACTCTTTAATCCCAAACACCTATTTCACTCATAACCCCCACTCACCTCCCCTCCAGTAACCATCAGTTTATTCTCTGTAGTTTCTTGGTTTGTCTCTTTTTTTCCCTATGTTAATTTGTTTTCTTTCTTAAATTCCACATAAGAGTGAAATCATATGATATTTGTCTTTCTCTGACTAACTTATTTCACTAAGCATTATACTCCCTAGATCCATTCATATCATTGCAAATAACAAGATTTCATTCTTTTTTTATGGCTGAATATATACCACATCTTTTTTATCCATCCATCATTAATGGGCACTTATGCCACTTCAATATATGGCTATTGTAAATAATGCTGCAATAAACAAAGAGGTGCACATATCCTTTTGACTTAGTGTTCTTACATTCTTTGGGTAAATATTCAGGAGTATGATTACTGGATCATAAGGTTGTTGTATTTTTAATTTTTTGAGGAACCTCCATACTGTCTTCCACAGAAGTGCACCACTTTGCATTCTCACCAAAAGTACATGAGTGTTCCTTTTTCTCTACCTCCTCATCAACACTTGTTTCTTGTTTCTTGCCATTCTGGTAGGTGTGAGGTGATATCTCATTGTGGTTTTGATTTGCATTTCCCTGACGATGAGTGATGTTGAGCATCTTTTCATGTCTGTTGGCCATCTGTATGTCTTCTTTGGAAAAATGTCTGTTCATGTCTTCTGCCCATTTTTAATTGGATTGTTTGGTTTTTGGGTGTTGTTTTATAATTTCTTTTTATATTTTGGATACTAATGCTTTATCTGATATGTCATTTGCCATTCAGTAGGTTGTCTTCTAGTTTTGTTGATTTTGTTGATTTTGCTGTGTAGAGACTTTTTATTTTGATGTAGCCCCAATAGTTTATTTTTGCTTTTGCTTCCCTTGCCTTAGGAGACATATGTAGAAAAAGTTGTTATGGCTGACGTCAGAGAAATTACTGCCTGTGTTTTCTTCTAGGATTTTTATGGTTTCAGTTCTCACATTTAGGACTTTAACACATTTTGAGTTTATTTTTGTGATGGTGTAAGAAAAGTGGTTCAGTTTTATTCTTTTGCATGTAGATGTCCAGTTTTCCCAACACCAATTGTTGAAGAGACTTATCTTTTTCCCATTCCATATTCTTGCTTCCTTCATTGAAGAGTAATTGACCGGATAATCTTAGGTTAGTTTCTGGGCTTTCTACTATGTTCCATTGAGTGCCATACTATTTTTGTTACTACGGCTTTGTAATATAACTTGAAATTTGGAATTGTGATACCTCCAGCTTTTTTTTTTGAGGATGCTTTGGCTATTTGGGGTGTTTTGTGGTTCCATATAAATTTGAGGATTGTTTGTTCTAGCTCTGTGAAAAATGATGGTGGTATTTTGATAGGGATTGAATTAAATTTGGGTAGTATGGACATTTTAAGGGGGGAGGAGGAAGATGGAGGAGGAGTAGGAGACCTAAATTTCATCTGGTCTCAGGAATTCAGCTACATAGGGATCAAACCATTCTGAACACCTACGAACTCAACAGGAGATCAAAGAAAAGAATAGCAGCAACTCTCTGAACAGAAAAGCAACCACTTTCTGGAAAGTAGGACGTGTGGAAGAGTGAATCTGAGGCGATATTCGGGAAGATAGACGGCAGGGGAGGGGGCCTCCATCAGCCGCTACTGGCAAGTGATAGAGCAGCAGATCACAAAATCGGAACTTTTAGAAGTTGGCTCTGCTGAGGGACTTCGCTCCAGTGGCTAAGCGGGGGTGGAACCCTCTCTGGAACAGTGTGGTCTCGGGACCCTCAGGGTCACAGAAAGACCAGGGGTGCCTGAGTGCAGCAGAGTTCCCAGGTTTCAGGAAAGGGAAGCTGGCTAAAAAGATGGAGCCAAGGAGTGGGCTCTTAGCTTGGGGTGGCCATAAACCGTGATCCGCAGCACAGTCGAGCCACTGCTCTTCCAACAGGGACCCAACAAGCGGCAGATCCAGGGAGACTCCCCTTCCTCCCCCAGGAGGAGCGGCCAGGGAGCGCACAGCAGGAACCTGCTGGGTTTGGGGACTCCAAATGGGGTTGTGTGCCAGAGATAGAAACGCTCGGTCACAGGCCACGTGAGCACAGAGTGCGGCTGGAGACTGGGGAGACGGGAGTGATTGACTGTTTTTCTCTGGGGGCTCCCTGAGGAGTGGGGCCCCAAGTTCTCGGCTCCTCTGGGGCGGAGATTGGGAGGCTGCCATTTTCACTCTCGTCCTCCAAAGCTGTACGGAAAGCTTGCAGGGAACAAGCTCCTGAGAGCAAACCCGAGCAGATTACTTAGCCCAGACCCAGCAAGGGCGGGGCAATTCTGCCTCTGGCAAAGACATTTGAGACCCACGGCAACAGGCCCCTCCCCCAGAAGATCGGGAAGAACAGCCAGCCAAGACCAAGTTTACGGATCAATGAGAACAGTAGCACTCCAGCGCTAGGGGAATACTGCACATAGAATTCATGGCTTTTTTCCCCATGATTCTTTGGACCTTCAAAGATAATTTTTTTCTTTTAACTTTCTTTTTTTTTTTTTTTAGTTTTTCTTTTACTCTTTTTCAACCAAAATCTTATCAATCCCTTTTGTAAAAAAATCTTTTTTATTTTTCAGTTTTAGAGTCATATTCTGCCCCTTCATAGTAGTTAACCTTATTTTTGGTATATATATAAGGATATATATATCCTCTTTAAAATTTTGGGGTACAGTTTCTTCTAACAGACCAAAATATACCCTAAATCTCTAGTGTATGGCTTTGTTCTAGTCTCCTGCCTGATCACATTCTCTCTCTCTTTTTTTTTTTAATCCTGTTCTTTCTTTTTTCAACCAACTTCTTATCTTATCAATTCCTTTTTTAAAATCTTTTATACTTTTCATCTTTACAGTCATATTCCACCCCTTCATTGTATTAACCCTTGTTTTTGTACATATATAAGTTTATCTTTCTTTAAAATTTTGGGAGGCACTTTCTACTAACAGACCAAAATACGCCCCAAATCTAGTGTGTGGCCCTGATCTATGCACCAGCCTGATCATATTTGATCATATTCTGTTTTTTTTTTTTATTGTTGTTGTTATTGTTGTTGTTTCTGTTTGATTGTTTTTCTTATTCTTTGTCTTTTTTTTCCTTCTTCTTTCTTTCCCTTTCTTTTCCCCCAATTTCAGGTCTCTTCTGATTTGTTTAGTGCATATTTTTCTGGGGTCATTGTTACCCTGTTAGCATTTTGTTCTCTCATTCATATGTTCTCCTCTGGACAAAATGACAAGACGGAAAAAATCACCTCAAAAAAAGAACAATAGGCAATATCAACTGCCAGCAACCTAATCACTACGGACATTAGTAAGATGTCGGAACTAGAGTTCAGAATGATGATTTGAAAGATACTAGCTGGGCTTGAAAAAAGCATGGACTATATTAGAAAAACCCTTTCTGGAGAAAGAAAAGAACTAAAATCTAACCAAGTCAAAATCAAAAAGGCTATTAATGAGGTGCAATAAAAAATGGGGGCTCTAACTGCTAGGATAAATGAGGCAGAAGAAAGAATCAGTGAGATAGAAGACCAAATGATGGAAAATAAAGAAGCTGAGAAAAAGAGAGATAAACAACTACTGGATCACGAGGGCAGAATTTCAGAGATAAGTGATACCATAAGATGAAACAATATTAGAATAATTGATATCCCAGAGGAAGAAGAAAGACAGAGAGGGTCAGAAGGTATATTGGAGCAAATTATAGCAGAGAACTTCCCTAATTTGGGGAAGGAAACAGGCATCAAAATCCAGGAGGCAGAGAGAACACCTCTCAAAATCAATAAAAATAGGTCAACACCCTGACAACTAATAGTAAAACTTATGAGTGTCAGAGACAAAGAGAAAATTCCTGAAAGCAGCTCGGGAGAAGACATCTGTAACTTACAATGGTAGAAACATTCGATTGGCAACAGACCTATCCACAGAGACCTGGCAGGACAGAAAAGACTGGCATGATATATTCAGAGCACTAAATGAGAAAAGTATGCAGCCAAGAATACTCTATCCAGCTAGGCTGTCATTGAAAATAGAAGGAGAGATAAAAAGCTTCCAGGACAAACAAAAACTAAAGGAATTTGCAAACACGAAACCAGCCCTCCAAGAAATATTGAAAGGGGTCCTCTAAACAAAGAGAAAGCCTAAATGTAACATGGAGCAGAAAGGAACACAGACAATATACAGTAACAGTCACCTTACAGGCAATACAATGGCACTAAATTCATATCTTTCAATAGTTACTCTAAATGTAAATGGGCTAAATGCCCCAATCAAAAGACACAGGCTATCAGATTGTATTAAAAAACAAGACCCAACAATATGCTGTCTGCAAGAGACTCATTTTAGACCCAAAGACACCCCCAGATTGAAAATGAGGGGGTAAAAAACCATTTACCATGCTAATGGACACCAAAAGAAAGCTGGGGTGACAATCCCTATATCAGACAAATTAGATTTTAAACCAAAGACTATAATAAGAGATGAGGAAGGACACTATATCCTACTTAAAGAGTCTATCCAACAAGAAGATCTAACAATTGTAAATATCTATGCCCCTAACAAGGGAGCAGCCACTTATATAGCCAATGAATAACAAAAGCAAAGAAACACATCGACAATAATACAATAATAGTGGGGGACTTTATCACCCCCCTCACTGAAATGGACAGATCATCTGAGCAAAAGATCAACAAGGAAATAAAGACTTTAAATGACACACTGGACCAAATGGACTTCACAGACATATTCAGAACATTGCATCCCAAAGCAACAAAATACACATTCTTCTCTACTGCCCATGGGACATTCTCCAGAATAGATCACATCCTAGGTCACAAATCAGGTCTCAGCTGGTACCAAAAGATTGGGATCATTCCCTGCATATTTTCAGACCATAATGCTTTGAAACTAAAACTCAATCACAAGAGGAAAATCAGAAAGAACTCAAATACATGGAGGCTAAAGAGCATCCTATTAAAGAATGAATGGGTCAACCAGGAAATTAAAGAAGAATTAAAAAAATTCATGGAAACCAATGAAAATGAAAACACAAGTGTTCGAAATCTTTGGGATGCAGCAAAGGCAGTCCTAAGAGGAATTTATATAGCAATGCAAGCCTTTCTCAAGAAACAAGAAAGGTCTCAAGTACACAACCTAACCCTACACCTAAAGGAACTGGAAAAAAAAACAGCAAATAAAGCCTAAACCCAGCAGGAGAAGAGAAATAAAGATCAGAGCAGAAATCAATGAAATAGAAACCAAAAGAAGAGTAGAACAGATTGACGAAACTAGGAGCTGGTTCTTTGAAAGAATTAACAAGATTGATAAACCCCTGGCCAGACTTATCAAAAAGAAAAGAGAAATGACCCAAATCAACAAAATCATGAATGAAAGAGGAAAGATCACAACAAACACCAAGAAATACAATCAATTATAAGAACATATTATGAGCAACTCTATGCCAGCAAATTAGATAACCTGGAAGAAATGGATGCATTCCTAGAGATGTATCAACTACCAAAACTGAACCAGGAAGAAATAGAAAACCTGAGCAGTCCTATAACCACTAAGGAAACTGAAGCAGTCATCAAAAACTCCCAACAAACAAAAGCCCAGGACCAGATGGCTTCCCAGGGGAATTCTACCAAACATTTCAAGAAGAATTAATACCGATTCTTCTGAAACTGTTCAAAAAAAATAGAAATGGAAGGAAAACTTCCAAACTCGTTTTAAGAGGCCACCATTACCTTGATCCCAAAAGCAGACAAATTCCACATCAAAAAGAATTACAGAGCAATATCCCTGAAGACCATGGATGCAAAAATTTTCACCAAAATACTAGCCAATAGGATCCAAGAGTACATTAAAAGGATTATTCACCACGGCCAAGTGGGATTTATCCCTTGGCTGCAAGGTTCGTTCAACATGCGCTAATCAATCAATGTGATACAATACATTAATAAAAGAAAGAACAAGACCATATGATTCTCTCAATAGATGCAGAAAAGGCATTTGACAAAGTACACCATCCTTTCTTGATCAAAAATCTTCAGAGTATAGGGATAGAGGTACATACCTCAATATCATAAAAGCCATCTATGAAAAACCCATAGCGAATATCATTCTCAATGGGGAAAAACAGAGCTTTCCCCCCTAAGGTCAGGAACACAGCAGGGATGTCCACTATCACCACTGCTATTCAACATAGCATTAGAAGTCCTAGGTGCAGCAGTCAGACAACAAAAAGAAATAAAAGGCATCCAAATCGGCAAAGAAGTCAAACTCTCACTGTTTGCAGATGATATGATATTTTTTTGTGGAAAACCCAAAACACTCCACCCCAAAACTGCTAGAACTCATACAGGAATTCAGTCAAGTGGCAGGATATAAAATCAATGCACAGAAATCAGTGGCATTCCTATACACCAACAACAGATAGAAGACAGAGAAATTAAGGAGTTGATCCCATTTACAATTGCACCCAAAACCATAAGATACCTAGGAATAAATCTAACCAAAGAAGCAAAGGATCTGTACTCAGAAAACTATAAAACACTCATGAAAGAAATTGAGGAAGACACACAGAAATGGAAGAAAGTTCCATGCTCATGGATTGGAGGAACAAATATTGTGAAGATGTCAATGCTACCTAGAGAAATCTAGACATTCAATGCAATCCCTATCAATATACTGTCAACTTTTTTCAAAGAAATGGAACAAATAATCCTAAAATTTGTATGGAACCAGAAAAGACCCCAATTTGCCAGAGGAATGTTGAAAAAGAAAAGCAAGGCTGGTGGCATCACAATTCCGGACTTCCAGCTCTATTCCAAAGCTGTCATCATCAAGACAGTATGATACTGGCACAAAAACAGACACATAGATCAATGGAACAGAGAGCCCAGAAATGGACCCTCAACTATATGGTCAACTCATCTTTGACAAAGCAGGAAAGAATGTCCAATGGAAAAAAGACAGTCTCTTCAGCAAATGGTGTTGGGAAAATTGGACAGCCACATGCAAAAATGAAACTGGACTATTTCCTTACACCACACACAAAAATAGACTCCAAATGGTTGAAAGACCTCAATGTGAGACAGGAGTCCATCCAAATCCTAAAGGAGAACACAGGCAGCAACCTCTTCGACCTCAGGTGCAGCAACTTCTTCCTAGAAAATCGCAAAAGGCATGGGAAGCAAGGGCAAAAGTGAACTATTGGGACTTCATCAAGATAAAATCTTTTGCACAGCAAAAGAAACACTCAACAAAATCAAAAGACAACTGACGGAACCGGAGAAGATATTTGCAAGTGACATATCAGAGAAAGGGCTAGTATCCAAAATCTATAAAGAACTTATCAAACTCAACACCCAAAGAACAAATGATCCAATCAAGAAATGGGCTTAAGACATGAACAGACATTTTTCCAAAGAAGACATCCAAATGGCCAACAGACACATGAAAAATTGCTCAATAGCACTCAGCGTTGGGAAATCTATATCAAAACCTGAGTGAGATACCACCTTACACCAGTCAGAATGGCTAAAATTAACAAGTCAGGAAACGACAGATGTTGGCAGGGATGAGGAGAAAGGGGAACCCTCCTACACTGTTGGTGGGAATGCAAGCTGGTGCAGCCACTCTGGAAAACAGTATGGAGGTTCCTCAAAAAGTTGAAAATAGAGCTACCATACGACCCAGCCATTGCACTACTGGGTATTTACCCGAAAGATACAAATGTAGGGATCCGAAGGGGTACGTGCACCCCGATGTTTATAGCAGCAATGTCCACAATAGCCAAACTGTGAAAAGAGCCAAGATGTCCATTGACAGATGAATGGATGAAGAAGAAGTGGTATATATATACAATGGAATATTATGCAGCCATCAAAAGGAATGAGATCTTGCCATTTGCAATGATGTGGATGGAACTGGAGGGTATTATGCTGAGCAAAATAAATCAATCAGAGAAAGACATGTATCATATGACCTCACTGATATGAGGAATTCTTAATCTCAGGAAACAAACAGGGTTGCTGGAGTGGTGGGGGGTGGGAGGGATGGGGTGGCTGGGTGATAAACATTGGGGAGGGTATGTGTTATGGTGATTGCTGTGAATTGTGTAAGACTGTTGAATCACAGAGCTGTACCTCTGAAAGAAATAATACATTATATGTTTTAAAAAAGAAGAAGAAGATAGCAGGAAGGAAAGAATGAAGGGGGCAAAATCGGAGGGAGAGATGAACCATGAGAGAATATGGACTCTGAGAAACAAACTGAGGTTTCTAGAGGGGCGGGGGGTAGGGGGATGGGTTAGCCTGGTGATGGGTATTAAAGAGGGCATGTACTGCATGGAGCACTGGGTTTTATATGCAAAGAATGAAACATGGAACACTACATCAGAAACTAATGATATAATGTATGGTGATTAACATAACATAATAATAAAAAAAGAAAGTTTGGGCCTTTTAACAATCTATGTGTTCTCCAATCCATGAGCATGGAATGTCTGTCTTATTAATTGTTTGTGTCCTCTTCAATTTCTTTTATCAGTGTTTTATAATTTTCAGAGTACATGTCTTTCACCTCCTTGGTTAAGTTTATTCCTAGGTATTTTTACTTTTTGGTACAATTATAAATGAGATTATTTTCTTAATTTCTCTTTCTGGGGCCTTAGTATTAGTGTATAGAAATGCAACAGATTTCTGTACATTGATTTTGTATCCTGTGACTTCACTGAATTCATTTATCAGTTCTATTAGGTTTTTTGGTAGAGTGTTTTTAGGGTTTTCTATATGTAAGAGTATTGTGTCATTTGCAAATAGTGAAAGTTTTACTTCTTTCTTATCAATTTGGATGCTCTTATTTTTGTCTGACTGCTGTGGCTAGGACTTCCAGAACTATGTTGAATAAAAGTGGTAAGAGTGGATATCCTTGTCTTGCTCCTGAACTTAGGAGGAAAGCTCTCAGTTTTTCCCTATTGAGGATGATTTTCACTGGGTTTTTTTTCATGTATGGCCTTTATTATGTTGAGGTTGTTTTCCTCTGAACCTACCTTTTGAGGGCTTTTATCATGAATGGATTTTTTACTTTGTCAAATGTTTTTTCTGTGTCTACTGAAATGATATTTTTTAATGCTTTCTCCTACTGATGTGACCACATTGTGATGTAGCACATTGATTGATTTGTGAATATTGAACCACCCTTGCAACTCAGGGATAAATCCTACTTGATTGTGGTGATTGGTTTTTGTAATGTGTTGTTGGATTCAGTTTGCTAGTATTTTGTTGAGGATTTTTGCAAGTATGTTCATCAGAGGTATTGGCCTGTAGTTCTCTTTCTAGTGTCTTTATCTGGGTTTGGTATCAGAGTAATGCTGGCTTCATAGAATGAATTTGGAAGTTTGCCTTCCTCTTCTATTTTTTTGGAATAATTTGCAAAGTATAAGTATTAACTCTCCTTTACATGTTTGGTAGAATTCACCTGTGAAGCTCTCTGGTCCTGGAGTTTCTTTCTTGGGAGGTTTTTGATTACTGACTCAATTTCATTGCTGGTACTCAGTCTGTTCAAATTTTCTATTTCTTCTTGGTTTGGTTTTGAGAAGTCATATGTTTCTAGGAATTTATCCATTTCTTCTAGGTTGTACAATTTGTTTGTATATAATTTTTCATAATATTCTCTAACAATCCTCTGTATTTCTGTGGTGTTGATTATTATTACTCCTCTTTCATTTCTGATTTTGTTTATTTGAGCCCCCTCTCTCTCACTTTTTTTTTTTTTTTTTATGAATCTGGCTAAAGACTTATCAATTTTGTTGATCTTTTCCACAATCGGTTCCTGGTGTCATTGATCTATTTTATTTTTAGTTTCTATTTCATTTATTTCTGCTCTGATATTTATTGTTTCCTTCTTTCTACTGTTTTGGAGTTTTGTTTGTTGTTCTTTTTCTAGCTCCTTTAGGTGTAAGGTTAGTTTGTTTGAAAATTTTCTTGCTTCTTGAGGTAAGCCTATATGGTGATAAACTTCCATCATGGAACCCACTTAGAATCTCCCTGCTTTTGCTACATCCCAAAGATTTGGACTGTTGTATTTTCATTTTCATTCGTCTCCATGTATTTTTTAATTTCCTCTTTGATTTCTTATTTGACACACTCATTGTTTAGTAGCACGTTATTTAACCTCCATATATGTGTGCTCTTCCCATGTTTTTTCTTGTGGCTGATTTCTAGTTTCATAGCATTGTGGTCAGAAAAGATGCCTGGTATGACTTTGATCATTTTGAATTTGTTGAGACTTGTTTTGTGGTCTAATATGTGATCTATTCTGGAGAATGTTCAACGTGCACTTGAAAAGAATGTGTATTCTGCTGTTTTAGGTTGGAATGTTCTAAATATATATGTTAAATCCATATGGGTCCAATGTGTCATTCAAAGCCACTGTTTCCTTATTGATTTTCTGTGTGGATGATCTGTCTGTTGATGTAAATGAGGTGTTACAGTCCCTTACTTTTATTGTATTACTATCAGTTACCTCCTTTATGTTTTTTATTAACTGCTTTGTGTATTTGGGTGCCCTATGTTGGGTGTATAAATATTTACAATTGTTGTATCTTCTTGTTGGATTGTGCCTTTTATTATTATGTAGTGTCCTTCTTTAGCTCTTGTTACAGTCTTTGTTTTAAAGTCTATTTTTTTCTGATATAAGTATTGCTACTCTGGCTTTTCTTTTGTCTTCCATTTCATGATAAATATTTCTCCATCTTCTCACTTTCAATCTGCAGCTCTTTTTACATCTAAAATGAGTCTCTTATAGGCAGCATATAGATGGGTCTTGCTTTCTTATTTTTTCCGTCACCCTATGTCTTTGATTGGAGTTTTTAGTCCATTTACATTCAGAGTAATTATTGAAAGATATGTATTTATTACCATTTTGTTACTTGTTTTATGGTCGTTTTTGTAGTTCTTTGTTCCTTCTCTTGCCCTCTCCTCTCACAATAAGCTGGCCTTCTTTCATGATATACTTGGATTCCTTTCTCTTTATTTTTGCATATCTATTGCTGGTTCTTGATTTGTGGTTACCATTAGGTTTGTATATAGCAGTCTTCTGCATATATAAGTCTATATTAAGTTGATGGTCACTTAAGTTGAACCCATCCTTTGAATTCCTCATCTTGGCACATTTTAGGTTATATGGTGTTATATTTTGTGAGTCCTTTCACTGATTTTCACAGATGTACTTATTTTTCTGCTTTTGTGCTTTCTACTTTTGTTACTCTTACTTATGGTCTTTCCTTTCCATTTAAAGAGTCCCCTTTAGGGTGCCTGGGTGGCTCAGATGGTTAAGCGTCTGCCTTCGGCTCAGGTCATGATCCCAGGGTCCTGGGATCGAGTCCCGCATCGGGCTCCCTGCTTCTTGGGAGCCTGCTTCTCCCTCTGCCTCTTTCTCTCTCTCTCTGTCTCTACTGAATGGATAAATAAAATCTTTAAAAAAAAAAAAAAAAAAGAGTCCCCTTTAACATTTCTTGTAGGGCTGGTTTAGTGGTCATGAACTCCTTTAACTTTTGTTTGTCTGGGAAATTCTTTATCTCTCCTACTTGGAATGATAGCCTTGCTGGACAGAGTATTCTTGGCTGCAGATTTTTTCCTTTCAGTACTTTGAATATATCATGCCACTATCTTCTGGCCTGCAGTTTCTACTGAGAAATCTGCTGATTGCCTTACAGGGTTTCCTTGTAGTTAACTTTTATTTTCTCCTGCTGCTTTTAAAGTTCTTTCTTAACACTACTTTTTAAAATTACTCTGTGTCTTGGTGTGGACCTCCTTGGGTTGATTTTGTTGGGGTCACTCTGAGCCTCCTAGATCTGGATTTCTGTTTCCATTCCCAGGTTCAGGAAGTGTTTCAGTTATTATTTCTTCCAATAAATTATCTTTTCCCTTTTCTCTCTCTTCTCCTTCTGGGATCTCTATAATGCAAATGTTATTACTCTTGATGGAGTTGCCAAGTTCCTTAAGTCTATTCTCATTTTACACAATTTTTTTCCTCTCACCTGCTCAGTTTGATTACTTTCCATTCTCTGACCTCAAGGTCACTGATTTGTTCTTCTGTTTCCTTTAGTCTGCTATTTATTACATTTAGTGTATTTTTAATTTCATTTATTGTGTTCTTCATCTCTGACTGGTTCCTTTTTATCTCTTTGTTAAGGGTCTCACTGATGTCTTCCACTCTCTTCTCAAGTCCAGTGTGTATCTTTATGATCAGTATTTTAATTCTCTATCAGGCATATTACTTATTTCCATTTCTATTAGGTCTCTTGCAGTGATTTTGTTGTGTTCTTTCATTCAGGACATTTTTCTCTGTCCCCTCATTTTGTCTAACTCTTTTTGTCTGTTTCTGTGTGTTAGGAAAGTCAACTATGTCTCCCGCTCTTGAAAGTGCTGTCCTGGGGTGCCTGGGTGGCTCACTTGGTTGGGCGGCTGGCTCTTGATTTTGGCTCAGGTCATGATCTTGGGGTCCTGGGATCGAGTCCCACATTGGGCTCCACACTCAGCGGGGAGTCTGCTTGTGGAGTCTCTCTCTCATTCTCCCCTCTGTCCCTCTCTCTGCTCCCATGCTCTCTCTTTCTCTCTAAAGTAAATAAATAAATATTAAAAAAGATAAAGTGCTGTCCTTATGAAAAAGAGGTCCTGTAGTGCCCTGCAGTGCAATATCCCCTGTTTACTGGAACCTGGTGCTTCAGGAGTATGTCCTATGTGTGTTATATGCATCCTGCTATTGTGGCTGAGCTGCTTTTTCTTCAGTCATGTTGTCTGCAGTGACACTTTTTGCCCGGTGTGGGCAGTGTATGGTTCCTGCGGTGTCAATGGGCCAGTCTGGAGCCACCATGGGCTTGAGTTGAGTCAGCCCAGGTGTTCACAAGAGATGTAGTAGCACCAAACTGCTTGTTACTTTCCCTGTGTTGTCCTGAGAAGCTTTTGTTGGTGGGCAGGGCCTGCAATAAGACCAGCTATCTGCCCCCAGCCCACTGCTGGGGCTGTAGTCTGACTTGTATGTGTGTTTATTTTTCCCTCTCCCTGGGGCAGAAGTCAGTTTGGAGTGGTTCTGGCCCTTGGGGCTGCTTGCATGTGCTAGGTTTGTGTCACTGCTTTGGATGGGCTCCAGGAAAGAGTTTATCAGAAGGGAGAGATCTGTACATGTGCGGCATGCAGTGTTAGGAAGGTTTTCCTGCTGGTCCTCTGTGAGAGGACTAGGACCAAGGCCAGCCAGGTTGGACAGGGTAGATCCACATGTGCAGGGGCAAAGCATGCAGTTTTAGCAAGGTGTGCCTGGTCCTTTGGGGGAGGGGACCTATAGTGCCAGGACTAATGCTGGCCTGGCTGGTGGGGGCAGGTCTGCTGAAGCATGGGGAAGGGACATAATCAAGTTAGTTAGCAAATGTTGGTGCTCTACTAGTTCCCACAGGTGGCCTGTGTTTGTGCTGGGGAATGGGGTAGGGAAATAGCACCTACTGGTTCCCTTTCTCTTAATGGTCTCTGTTCTTCCAGAACATGCTCTGAGATGAGTAACTAATTTTACCTCCCATATGTTCCATTTTCAACTGCTGCTTCTTTTCTGTATCTCTGTGGGCTGTTTATTGTGCTGTCTCTTTAAGGGCAGGAACTCAGTTTCCTATCACCCTCCAGGCTCTCCTGGACCCCAGCTCACTGGTTTTTAAAATTCCAGGTTTTAAGTCCCACTGGTTGTAAGAACTCCCGAAATTCAACCCTTCTGGTTTTCAAAGCCAAGTGTTATGGGGATTCATCTTCCCCATGCAGCCCCAGTGTGATAGTCTGTTTCTCTTCCTATTCTGTGCCCAGGGTTTCCTCCCTCTGGCAGATAGCCTGCTGTCTGTTTAGCTCTCCACCACATCTTTGCCCTTCTGACCCTCTTTGATGTGGCCTCTTCTCTACATTTAGTTGTAGAGGGTTTTGTTCTGCTAGTCTTTGGGTGGTTTTCTGACTGATGTGTTATCTGGTTATATCCCTGGGAGGAGGTGAGGTTAGGGTCCTCCTACTCTACTTTCTTCCCAGCCTCTTTGAATTTTTTCCTTCTAAATGGCAGATTATGAAGTGTTTCACAATCTTTGATTTGATGCAATATAGTACAGATTTTTCAGTCTAAGCACTTTTATTTTTACTCCACTGGAGAAAAGGAAATGTGGCTGGAAGGAAAAGCACCAGGTGGGCAGTCAGGAGCTCCTCCTCCCAGTTTTGCTTCTGTACTGATCAATGTAGGAAGTTGGTCATGTTGCTTCCTTCACTGGGATTTCACCTTCTCTTCTGGGAAAACAGGATGAAAGATGGCCCTGGTATCTCAGTGCCTATGCCTCCTCCTTTATCTGTTGCCTGGCTTGCTGATAGCACTTGGTACCAGGACTCCTCGCACGTGGGATCTGGGCTGCAAGTGCAGCGTGTGAGGAGCTGAGGCCAGAGTGCCTTTAATTTATCTTAGAAGTGTAATAGTTTTGGGCGCCTGGGTGGCTCAGCTGGTTAAGCGACTGCCTTCGGCTCAGGTCATGATCCTGGAGTCCCTGGATCGAGTCCCGCATTGGGCTCCTTGCTTGGCAGGGAGTCTGCTTCTCCCTCTGACCCTCCCCCCTCTCATGTGCTCTCTCTCTCATTCTCTCTCTCTCAAATAAATAAATAAAATCTTTAAAAATATTATCAAGAAGTGTAATAGTTTTACTAAGATATGCCCTGGATGTGATTGTTCATGTCAATTTTCTCAGGTATCTCATAGGCCCTTTTTGCATGTAGAATCAAGTCTTTTTTTTTTTTTTTTAAGCTTCAGAAAGTTTTCTTGGATCAGTTTTAAGTGTTAATATTCATTGTTTCATGGATCTGTTCATGTTGGATCTTCGTGGTTTGTCTTCCAGTTCAACCACTTTCCCTTGGACTGATGTTATTACTTAATTTATTTTTACTCCTTTGTTTGCTTTTCTTCTTTCTTCAATGTCCCTTATTAAATTTTCATTTGATTGTATTTTTCTGGAATGCTTTATAATTTAATCTTCATTTTTGACACGATTTGGTCTTTTGCTTTGATTTATCATTTTATTTCTTAGTGTTTTTCCTATTTCTGTTCTTAACATTTGGGTTTCTGATTTAAGGTGTTCTTTTTGTTGCTGTTTTTTCCTCCATATTTCCATGTTCTTGTTTAATATATATAGTTCAGTATAGATTGTAATGCAGGTTTTTCCCCCCCTAGTTCATGTTTAGCCTTTTGGAGAAATTTTCATCAATTTCAGTATTTAGATTCTCATATTCTGTTGTTTTCTTATGAAAACCTTGTATAGGTGAAATCTGCTTTCATCCATGCACTTTCATGGATGGGTTTGGCCATTGGGGTCAGTTTGAAGATTCCTAGTTCAAGAGGACCCTCTATGGTCAGTGCCATGGACTACAGTTTTTTTAAAGGATGATTTTATTGTATTTATTTTTTTGAAGGTGAAGGGATGTCTATCAATTTTTGTTGTTTTGTTTTTTTACCTTATAAGAGTATTTCCTCCTCTTGCTGCCTTTCCCCTTCCCCTCCCAAACTCTAATGAGCACTCCTGCCTTCCTTTCTGCTGTCTTCTCTTCTAGCAAGGATGAGTGCCAAGGTTGTCACCTATTACCCTGTGCATGTTTGCATCCTTTATCCATTGTCTCTTCTCTGATTGAGTGGGATTATTTTTCAGTATTTTAACACTTAGGTTGGACTTTCTTTTTATGGCTGTTGTTATTCACTCAGCCCTAGGAATTTTATTGCTTCTTTTCTTTTTTCATGAAGTTTTCTGATTCTTCCAGCAATTTGTAAAGACCTGGGGCAGTGGCTTGAGAGCCAGCTCTGCTGGGAATTGGTGTTCATTTCTTTGCTGACAAGTAATATAAAGTTTATGGTGCTCTCTGTCTTCTAGTTATGTTGAAGGCGTGGTATCTATGTGGTTTTATTTGTACTTCTTATTGATCTATAGAGTTTATTGTGAGCTGTGTGGAGAGTTCTGGATTTTGCTGTTGTCACCTTGGCCACCAGAAGTCCTCCGCTCTCCTGAAGATAGTGGTATCACCCATTTCTCCCTTGTGATCTGTGATGACTTCAGGGGTACAATAGAATTTTATCTTGTTCTTTTTGGAGGGGATTATCTTCTGAATGATGATTATGCTCATGTTGGATTCTCTCACTGAGCAGGAACATAGTCTCCATGGGACACCCCTCCATGGGACGACGCTCCATGGGACACTTCTTTATGGGGCACCCCTCCATGGAGCAACCCTCCATGGAGCACCCCTTCATAGGGCACACTTCCATAGGGTATTCCTCCATTGAACACTACTAGGCAATACACATGGATCAACTAAAAGTTGTTTCATCAATTGATGATGCAGATTTTTACTATTTCTTTAAATTTAGAGACACAATAAGATGAATTTTATTGTGGAAATTAGTGTCCACATACTTTTTTCATTTTCTCTTTTGTTTCCTTTTGAGGTTTATTGGAACACAGCTAACTATTGTGAGGCTTTTTAAAAAAATGAACAAGTTGGGGAAAAAATGAACAAGTTGGCAAATTAAATGAAAGAGAAAAAATATCCAGAGAATAAACTATTTAGAAATTAGTATTCTAAAAGCAACATTTGAAAATATCCTGCCTTTGTTTAGTGTGATTCAGAAGGATCACAAATATTATTAATATTAAATTAGGATAAAGTTTTTTAGCCACTATATTTTATGAAGTGCTCATTCTAGATCTTTTTTTGAGGGATATACATGTAGACATTTATATTTCCTCAAAGGTCAAAACTGATGCTAACATAATATTATGTTTTTTAGTTTAATATCTATATTAATTATAATGCTGTAAACTCACTGAAGCAGAAGTCAAATAATTTATTTCCTTGTGAGAGTTAAAATCATGAACATGAAATCAATATTTTTCTGAATGTAAATTGCAAGTCAGTCTCATCCATACATTAAGTTTCCTAAGAAAAAAAGGGTTATTTTCATGTAGCTCTCTCGTGTTTAGAACAGAAGTGGTCCTCAGGCTTCTCTGAGCAGGTGGTTCCTGTTTGTGTCTAAAGGATTACTCAAAGCCCCCCACTCCTCACTCTCCTACCCTTGTACAAACATAAGGAATATTTTCTGTTGGTTTTGCCCTGAGAATCTTCAGCCTTAGAGTGAAACTAGTTGAGTAGATTAGCATATTCTTGAACACTTCTAAGCAATGGTCCTGAGTATGGCTACTATAAGGGGACAGGAGTTGAGCAGGTTCAGAGCATTGGAGGGCTATTTGAGACCTTCAAAGATAAAAGAGTTCCAAAAAGTTCAAGGAAGCCACACGAGCCCAAGATATCCAGCCAGAGGATGCCGTGAGGAGTGGTACAAAAAGGGTTCTAAGCATTTATTGATTTTACTTTCCATTTTTATGGAAATAATGGCCCTGTTTTGATTTGGAGTAACCACCCTTCCCCCACTAATGCACTTCCCAGGAAGGCATGACTCAGAATGGGGGGAAGGATACAAAGCAACTAAGGAATAATTGAAGGATGGCATACAACTCAAGTCAGAATGACCAGCGCCAAAAACTGCTGAGTTGTTGGAGAAGGGAAATTCTGTCCACTAGATGAGGGTAATATGGAAACCCCAAAGATGTTGTATGCCATTACTAGAAGCCTGAGTCTGGGCTCTGAGCCTAGAGGAACCAGATCCAGGACAAGGATCTTGATAACATCATCTGTCCCTGTCATTATGGCTGCATAACAAGTTACCCCAAAATGTAGTGGCTTCAAGCAACAGCAATAATTATTTTGTCCTTTAGCTGTACCATCTTTGCAGAACTTGAAAGAGCCAGCTTGTTTCTGCTCCACTCAGGATCATCAGGGGCTACTCAAAGGCTGGAGACTAGAATCATCACGTAAAACTTGCTTACTTACATGTCTGATGACTGGGCTGTGGAGATCCAAAGACTGAGGGGCTGAAATGACTGAGGTGTCCTAGGCATCAGTCTGTAACTGTATGTCACAGGCCCTCCCAAATTTGGAGAAAGGAACCTCCTCATGGAGGAGTAGTCATGTCACATGGTAAGAACATATGGGATAGACCATACAGGTGCAGCCAAATTTGGAAAATGCAAGGTGCCATGTCATTTTATCAATCCCCAGACTTGTAGCTCATAACATCTCATAACTCACCTTTTACTTTAGCCATTCTGTGTTGGATTTTCTGTTACTTGTAACTATAAGAGTCCTAACTATTAGAGAGGCCCCCCAAAATGTCACCACTTTCATTTTCAAGAACTCATACTAGTGTAGTTGTCTTAATTAGGTGAGTGATTTGATCACAAATTTGTTCTTGTCAAGTCATGTAGGACTAGTATTTCTCAGAACAATGTACTGTGCAGTACTGTATCTCTACTGTGGCTATACTCCTGACCCTTGCCAGGAGCCACTGGTTACTATGGAAGACAGGTGGAGAAGCTGACAGCAAAATTCTGCCACCACCAGTGAATGTTTCTTTTTTTTGTCCTCATACCAACCAGTTCTCCAACTCTCTGACACCAGCTGGGTATTCTATAATTCAATTTAATTCTAACTATCTGGAGTTAGCACAGACTCACAGGTTAAGAGCTCAGTCCACAGGGCTGCCCCCCCTTCAGATACCAGTTGCAAGGATCAGGTCCCCAGGTTACCCAAACTTCTGCAAAGTTGGAGGTTTCTATAATCTCCCTTTTTGGGTTCACTAATTTTCTACAACAGCCCACAGAACTCAGGAAAGCACTTTAATTACATTTGTCATTTTATTTTAAAGGATACAAATGAACAGTCAGGTGAAGAGGTACATAGGGCAAAGTCTGGAGGAGTCCCCAGTACTGGTGCTTCTGTTCCTGTGGAGTGGGGGTATGCCATCCTCCTAGTGCATGGATGTGTTTGCCAACCCAGTAGTTCCCAGAACCCTGTTGTCTAAGGGGTCTTATGGGAGTTTTATTAGGTGGGCATAATTATGGCCATTGGTGATTAACTCAGTCTCCAACCTCTCTCCCCTCCCTAAAGGTTGGGGCTGAAATTTTCAAGTTTCTAATCAAGTCTTAGTCTTTCTGGTGACCAGCTCCCATCCTGAAGCTATCCAGAGGCCTACCAAGAGATGCCTCATTAGAACAAAGACACTCCTATCACCTTTATCATTCATGAAATTCCAGGGAATTTAGGACCTGTGTGCCAGGAACTGGGAACAGAGACCAAATATCTTTCTAATTATTCACCACTAGGAAAAGGGCATGCTCTGTGTGATGGTAATCAAGAGGGTGTTCACAGAGGACAGTGCAGCTTTGTATCGACTGTCCACCAAAGTAGGGATGAGATGTTTGCTGAGAAAGCCATTCACTGCCAGTGTTTCTTCATATATTAAAACTTTTTCTCTAAAATATAAAATTGAAAATGAGTTGTCTAATGGAAAATTTCCATTTGTCTTTGCATTGATCAAATTTCCTACAGCTGAAAAGAAATCAAATGGGACCACTTGTATCCTAAATGATTATATTTATGCAACTTGTTTTCAATATATTATTAATTGAAAGACAGAGAATTCTTATTTCCAACCATTATGGAATTCAGAAATAATGTGCAAATTAAAATAATTTAAAATGACTAAAAAAAGCATAAGAAACTTAAAAGTATGAAAAAGTAAATGTCTTGGAGTGGGATAAGGTGAGGTGGGGCTGGACTAGTCCCAATACAGCTCCTGTCATTTTCTAAAACAGCCTCCAAGCAAAATGCATATCTGGCAACTTCCCGGAAACAACGGAATGCAGTTCAGTGCTTATGGATGGCAGAAATGCTGTCCATTCCTTATGTATCCTTTCATGACAGCACATTTATTGGCTACATTTTTTTAAAGATTTTATTTACTCATTTGAAAGAGAGAAAGAGAGTGAGCACACAAGCAGGGGAGAAACAGAGGGAGAGGGAGAAGCAGACTTCCTGCTGAACTGGGAGCCTGACATGGGGCTCAATCCCAGGACCTGGAGATCATGACCTGAGCCAAAGGCAGATGCTCAACCATCTGAGCTACCCAGGCACCCTTATTGGCTAAATTTTTGAAATAAAGGGAGCTTGGTCTAAACTTTTCCTCTTGGAATATGCTATTTTAGAAAGTAATAAAATAAAAACTTTTAATTATGAATTTAGACATTTATATTAACAGAGATTCACATTCTTTACTTATAAAGTGATGTATTTATGGACAGCTAAAGAATTTATCAGATATTTAATCAGGCAATATTTCATGAATATTCACTGTATAAATAACATTCATTTATGTTCATCTGTTCAGTCAACACATATTTGTAAGTAGTAGGCTCCAGTGGTGCACAAGCAAACCAGACAGCCATGGTCCTGGTAAGCTTTGAGTCTGGTCAGGTGAGGACCAATACAGACAAATAGGCATAGACTACATGAACTATCCACAATGTAAACTAATGCTGCTATGCTAAAAATACTAATTTTCTGAGATAAGAAATAGCCCCAAGTAGGCAAACTGAGTATCTTCTCTGAGGAAACCAAGCAACTACCATGGCTCTGGCACAGGGAGAGTCCTTAAAGAGGCTGCATACCTTGACACATAGACTCAATGGAGAGAGACTGGGTTTATTTCAGGTGTGGTGGGAGCACACAGAAGGGCTTTAAACAGGAAAGCAATGTGATGTGATTTTTATTTTGAAAAGACCACTTTTCACAGCAGTAAAATGAACAGATTGGAGGAGTCAAGAATAGCAGCAGACTAGTTAGAGGCTGAGGTGGGGGGCAAGGTGTTTACCTTAGGATTGTAAGGTGGGGAAAGGGAGCAGGTTTGAGGTAGTTTGGAAATGGAATCAGCAGGGCTTGATGGTGAGAAGACATGTAACTGGGGTGGTGGTGGGGGCTTGCAAAAACCTTGGGAGTGGGCATTTGACATCAGCCATGGATGCTGTGGGAGAAGAAGAAGAAAGAATGCAGGATGCACTGCTAATCAGGACTCTTGGTTGTGTGTGACAGAAGCCTTCATCAAATTATGTTGGGCAAAGGGGAGAATGGAACAGCAATCTACCGATTCTGGATGAGCAGTGTCTGGGGCTTCAGAGGCAATAGGAGCCAGCTCTCCCCAACTTTCATCACTGCTTCATTCAGTTTGGGGCTTCATCTGTAGCTTCTTTCATATGCTAGGGAATGGCCATCCACAGCTCCAGAGATGAACTGAAATAGGCTCCCTTTAACATCCTTTCCAAAATTCTCAGGGAAGGGCTCTAAATGGTCTAACTTAGGTAAAGTGTGACTCTTAGACCAAGGGTTGTGGCACCCAGTCCTAGCTGTTTTCAGTGTGTATCTAGTGCTTGTTACAAGTCACCGTGGCAACACATTCACCATGGGGGAGCAGTGGATGCTGTTGGGGAGTCAAAACAGTAGGCATCCACCATGTGCATGGGAGGTGAGCAGGGCACTGGGGGAGTCCCTATCTGCCCCTCAGCATCAGACTCCCCAGGCACTGACATTGCTAATGCTTTTACTCTCAATATTCCCTGGAAGAATCTTACAGAAACCCGGCTCTCTATTGGGGTTTCCCAGCCTTACCAGAAAGGCAGACCCTCACTTTGATCCAGCCTGCTTTCCTGAGCACCTTACAGTAAATAAGCTTTTTTCCCCCATGGAGACACAATGCATCCTTTGATATGATAAGTTCCAATCTCAATTTGGATCCATCCATTGCCATTTTGGTGGACTGACTGACCTTCCTAGAGCCAGTACTGAGAGAGAGAGAGAGAGAGAGTTAGCTTTATAATAATTTAAAAATATTGTAAGACAACTTACTATTTTTTTAAATAATTGTGCATTCTGAATCATTCACTTTTCAAAGAAACTTCTGTCATTTTACTTATATTAAAAATTGAGATTCTGACTAAAAATGACATTATACTAATAAAACATCCTTACTTTGGAAAACTTGATTTATTTCTGTTTATTCAGCTCTTGTTTTAATAAAATATTTTATCTTACTTTAATAAGGTTTTTTGTTTCTTCATATAGGTTTTGGACTTTTATGACTTTTTCCTAGATATTTTATCCTTTTGTTTGGCTCTTGTAAATTTGGTTGTTTTAATTATGTCTTTTGTTTAATCTTTATTCACAGCCTTGGAAAAACTGATTGGTGGCTTTTCTGTTTATCTTGAATCTGGCTGATACTTTTGATTCTCTGATGTTTTTTAAAAATTAAATTTTCTTGTATTTCTTAGGAACATAGTCATATCATCTATAAATATGATTTTCCTTTCTTCTTCAAAACCTATACTTTAAAAAAACATCCTTTTCATATTTTATCAGAATCTCCAAAAACAGTGTGCAAAAAGAGCAGTTATTGCAAACATCCTTATTTTCCGGCTTTTAATGGAAATTGACCGTGCATTTTACTGTTTAATTTGCTGCTGGTTTTTGCTGGTTTGTCGGTAGCTTTTAGTCATGTTATACTTTTTTTTAAATTTAATTTTATTATGTTATGTTAGTCACCATACAATACATCATTAGTTTTTGATGTAGTGATCCATGATTCATTGTTTTCGTATAACACCAGTTGCTCCATGCAGTACGTGCCCTTCTTAATACCCATCACTGGGCTAGCCCATCCCCCAACTCCCTCCCCTCTAAAACCTTCAGTTTGTTTCTCAGAGTCCATAGTCTCTCATGGTTCGTCTCTCCCTCTGATTCCCCCCCTTCATTTTCCCCTTCCTTTTCCTAATGTCCTCCATGCTATTCATTATGTTCCACAAATAAGTGAAATCATATGATAATTGACTTTCTCTTCTTGACTTATTTCACTTAGCATAATCTCCTCCAGTCCCATCCATGTTGATGTAAAAGTTGGGTATTCATCCTTTCTGATGGCTGAGTAATATTCCATTGTATATATGGACCACATCTTCTTTATCCATTCAGCTGTTGAAGGACATCTCAGCTCTTTCCACAGTTTGGCTATTGTGGACATTGCCGCTATGAACATTGGGGTGCATATGGCTCTTCTTTTCACTACATCTGTGTCTTTGGGGTAAATACCCAGAAGTGCAATTGCTGGGTCACAGGGTAGCTCTATTTTTAATTGTTTGAGGCACCTCCACACTGTTTTCCAAAGTGGCTGTACCAACTTGCATTCCCACCAACAGTGGAAGAGGGTTCCCCTTTCTCCCCAACCTCTCCAACATTTGTTGTTTCTTCCTTGTCCATTTTTGCCACTCTAACTGGTGTAAGGTGGTATCTCAATGTGGTTTTGATTTGAATTTCCCTGATGGCTAATGATGATGAACATTTTTTTCATGTGTCTGTTAGCCATTTGTACGTCTTCTTTGGAGAAGTGTGTGTTTATGTCTTCTGCCCATTTTCTGACTTGATTATTTGTTTTTTGGGTGTTGAGTTTGAGAAGTTCTTTATAGATCTTGGATACCAGCCCTTTATCCGTAGTGTCATTTGCAAAATCTTCTCCCATTCTATGGGTTGCCTATTTGTTTTGTTGACTGTTTCCTTTGCTGTGCAGAGGCTTTTTATCTTGATGAAGTCCCAAAAGTCCATTTTTGCTTTTGTTTCACTAGCCTTTGGAGCTGTATCTTGAAAGAAGTTGCTGGGGCTGATGTCAAAGAGGTTACTGCCTATGTTCTCTTCTAGGCTTTTGATGGATTCCTAGCTCACATTGAGGTCTTTCATCCATTTTGAGTTTATCTTTGTGTATGGTGTTAGAGAATGGTCGAGTTTCACTCTTCTTCATGTGGCTGCCCAATTTTCCCAGCAGCATTTATTGAAGAGACTGTCTTTTTTCCATTGCATATTTTTTTTCTGCTTTGTCAAAGATTATTTGACCATAGAGTTCAGGGTCCATATCTGGGCTCTCTATTCTATTTCATTGGTTTATATGTCTGTTTTTGTGCCAGTACCATGCTGTCTTGGTGACCACTGCTTTGTAATATAGCTTGAAATCAGGCAACGTGATACCCCCAGCTGTGTTTTTCTATTTCAACATTTCCTTGGTGACTCGGGGTCTTTTCTGATTCCATACAAATTTTAGGATTCTTTGTTCCAGCGCTTTGAAAAATGTCATTGGGATTTTGATCGGGATGGCGTTGAAGGTATTTATCACTCTGGGTAGCATAGACATTTTAACAATGTTTATTCTTCCGATCCATGAGCATGGAATGTTTTTCCATCTTTTTGTGTCTTCTTCAATTTCTTTCATGAGTGTTCTGTAGTTCCTAGAGTATAGATCCTTTACCTCTTTGGTTAGGTTTATTCCAAGGTATCTTATGGTTTTTGGTGCTATTGTAAAGGGAATCCTTTCTCTAATTTCTCTTTCTACAGTTGCATTATTAGTGTAGAGGAAAGCAACTGATTTCTGTGCATTGATTTTGTATCCTGCCACATTACTGAATTGCTGGATGAGTTCTAGTAATTTGGGGGTGGAGTCTTTTGGATTTTCCACATAAAGTATCATGTCATCTGCGAAAAGAGAGAGTTTGACTTCTTCTTTGCCAATTTGAATACATTTTATTTCTTTTTGTTGTCTGATTGCTGTTGCTAGGACTTCTACTACTATGTTGAACAATAGTGGCGAGAGTGGGCATCCTTGTCATGTTCCTGATCTTAAGAGAAAGGCTCTCAGCTTTTCCCCATTGAGGATAATATTTGCTGTGGGTGATTCTCAGATGGATTTTAGGAACTTGAGGAATGTTCCCTCTGTCTCTATACTCTGAAGAGTTTTCATCAGGAGAGGATGCTGTATTTTGTCAAATGCTTTTTCTGCATCCATTGAGAGGACCATATGGTTCTTGTCTCTCCTCTTATTAATGTGTTCTATCACATTGGTTGATTTGTGAATGTTGAACC
Source organism: Phoca vitulina (assembly GCF_004348235.1). NCBI lineage: Eukaryota > Metazoa > Chordata > Mammalia > Carnivora > Phocidae > Phoca > Phoca vitulina. The sequence goes on along the minus strand of NW_022589787.1, from coordinate 4,386,990 downwards.
ACCCTTGCATCGTGGGGATAAATCCCACTTGGTTGTGGTGGATGATCCTTTTAATGTATTGTTGGATCCTATTAGCTAGGATTTTGTTGAGGATTTTGGAATCCATATTCATCAGGGATATCGGTCTGAAATTCTCCTTTTTGATGGGGTCTTTGCCTGGTTTGGGGATTAAGGTAATGCTGGCCTCATAGAATGAGTTTGGAAGTTTTCCTTCTTTTTCTATTTTTTGAAACAGCTTCAGTAGAATAGGTATTTTTTCTTCCTTGAATGTTTGGTAGAATTCCCCAGGGAATCCATCAGGCCCAGTCACCCCATTCCTCCCACCTCACCCCCCACTCCAGCAACCCTCAGTTTGTTTCCTGAGATTAAGAATTCCTCATATCAGTGAGGTCATATGATACATGTCTTTCTCTGTTTGACTTATTTCGCTCAGCATAATACCCTCCAGTTCCATCCACATCACTGCAAATGGCAAGATCTCATTCCTTTTGATGGCTGCATAATATTCCATTGTATATATATATACCACTTCTTCTTTATCCATTCATCTGTCGATGAACATCTTGGCTCTTTCCACAGTTTGGCTATTGTGGACATTGCTGCTATAAACATCGGGGAGCACGTACCCCTTCAGATCCCTACATTTGTATCTTTGGGGTAAATACCCAGTAGTGCAATTGCTGGATCATATGGTAGCTCTATTTTCAACTTTTTGAGGAACCTCCATACTGTTTTCCAGAGTGGCTGCACCAGCTTGTATTCCCACCAACAGTGTAGGAGGGTTCCCCTTTCTCCGCATCCCCGCCAACATCTGTCCTTTCCTGACTTGTTAATTTTAGCCATTCTGACTGGTGTGAGGTGGTATCTCATTGAGGTTTTGATTTGGATTTCCCTGATGCCGAGCGATGTTGAGCACTTTGTCATGTGTCTGTTGGCCATGTGGATGTCTTCTTTGGAAAAATGTCTGTTCATGTCTTCTACCCATTTCTTGATTGGATTCTTTGTTCTTTGGGTGTTGAATTTGATAAGTTCTTTATAGATTTTGGATACTAGCCCTTTATCTGATATGTCATTTGCAAATATCTTCTCCTAATCTGTCAGTTGTCTTTTGGTTTTGTTGACTGTTTCCTTGGCTTTTCAAAAGCTTTTTATCTTGATGAAGTCCCAATAGTTCATTTTTGCCCTTGCTTCCCTTGCCTTTGGCGATGTTTCTAGGAAGAAGTTGCTGTGGCTGAGGTTGAAGAGGTTGCTGCCTGTGTTCTCCTTTAGGATTTTGATGGACTCCTGTCTCACATTGAGGTCTTTCAACCATTTGGAGTCTATTTTTGTGTGTGGCATAAGGAAATGGTCCAGTTCATTCTTCTGCATGTGGCTGTCCAATTTTCCCAACACCATTTGTTGAAGAGACTGTCTTTTTTCCATTGAACATTCTTTCCTGCTTTGTCGAAGATTAGTTGATCATAGAGTTGAGGGTCCGTTTCTGGGCTGTCGATTCTGTTCCATTGATCTATGTGTCTGTTTTTGTGCCAGTACCATACTGTCTTGATGATGATAGCTTTGTAATAGAGTTTGAAGTCCGGAATTGTGATGCCACTGGCTTTGCTTTTCTTTTTCAACATTCCTCTGGCTATGCGGGGTCTTTTTTGGTTCCATACACATTTTAGGATTATTTGTTCCATTTCTTTGAAAAAAGTGGGTGGTATTTTGATGGGGATTGCATTGAATGTGTAGATTGCTCTAGGTAGCATTGACATCTTCACAATCTTTGTCCCTCCAATCCATGAGCATGGAACGTTTTTCCATTTCTTTGTGTCTTCCTCAGTTTCTTTCATGAGTATTTTATAGTTTTCTGAGTACAGATCCTTTGCCTCTTTGGTTAGATTTATTCCTAGGTATCTTAAGGTTTCGGGTGCAATTGTAAATGGGATTGATTCCTTCATTTCTCTTTCTTCTGTCTTGTTGTTGATGTATAGGAATGCCACTGATTTCTGTGCATTGATTTTATATCCTGCCACTTTCCTGAATTCCTGTATGAGTTCTAGCAGTTTTGGGGTGGAGTCTTTTAGGTTTTCCACATAAAGTATCATATCATCTGCAAACAGTGAGAGTTTGACTTCTTCTTTGCCGATTTGGATGCCTTTGATTTCTTTTTGTTGTCTGATTGCTGTGGCTAGGACTTCTAATACTATGTTGACTAGCAGTGGTGATAGTGGACATCGTTGCTGCGTTCCTGACCTTAGGGGGAAAGCTCTCAGTTTTTCCCCATTGAGAATGATATTCGCTGTAGTTTTTTCATAGATGGCTTTTATGATGTAGTTTTTTCATAGATGGCTTTTTTATTGAGGTATGTACCCTCTATGCCTATACTCTGAAGAGTTTTGATCAAGAAAGGATGCTGTACTTTGTCAAATGCTTTTTCTGCATCTAATGAGAGGATCATATGATTCTTGTTCTTTCTTTTGTTAATGTATTGTATCACGTTGATTGATTTGCGGATATTGAACCAACTTTGCAGCCCAGGGATAAATCCCACGGTCGTGGTGAATAATCGTTTTAATGTACTGTTGGATCCTATTGGCTAGTATTTTGGTGAGAATTTTTGCATCCATGTTCATCAGTGATATTGGTCTGAAATTCTTTTTGATGGGGTATTTGTCTGGTTTGGGGATCAAGGTAATGGTGGCCTCAAAAATGAGTTTGGAAGTTTACCTTCCATTTCTATTTTTTGGAACAGTTTCAGAAGAATAGGTATTAATTCTTCTTTAACTTTGGGAGGTTTTTGATCACTGCTTCCATCTTGTTACTGGTTATTGGCCTATTCAGTTTTTCAATTTCTTCCTGTTTCAGTCTTGGCAATTTATAGGTTTCTCAGGAAGGCATCCATTTCTTCCAGGTTGCTTAATTTATTGGCATATAGTTCCTGATAATAATTTCTAATAATTGTTACTATTTCATTGGTGTTAGTTGTGATCTCTCCCCTTTCATTCATAATTTTATTAATTTGGTTCCTTTCTCTTTTCTTTTGATAAGTCTGGCCAGTGGTTTATCAATCTTATTAATTCTTTCAAAGAACCAACTTCTAGTTTCGTTGATCTGATCTACCGTGTTTCTGGTTTCTAATTCATTGATCTCTGCTCTAATCTTAATTATTTTTCTTCTAATGCATGGCTTAGACATCATTTATTGCTTTTTCTCTAGCTCTTTAAGATGTAGAGTTAGTTGATGAATTCGGGATTTTTCTATTTTTTTGAGTGAGGCTTGGATGGCTATGTATTTCCCCCTTAGGACCACTTTTACAGTATCCCGTAGGTTTTGGACCAATGCGTTTTCATTCTCATTGGTTTCCATGAAATAAGTTTAAGTTCTTCTTTGATTTCCTGGTTGACCCAAACATTCTTAAACAGAGTGGTCTTTAGCTTCCAAGTGTTTGAATGTCTTCCAAATTTTTTCTTGTGATAGAGTTCCAGTTTTAAAGCACTGTGGTCTGAGAATGTGCGGGAATAATCTCAATCTTTTGGTATCGGTTGAGACATGATTTGTGACCCAGTATGTGATCTATTCTGGAGAAAGTTCCATGTGCACTCGAGAAGAATGAATATTCTGTTGTTTTAGGGTGGAATGTTCTGTATATATCTGTGAGGTCCATCTGGTCCAGTGTTTTATTCAAAGCTCTTGTTTCTTTGTTGATTTTCTGCCTAGATGATCTGTCTATTGCTGAGAGTGGAGTATTGAGTTCTCCTACAATTAACGTATTATTATCAATATGACTCTTTATTTTGGTTAATAGTTGGCTTATGTAGATGGCTACTCCCTTGTTGGGTGCATAGATATTTACAGTTGTTAGATCTTCTTGTTGGATAGACCCTTTAAGAATGATATAGTGTCCTTTGTGTCTCTAACTACAGTCTAACTTAAAATCTAATTTGTCTTATATAAGAATTGCTACTCCAGCTTTCTTTTGAGGTCCGTTGGCATGGAAGATGGAACTCCATCCCTTCATTTTCAGTCTGGATGGAAGTTTAGGTTCAAAATGAGTCTCTTGAAGACAGCATATGGGTGTGTCCTATCTTTTTATCCAATCTGCAACCTTGTGCCATTTTATGGGAGCATTTAAGCCGTTCATGTTGAGGGTGATTATTGAAAGATAAGAATTTATTGTCATCATGTTGTCTGTGAAGACCTTGTTTTTATAGATTGTCCCTGTAAATTTCTGTTCTATATTACTCTTGCGGTCTTTCTCCTTTTAAAGAACCCCCCCTTAATGTTTCTGCAGGGCCGGCTTAGTGGTCACATATTCTTTCAGTTTCTGCCAGTCTTGGAAGCTCTGCATCTCTCCATCCATTCTAAATGACAGCCTGCTGGATAAAGTATTCCTGGCTGCATGTTCTTCTCGTTTAGTATCCTGAATATGTCTTGCCAGCCCTTTCTGGCTTGCCAGGTCTCTGTGGATAGGTCTGACGTTATTCTGATGTTCCTCCCTCTGTACGTAAGGAATCTCTTCCCCCTAACTGCCCTTAAGATGGTTTCCTTGGTTCTAAGATTTGCGAGTTTTACTACTTCATGCTGGGGTGTTGGCCTGTTTTTCTTGATCTTGGGAGGGGTCCTCTCTGCCTCTAGGAGATGAATGTTTGTTTCATTCCCCAGATTAGGGAAGTTCTCAGCTACAATTTGCTCAAATGTATCTTCTAGTCCTCTCTCTCTCTCTCCACTCCCTCCGGGATTCCAAGAATTCTGACATTGGATCGCTTCATGGTGTCACTTATTTCTCTGATTCTATTTTCTTGGATTCTGAGTTGTTTTTCCCTGGCCTCCTCTTTCTCCTTCTTGTCTATTGGTTGGTCTTCTAGATCTCTAATTAGTTTTTCTGCCTCGCTTACCCTAGCTGTTAGAGTATCTGGATTAGATTGGATCTCATTGATAGCATTTTTAAGTTCTGCCAATTCAGCCTTCATTTCTGCCCTTAGAGACTCTATGTTGCCATTAATCGATTTCTCCATTCTAGCTATTGTCTTCACAATTGTTACCCTGAATTCCATCTCTCACATCTTGGTTATATCTGTATCCATTTGTAAATCTATGGCATAAGTCACAGTCTCTGAGTCTTTTCTATTTTGGGGGGTTCCTCCTCCTAGTCATTCTGTTGAGGGGTGGTTGAGGGAATGTACAGAGTCCAAATTATTGACCACAACCCAAGCAAGGTGCACCTGTTTTCTAGGGACCTTAGGGTTACTGGCCTCTTGTTCTCCCAGCTTGTCTTCTGGGCAAGGGACCTGCCGCACTGTTACTCAGGCAACCCTATTTGGGCAGAGTTGCCCTGCCCCTTGTGGCAGGGGAATGGGTTCAGTGAAAACTGGTTTTCTGGGGCTTTTGTTCTCTGGCGGCTTTCTGTGTCTTTTCCGAGAGTCAAAGCAAAACAGATCATTTCCAACCCTCTGCCTCAGAGGATAGAGATCACAGTCTGTTCTTCAGTGAGCTCTCCAGGCCACACTATCTCCGTTTCTGCTATAAACTGCAGCATCGTGTGTTGTGTGCACCTCAGCAGTGCTCCCAGTCCCCGCCTCCAGGTCGGGGCACGTCTCTGCCCTTTGTGCTTCTAAAACCACAAGCTGCCCTGCCGCTCTGGGTTTCAGTCTGGGGCTTGCGCTAAAGTCCTTTCCCCATTGCTACCAGTCTGCAAGTCTATGCCCTGTCCCCAGCGCAGGAGGCTATCACTCACCGGCGGTGTAGGATCCCCACGGCTCCCTCCCCCTTCCGTTTATCTTCTGATATCTGCCCGTGGAATCACAGCTCCCAGCTTAGTACCTCGAAGCCAACCACCTGTGATATTCTGTTTGTAGAGATCCAGATCTATCTTCTTACATCTCAGGCTGATTTCGGGCATGTTCAGAGTGGTCTGGTAGATATCCAGCTCAATTCCAGGGACTGTTTGGAATAGGGTCCCCTACTCCTCCGCCATCTTTTTTCCTTCTGAATAAATTTTATTTTTAAAAATATTCTAAAAAGCATACAGTAACTAGTAATAAATAAGTAATTTATCACACCAAAATATACACCATAGTAAAAACTGAGAGAACCTGCGCGCCTGGGGGGCTCAGTCGTCAAGTGTCTGCCTTTGGCTCAGGTCATGATCCCAGGGTCCTGGGATCGAGCCAGTCATGTTATGCTTTTATTGTCAGTTATCACTGCATTTTATTACACACTATTAGTGAATTCGTTGATATAATTTTATGATTTTTTTCTCCTTACGTCATTTATGTAGTGAATCATGTTTTAGATTTTCTAATATGAGGTAATTCTTGTATTTCTGGAATAAGTCCTATTTAGTACATTCCCTTTGCTTCAGAATGTTTCTTTTTTTTTAAATCAGAGTTGTTGTACCTATATTCATAAGTAAATTTGGTCACAGCTTTTTTGTGTGTGTGCTGTATTAGGTTTTACAGTTATACTAGCTTCATTGAATGAATCAGGGAGCTTTCTGTATTTAACTTTGAATGGTGGAATTGTAAATCCATTTGGATCTGATGTCTTATATCTTGCTAGGAAATAACTTGAAACTTTTCATAGTCCTTATATCTATGGTCATATCTCCCTTCTCTGCTGAAACACACATACCCACTGACCCCATATAATCTTAAAATATTCTAAGACATTTTATATATATATGCATTTGTATACACATGCATATATATGTAATATATATATATGCATGTATTCTTTTTATTTTTTTCCTTACTGAAACTTCTCAGAAGTTTATATTTGAGATTTCAGAAAATAGACTTTTGGCCTTTTACTCTAATTAGTTTGTTTCTGTACTACATTACTTTCAGGTTTTTTTATCCTAATTGACCCCACTTTTGTTTAAACAATATTTTTTGTGCTCTTTTTTTATCTTATATGTTAAATATTTTATTTATTTTTAGTTCTCTACAGGTAGAAAGTAATGAAGAGGTTTGTATATTTCACCTTGTACAACTTTTCTGTGTCCCATGAAATATATTAAATGTTTTTCATTTTAGCATTTCTATATTATTTGCCATTCATTTTGATTTTTTTTATTTAGGGGTTATTTAGAAGAATATTTCTTAATTTTATCTAAGTTGTTTTATTTTTTTAAAATTTATTTATTTTTTATTATGTTAATCACCATACATTACATCATTAATTTTTGATGTAGTGTTCCATGATTCATTGTTGCATATAACACCCAGTGCTCCATGCAGTACGTGCTCTCTTTAATACACCCCCCCCCAGAACCCTCAGTTTGTTTCTCAGAGTCCATAGTCTCTCATGGTTCGTCTCCCCCTCTGATTTCCCCCCCTTCATTTTTCCCTTCCTGCTATCTTCTTTTTTTTTTAACATATAATGTATTATTTGTTTCAGAGGTACAGGTCTGTGATTCAGCAGTCTTACAGAATTCACAGCGCTAACCATAGCACATATCCTCTCCAATGTCTATCACCCAGCCACCACATCCCTCCCACCCCCCACCACTCCAGCAACCCTCAGTTTATTTCCTGAGATTAAGAATTCTTCATATCAGTGAGATCATATAATACATGTCTTTCTCTGATTGACTTATTTCATTCAGCATAATACCCTCCAGTTCCATCCACATCGTTGCAAATGGCAAGATTTCATTCTAGGTTATTTTAATCAATTTTATTGCCGTTTTCCTTTTTTATGTCTCATAGATAATACATTTAGATTGTTAAATAAATTAGAAAAAGTAGTATATTGAGAAGTCTTATTCTCAGCCTATCACCACTTACTTCACTTTCTCTCCACCCATTATGTCTACTTATATTACTTTCTTATGTACTTTTTTCAGTCTACCTTTCTGCCGATACAGGAAACTCTAAATGTAAATCCTTATTTCATCCCACTTTCTTACACAGAAGTTAGCACATTACATGTGCTCCTCTACATTTTGCTTTTTCCTCTTACTATTATATCCTAAGACCTCTCAATAGAGAATTTCCTCATTCTTTTTTGTATATTTGTTTTTAAGAGCTGTATAGTAATGAATGGTGTATAGAACATAATTTATTTAAATAATTTTCTAGTGAGGAGTTAAGATGGTGGAGGAGTAGGGGGCCCCTAAGCTTGTTTTGTCCCTCAAACACAGCTAGATAGTTATCAAATTATTCTGAAACCAAACAAATCAAGTGGAGGTCTGAGAGAAGAAAAACTGCAAGTCTACAAGTAGAAAAGCAACCACCTTTTGGAAGGTAGGAGGTGCGCAGAGTTGACTTGGGGGAGATATAGCTGTGGATACCATGGCAGGGAGGGAGCCAGGTTACAGAGGCTACTGCAAAGTATTATAAGCAGTGAGTGCAAAATCTGAAATTTTACAAGTCTGCTACCATGGTGAATGTTCCTGGCTTAAAGGTGCTTGGGTGGTGACGTGGGGCAGAATCCTGGAAATCACAGCTGGGTCTGAGGATCCCCTGTGTCATAAGAAGAATGGGTGGCACCAACCTGCTGTGCTCTTCCCAGGGATAGTAGCAGGGATGCTGGCTGAGAGAAGCGAGTCTTGGTGCCAGTTTTCTGTTCTGTTTTGCCATAAACTGCAAACCATCTGACCACTTTCCTGGGATCTGCTGGAAAAAAGCAAAAGCCTGGTGGGACCCTACCATGGAGGAACAGCACAGGTCCATGCCATGGGAGTCCCTAAAATTTGGAGTTTTTAAACTCACTGGTATGCCTGAGAAAAAAAAGCTCTGACACAGGCAGGGTGAATGCAGGGTTCAGAGGGAAACTGGAGACACAAGTGGGGTGACTGAATGCTCTTCTGTGAGGGCTCACTAAAGAGTGGGGGTGCAAACTTTCAGCTCGTGGCTAGAGAGTGGGGACCACCATATTCATCCTGCCCATCAGCACTGAAAGTCTTCAGGAAGCAAAATAGCACCATCAAGTGGAGGCTCTAGCCGCTTACACCAAGTCTCACCCCTCCTGCACCCTGGAGGCACATTTCCACTGAAACAAGTCAGCCTGAGAATCAGCCCAGCAAGCCCTTCTCCCAGAAGACCAGCACAAACAATTCACTTGCCCACGATGTCTACTGATCATGGAGTTCTGCAAAGCTTTAGCTGTAGGGGAAATAGGATCTAGCTTCCTTTACTTTTATTCTTTATTTATTATTATTATTTTTTCATTTTTCTTATTTTTTCAATTTCATTTTTCAATTTTTTATTATTAACTTTTTAAATTTTAATTTTTATATATACTTTATATATATTTTTTAATTTTTTATTTTCAGTTTTCTTTTCTTTTTTTAAATTATGTTATGTTAGTCACCATACAGTATATCATTAGTTTTTGATGTAGTGTTCCATGATTCATTATTTGCATATAACACCCAATGCTCGTTGCAACTTTTTTTTTTTTTTAATTTTGGGATCTAGATTCCTTTGATAAGCAGACCAAAACACACCCAGTATCTATTTTTTCTGTTTTTTTTCTTTGTTTTTGTTTGTTTGTTTGTTTGTTTTGTTTCATTGTTTTTGTTTGTTTGTTGTTTCTTCTTTCTTCTTTTCTTTTCTGGAAAAAATGATGAGATGGACAAATTCATCCAGAATAAAGAACAAGAGGTAGAACTCATGGCCAGGAATTTAATCAATACAGATATAAGTAAGATGTCTGAACTAGAATTTAAGGTAATGGTTATAAAGATACTAGCTGGGCTTGAAGAAAGCATAGAAGACACTAAAGAATCCCTTACTGCAGAGATAAAAGAACTAAAATCTAGTCAGGCTGAAATTAAAAATGCTATTACTGGGATGCAATCCCAAATGGAGGCCATAAAATGGGGATGGATGAAACAGAAGAGTCAATCAGTGATAGAGAAGATAAAATTATGGGGAAAATTGAAGATGAAAAGAAGAGGGAAAGAAAGGTAATGGACCATGAAGGTAGACCTAGGGAACTCAGTGACTTATTACAATGTAATAACATTCATATCATAGGCGTCCTAGAAAATCAAGAGAGATAAAAAGGGGCATACAGTTTATTTGAACATATTATAGCTGAAAACTTCCCTAATCTGGGGAAGGACACAGACATGAAAATCCAAGAAGCACAGGGAACTCCCATTAAATTCAATAATAGCTGACCACCACCAAGGAATATCATATTCAAATTCACAAAATACACAGACAGGGAAAGAATCCTGAAAGAAGTAAGGGGTAAAAAGTCCTTAACCTATAAGGAAAGAACAGATCAGATTCACAGCAGATCTATCCACAGAAATGTGGCAAGCCAGAGAAGAGTGGCAGAAAATATTCAATGTGCTGAATGAGAAAAATATGCAGCCAAGAATTCTTTATCCAACAAAGTTGTCATTTAGAATAGAAGGAGAGATAAAGAATTTCCCAGACAAACAAAAACTAAAGGAGTTTGTGACCACTAAACCAGCCCTGCAAGAAATTTTAAGGGGGACTCTTTGAGTGGAGAAAAAAAAAAGACCAAAAGCAACAAAGACTAGAAAGATCCAGAGAACATCACTAGAAACACCAACTTTACAGGTAACACAATGGCACTAAATTCACAACTTTCAATAATCACTCTGAATGTAAATGGACTAAATGCTCCAATCAAAAGACATAGGGTATCAGAATGGATTAAAAAAAAAGCAAGATCCACCTATATGCTGCCTACAAGAAACTCACTGTAGACCAAAAGAGACCTGTAGATTGAAGGTGAGGAGATGGAGAACCATCTCTCATGCTGATAGATGTCAAAAGAAAGCCAGAGTAGCCATACTTACATTAGACAAACTAGATTTTAAATCAAAGACTGTAACAAGAGATGAAGAAAGGCATTGTATCATAATTAAGGGGTCTGTCTATCAAAAAGATCTAACAATTATAAATATTTATGCCCCCAACTTGGGAGCACCCAAATATATAAATCAATTAATAATAAACATAAAGAAACTCATTGATAATAATACAATAATAGCAGGGGGCTTTAACACCCCACTCACAGAAATGTACAGATCATCTTAGCAGAATATCAACAAGGAAACAAGAGCTTTGAATGATACACTGGACCAGATGGACTTAATAGATATATTCACAACATTTCATCCTAAAGCAGCAGTATACACATTCTTTTCAAGCATACATGGAATATTCTCCAGAGTACATCACATATTAGTCACAAGTCAGCCCTCAAAAAGTACAAAAGGATTGAGATTGTACCATGCATATTTTCAGACCGCAGTGCTTTCAAATTTGACATCAACCAGAGGAAAAAATTTGGAAGGACCTCAAATACATGGAAGTTAAAGAACATCCTACTAAATGGGCTAACCAGGAAATTAAAGAAGATATTAAAAAAAATACATGGAAGCAAATGATAATCAAAATACAATAATCCAAAACCTTCTGGATGCAGCAAAGGCAGTCCTAAGAGGGAAGTATATAGCAATACAGGCAAGAAAATCTCAAATACACAACCTAACCTTACACCCAAAGGAGCTAGAAAAGAAAGAGCAACTAAAGCATAAAGCCAGCAGAAGGGAAATAATAAAGATTAGAGCAAAAATAAATGATATAGAAACAACCAACCAACCAAACAAACAAACAAAAAACAACAGTAGAACAGATTAACAAAACTAAGAGCTGGTTCTTCAAAAAGAATTGATAAAATTGATAAACTGCTAGCCAGACTTATCAAAAAGAAAGGGAAAGGACCCTAATAGATAAAATCACAAATTAAAGAGGAGAGATCACAACCAACACTAAAGAAATACAAACAATTACAAGAGAATGCTATGAAAAATTATATGCCAACAAACTGGGCAACCTGGAAGAAATGGAAAAATTCCTAGAAACCTACAAACTGAAACAGGAAGAAATAGAAAATTTGAACAGACCCATAACTGGCAAAGAAATTGAATCAGTAATCAAAAGTCTCCCAACAAACGAAAGTCCTGGGCCAGATGGCTTCCTGGGGGATTTCTACCAGACAGTTAAAGACTTAATACCTATCCTTCTGAAGCTGTTCCCAAAAATAGAAATGGAAAGAAAACTTCCAAATTCATTCTATAAAGCCAGCATTACTTGATTCTGAAACCAGACAAAGACCCCACTACAAAGGAGAATTACAGGCCAATATCCCTGATGAACATGGATGCAAAAATTCTCACCAAAATACTAGCAAATCAAATTCAACAGTACATTAAAAGAATTATTCACCATGATCAAGTGGAATTTATTCCTGGGCTGCAGGGGTGGTTCAATATCTGCAAATCAAACAACATGATACACCACATTAATTAAAAAAAGAATAAGAACTGTATGATCTTGTCAATAGATGCAGAAAAAGCATTTGACAAAATACAGCAACCTTTCTTGATAAAAACCCTCAACAAAGTAGGGATAGATGGAACATACCTCAACATCATAAAGGCCATATGCTAAAGACTCACAGCTATTATCATCCTCAATGGGAAAAACTGAGAGCCTTTTTCCCTATGGTCAGGAACAAGAAAAGGATTTCTTTCCCTTTTTTAAACTTATTTTTTTTAAATTCAAGTAGTTAACATATAGTGTATCATTAGTTTTATTTTTTAAGTGTCCCATATGTATATATTTTTAATTTTTAATTTAATTTTTTAATTTAAATTCAATTAGCCAACATATAGTACATCATTAGTTTTTGGTATAGTGTTCAATGATTTATTTGTTGCGTATAACACCCAGTGCTCATCACATCATGTGCCCTCCTTAATGCCCATCACCCAGTTATCCCATCCCCCCACCTACCTCCCTTTGTTCAATCCTCAGTTTGTTTCCTGGAGTCAAGAGTCTCTTGTGGTTTGGCTCCTTCTCTGATTTCTTCCCATTCAGTTTTTCTTCCCTTCCCCTATGATCCTTTGCATTATTTCTTATATTCCACATATAAGTGAAACCATATGATAATTACCTTTCTCTGCTTGACTTATTTCACTTAGCATAAACCCCTCCAGTTCCATCCATGTCAATGCAAATGGTAAGTATTCATCCTTTCTGATGGCTGAGTAATATTCCATTGTATATATGACAAGGATTTCTATTCTCACCATTATTATTTAACATAGTATTGGAAGTCTTAGCCTCAGCAATGAGACAATAAGAGGAAATAAAAAGCATCCAGATTGGCAAGGAAGAAGTCAAATTTCCACTATTTGCAGACAACATGATACTTTATGTACAAAACCTGAAGGACTCCACCAAAAATTGTTAGAACTCATACATGAATTTAGCAAAGTTGCAGGATATAAAATCAATGTGCAGAAATCTGTTGTACTAACGAAGCAGCAGAAAAAGAAATCAAGGAATTGATCCAATTTGCAATTGCACCAAAACCCATAAGATACCTAGGAATAAACCTGACTAAACAGGTAAAAGATCTGCACTCTGAAAACTATAGAACACTTATGAAAGAAATTGAAGAGAACACAAAGAAATGGAAAAGCATTCCATTTTCATGGATTGGAAGAACAAATATTGTTAAAATGTCTATAGCACCCAAAGCAACCTACACATTTAATGCAATCCCTATCAAAATACCACCAGCATTTTTCACAGAGCTAGAACAAACAATCTTAAAATTTGTATGGAAACACAAAAGACCCTGGATAGCCAAAACAATTCTGAAAAAGGAAAGCAAACCTGGAGGCATCACAATTCCAGATTTCAAGCTATATTACGAAGATGTAGTCATCAAGACAGTATGATACTGGCACAAAAACAGACACAGATTAATGGAACAGTCAGTTGAGTGTCTGACTCTTGGTTTTGGCTTAGGTTGTGATCTCAGGGTCATGGGATCAAGCCCCATGTTGGGCTCTGTGCTCAGTGCGGAGTTTGCTTGTGATTCTCTCTCCCTCTCCCTCTCCCTCTGCCTCTCCCTCTGCCCCCACTCTCTCTCTCAAATAAATAAATCCTTGAAAACAAAGATGTGATATATATATATATAATGAAATACTACTCAGCCACCAAAAAGAATGAAATTTTGCCATTTGCAATGATGTGGAATGAGCTAGAGTATATTAAGTGAAATAAGTCAGTCAGAGAAAGACAAATACCATATGATCTCACTCATGTGTGAAATTTAAGAAAGAAAACAGATGAACATGTGGGAAGGGGGAAAAGAAAAAAAAAAGGAGAGAGGGAAACAAACCATAAGAGACTCTTAACAATAGAGAACAAACTGAGGCTTGATGGAGGGAGGTGGGTGGGGGATATGTTAGAAGGGTGACGGATATTAAAGAGGGCACTTGTTGTGATGAGCACTGGGTGTTGTATGTAAGTGATGAATCACTGAATTCTACTCCAGAAACCGATATTGCACTGTATGTCCACTAACTAAAATTTAAATAAAAAAATAATTTTCTATTGATAGGTATTTAGGTCATTTCCAAACTTTTGCTCTTTAGAAGCAAAAAAGGAGAAAGCATTATAATGAGTAACTCTGCACATATATCAATTCCCAGAAGTGGAATTTCAGGATTAAAGGGTAATACGTATATAATTTAATAAATATTGTTAAATTGTTCTGCATAATGGTTTTATCATTGTTTTCTAACTAGCATTATATGAGAATGTTTTCTAATTAAAATTAGTGAAGTTGAATACCGTTTTACAGCTTAGGGTACAATTTTATTTCTTTTCTTTTGAACTCTTCCTGTTTTTTTTTTTTTTTTTTTTTTCCATTTTCTGTGGCAGTATTGGACTTCTTAAAATTGAGTTTTATTTATTTATTTATTTAATTTTTTAAATTGTGTTTTAAAGGCTCTTTATAAATTAGGAAAGTGAGTCCTTTGTGATTTGAGTTACAAGTATTTTTCATAGTTTTCTTTTGTCTTTTGCCTGCTACCGCCACCTCTTTTTTAAATTTGTCATGCAAAAGGTACTTACATTTCTTTATGCTGTTAAATTCATGTCTTTTTTTTGTTTTAAATCATAGTTGAAAAGGCCTGTCTACTCCAGTGTTATAAAGTGTTTTGCCCTTCCTTTTGTCTAAGACCTTTGTGATTTCATTTTACACATTTAAATTATTGATCCATTTGGAATGTATTCTTTTATATGGTGTAAGAAATGGATCCAACTCCTCTTTTGCAAGATCGGTATCCAGGTCTCTCAAAATTCTTTAATAAAATGTTTATCTTCACCTCACTGATTTATATACCACCTTTATAATGAAAAAAATTCCTGTGGGGTTTTGGATATGTTAGTGGACATTCAATTGTGTTTTATGAGATCATTGTGCCAATACCATGGGTTTACTTTGTTGAGACTTTATGGAATGTTTTACTATGTTGTAGGGCAAATATCCCTTTATACTTTTCCTTTTTAGTGTTTTTCTAGCTATTCTTATTTATTTATCTTTCCAGATGAATTATAGAAGGTATGTGTTGTAATGAGCACTGGGTATTATATAAGACTGATGAATCACAGACCTGTACCCCTGAAATAATATAGTATATGTTAATTAAAAAAAAAAAAGAATCACTCCTTTAGATTAGTTTAAAAAAACAATTATTATTTTGATTAGGATTATAATAAATCTTAAATTAACTTCAAAAAAGTTAACATCTTTTTAATATCAAGTTCTTCCTATAAAAGAACATGTTGTTCAATTATAATTTATATTTAAAATTTTTCCACATGTCTGATTTACACAGTCATGGTAAATTTATTCCAAAGTATATTGGCTCATGTAATATCAATGGTAAATGGAATTATATTTTCCATTATACCATCTAACTGCTTGTGATTTCATATTTTAAAGCTTTTGATTTTTGGTTATTAATTTTATATGCTAATATTTTATTAAATTATTGTTCTTCCATTTAATTTTTTGGTGATAGTTTTGCCTATTATTTCCAGTTTTTACATTTTGCTTTTTTTCCCCTTCCATCTAATTCAATTAGTTAATAGCTAAAGTACAAGTTTAAAATAGCAATGATGTTAGTGGATATCTTTGTCATTTGGTAATGGCATACTTTTTAGTGTGATCTGGATTCAGTCTGCTAATAATTCATTTAGGATTTTTATATTGATATTTATAACTGAGTTAACACGTAGTTTTTATTGTATACTCTTTGTTAAATTTTGGAGCCAATGTTATATTTCATAAAATTGAGAGATTTCTTTCGTTAGTTATTCTCTGGAACAATTTGAATTGCATTGGACTTATCTGTTTTTCAAAGATTTGGTACAATTTTCCCTGTGAAATTATTTGGACCTGACACTTTTATTTTTGGGGAAAAGTTATCTATTTACAATTTCTTTTCCCATACCTTCTTTCGAAATTAGTTTCTTTAGATTTTCAATCTTTTCCTTAGTTTTGTTAAATTATATTTCCTTTCATGCTTTCAAATATATTTGTAGATAGTTGTGCAAATTAGGTTCGTATGATTAAAAAAGTACTGATTCTCTATTATCCTACTCAGAGATAGCCTTTTGGGTCATCTGGCAAGTAAGTAAGAATAGCCACCCCAAAATGGTATATATTTCCTTCAAAACCATGCATGCTATACCAAATGTTGTGCCACCTTCTTAGAATGCGGGAGGTAAAGTACAGTCTCTAGTACTGTGCATGCCCTTGCTCACTGCCCCACCCATAGAAGCTTTATTTTCTGCACATTTATGAGATTTATTCACAAATATCCACTTACCCATCACCCTCTGTTATGCTTGTGTCTTATCAAAGCATCTAAAGCCCCTGTTATTTTATGCTCTGTAAGTCTTTAAAAGTCAGAGGTCCTGTGGAGTCATGTTGGTCAAATTCTCTGAGGATTAAATTGTGGCATGGCTGAGATGCTTACTTTTTTTCTTAAAGGTGTGAGAGTTATGCATTTCTCCTGCTTATGAGAGAAAAACACCTTTGCAGGCTCAAATACTGTGTGCTGTATCCCAGAGACTATCAACTTTTTTTCCAGTAAGAAAATCTCATATATAAGAGCAATTCAATTAGATTCACCCTTTGATTAAGATACTCATAATATACTGTCTGTTTTCAGGAACTATCCATCTTCTGCATAAACCAAAATGGAGAGCTAAGTGGGGATGTGATAGGCAAGTGCTTTTAGCACCTATTATCTGTAGCTAAGAAATGCTAATGGAAAATGCTACCATTGATATTGATTCAATATCATTGATCAATATCATCAATATCATCAATACTGATTTCAATAAGGATGATGCTGGGGATGTAGGTACAGGTACAAAGGCAAGTTTGGCCCTATCCATAGCTCACATCTTCCATCTGCCTCTGGACACTTCATGTTGCTACTGCTCTAAATGCTGAGACCAGCCCCCTGAATAGATCCTCTTTGGCCTCTGCCTCTGTGTATCTAGAGCTCAAAGTTCTGGGCAGGTGCATTTAATGAACAAAGCTTAGGCCATGTGCTTTGTTTTAGCTGCAAGGAAGTCTGTGAAATGAGTGTCTGGTACTTCAAATTCTAGGTGAGAGGCAGTGACCAGGTCCTCAAGTATGTGCTCCAATTACTTGCATTCCAAAAACTATCTTTCACAGTGACCAGGTCCTCAGGTATGTGCTCCAATTACTTGCATTCCAAAAACTGTCTTTCATTTGTCCTGATTTGTCTATTTATCTATCTTCTCTAAAGTCTCCTTTGTTGCAAATCTTATTCTTCCTTCACTCTAAGTCAGTGGGAGCTGCCTATTCACATGCTGTGTTGGTTGTTCTCCGTAGGTTACTGCCTCCCCACATGTGAGCTGTGATTTCTTTTGGGCAGTGCCCATCTCTGTGTTCCATTAGTAATCTTGTCAGCAGGACAGATTTGTCTTCAAGACAACACTCAGCAAGTGGGCCAGTGTAGCCCTTCTCTAATTTATGTATTTTGGGGGATCTTCCAGCACCCTCAGTGGGTGGCAGAACACCAGCATTTGGCTTTTGCTATTACCCGATGCTACAGAGAACCCTAAAGCATGTCTTCTCCCTAAAGCATGCAACTCCAGACAGACTTTCCAAGCACTCCCAACTTCTCTTGCTTACAATGGGTTTATTCTAAGCAACCATCTTTCCAGACCTGGAAATATGAGGTACCTAGAAGAGTCAAATAACATTCAACTTCAAAGCCTGTGATTTTTACCAAATTGTGATTATCTGGGCCATGCAAGTCTCTAGCTAAACTTGGCAGCACTTCAAGAACTTACCAGGAATAGCTGAGTGTTTTGGGCAGAAATTGCTTTTCTCTGTAAATTCCTCCCTCTGCCTCTTTCTGAGATGGTCGGTGAAGCTTGGAGTACAAAAGTGAGAAATGCACAGGGTGTGCATTCCCTTATCCCTAGGAGAGCCTGCTTTAGGAGGGGCCAAGCCAATATGGCTGTGTGCAGGGGCCCCAGGACCGGTGAAGAGAACCCACTGGGTATGTTGGTATGGAAGTCCCTAGCAAAGACCACTCACTGAGGATCCTTCACAGGAGGATGGATTTCAGTGCTTTGCCTGTGGAGAAAGGTCATGAAGGGAGTGGGAGTGGGACATGGAGTGAGACAGGGGATGAGGCAGAAGTGGCCTGATGCCAGTCTAGAGTTGGAATTTGTCAACTGCTCTAACCTCACTTTACCTACATGCAGCTTAATTTTCTACTCTACCACTCATACAGAGCAATATGAAAGGCATAAGAAAAAAAATCAAGTTCAAGTCACAAGGCAAGCCCAGCAAAATCTCTTTACAGTTAGAGGATTGACAATGAAAGTAGTGCCGTGTGCTGGTGATCATCTTACCCAGAGACCAACCACACTTTCAAGTGTCTTAGTTTCACAAAAGATTGTGAAAAGTCTATCAGTTTGTAAAAAGCAAAAAAGTGAATGGACAACAACTTTCAGAAATCTGAATTTACATTTTTAAAAGATGATTTACTTTCCTCCTGATTAAAACAACAACAAAACAATTATGCTTATTTTAAATATCTCTATATTTAGCTCTTTCACAGTTTTTAAATATTTTGTGAGTTTTCCACAAAGTTTAAAATAAACTATTCTCCCTTTTCAGAATTTAAATGGTTTTTGTTTGCACCTTCCAGTGAGCTGGGTATTATGAACAAATTCACAGCACCTTAATTGTTTTCTTTGTATTTTTCTCAACTGATTTTTTTTCTTAAATGACTCATGAAAATTACGAGGAATCAACAAAGTGCCCAGTAGAACAACTACTTGTGGTATGCTAATCACAATCCCCAGCTCTGTCTGCATTCTGTGGAAGATGGTATCTTCCTGAATTTGCTTTTATTCTAGTAAACTCAGACTTACTTGAGAATCAGGGTCTTCCTTCCAAAATGCAGCTTAATAGCGACCTTTGAGAATTAATTACAAGATCTCTTGCCATTTAACTTTTTTTTTTAATTTAAATCAGACTTTGATTTTCCAGTTCTTGATTCATCAGCTTCTTCAACATTGTGTGATTTCTGCATAGCTAGCTACTTTCAATTTCTAGGTTTGTGTAATGATCAGATGTGCCAGGCTTCTTGTCGTCTTATATGTTTCAGCGTCCAGATAGAGCTGGGTCTAATATACTGATAACCATGCTTGAGAGGGCCCTTACTCTCCTGTGCTGGTTTGGGTTCTGTACGATTGTCCAACCACATGCAGCAGCCTCCCTCCTTGAGAACGTGGAATCTTGTCTGGGAAGGACGTGCCACACAGGGCTTGCTCCTGAGAGTCCTGCTGAATTCTCCTGTAAGATGTTAATGGAAGAGTCACAAAGTGAGTGTCTTATGTTTAAGTTTGGGACACATCTGGTTAAACAAAACTAAACACTTTCTTACTGCAAAGTGTCTCAGCTTTTAATATGCTAATATGGCTTGTGAGTCTTTTTTTTTATTTTTTTTATTGTTATGTTAATCCCCATACATTACATCATTAGTTTTAGATATAGTGTTCCGTGATTCATTGTTTGTGCATAACACCCAGTGCTCCATGCAGAACGTGCCCTTCCCAATACCCATCACCAGGCTAACCCATCCTCCCACCCCCCTCCCCTCTAGAACCCTCAGTTTGTTTTTCAGAGTCCATTGTCTCTCATGGTTCTTCTCCCCCTCCGATTTCCCCCCTTCATTCTTCCCCTCCTGCTACAATCTTCTTCTTTTTTTCTTTCTTAACATATATTGCATTATGGCTTGTGAGTCTTTAAGGGGACACTAAACTATACGGAATGTCCCAAGATGTTAGACCACTCAGGGTACATTTAAAAAAATTTTTTTATTGTTATGTTAATCACCATACATTACATCATTAGTTTTTGATGTAGTGTTCCATGATTCATTGTTTGTGCATAACACCCAGTGCTCCATGCAGAACGTGCCCTCTTTAATACCCATCACCAGACTAACCCATCCTCCCACCCCCGTCCCCTCTAGAACCCTCAGTTTGTTTTTCAGAGTCCACTTTCTCTCATGGTTTGTCTCCCCCTCCGATTTCCCCCCCTTCATTCTTCCCCTCCTGCTATCTTCTTTTTTTTTTTTCCTTAACATATATTGCATTATTTGTTTCAGAGGTACAGATCTGAGATTCAACAGTCTTGCACAAATCACAGCGCTCACCATAGCACATACCCTCCCCAATGTCTATCACCCAGCCACCCCATCCCTCCCACCCCACCCCCCACTCCAGCAACCCTCAGTTTGTTTCCTGAGATTAAGAATTCTTCATATCAGTGAGGTCATATGATACATGTCTTTCTCTATTTGACTTATTTCACTCAGCATAACACCCTCCAGTTCCAACCATGTCGTTGTAAATGATAAGATCTCATTCCTTTTGATGGCTGCATAATATTCCATTGTATATATATGCAACTTCTTCTTTATCAATTCATCTGTTGATGGACATCTTGGCTCTTTCCACAGTTTGGCTATTGTGGACATTGCTGCTATAAACATCGGGGTGCACGTACCCTTTGGATCCCTACATTTGTATTTTTGGGGTAAATACCCAGTAGTGCAAATGCTGTATTGTATGGTAGCTCTATTTTCAACTTTTTGAGGAACCTCCATACTGTTTTCCAGAGTGGTTGCACCAGCTTGCATTCCCACCAACAGTGTAGGAGGGTTCCCCTTTCTCCATATCCCCGCCAACATCTGTCGTTTCCTGACTTGTTAATTTAAGCCCTTCTGACTGGTGTGAGGTGGTATCTCATTCAGGTTTTGATATAGATTTCCCAACGCTGAGTGCTATTGAGCAATTTTTTATGTGTCTGTTGGCCATTTGGATGTCTTCTTTGGAAAAATGTGTGTTCATGTCTTCTGCCCATTTCTTGATTGGATTATTTGTTCTTTGGGTGTTGAATTTGATAAGTTCTTTATAGATTTTGGATACTAGCCCTTTATCTGATATGTCATTTGCAAATATCTTCTCCCATTCTGTCAGTTGTCTTTTGGTTTTGTTGACATTTTCTTTTCCTGTGCAAAAGCTTTTTATCTTGATGAAGTCCCAATAGTTCATTTTTGCCCTTGCTTCCCTTGCCTTTGGTGATGTTTCTAGGAAGAAGTTGCTGCGGCTGAGGTCAAAGAGGTTGCTGCCTGTGTCCTCCTTTAGGATTTTGATGGACTCCTGTCTCACATTGAGGTCTTTCAACCATTTGGAGTCTATTTTTGTGTGTGGCGTAAGGAAATGGCCCAGCTTCATTCTTCTGCATGTGGCTGTCCAATTTTCCCAACACCATTTGAAGAGACTGTCTTTTTCCCATTGGACATTCTTTCCTGCTTTGTTGAGCATTAGTTGACCATAGAGTTGAGGGTCCATTTCTGGGCTCTCTATTCTGTTCCATTGATCTATGTGTCTGTTTTTGTGCCAGTACCATACTGTCTTGATGATGACAGCTTTGTAATAGAGCTTGAAGTCCGGAATTGTGATGCCACCAGCTTTGCTTTTCTTTTTCAACATTCCTCTGGCTATGCGGGGTCTTTTCTGGTTCCATACACATTTTAGGATTATTTGTTCCATTTCTTTGAAAAAAGTGGGTGGTATTTTGATGGGGATTGCATTGAATGTGTAGATTGCTCTAGGTAGCGTTGACATCTTCACAATATTTGTTCTTCCAATCCATGAGCATGGAACGTTTTTCCATTTCTTTGTGTCTTCCTCAATTTCTTTCATGAGTATTTTATAGTTTTCTGAGTACAGATCCTTTGCCTCTTTGGTTAGATTTATTCCTAGGTATCTTATGGTTTTGGGTGCAATTGTAAATGGGATCGACTCCTTCATTTCTCTTTCTTCTGTCTTGTTGTTGGTGTATAGGAATGCCACTGATTTCTGTGCATTGATTTTATATCCTGCCACTTTACTGAATTCCTGTATGAGTTCTAGCAGTTTTCGGGTGGAGTCTTTTGGGTTTTCCACATAAAGTATCATATCATCTGCAAAGAGTGAGAGCTTGACTTCTTCTTTGCCGATTTGGATGCCTTTTATTTCTTTTTGTTGTCTGATTGCTGTGGCTAGGACTTCTAATACTATGTTGAATAGCAGTGGTGATAGTGGACATCCCTGCCGTGTTCCTGACCTTAGGGGGAAAGCTCAGTTTTTCCTCATTGAGAATGATATTTGCTGTAGGTTTTTCATAGATGGCTTTTATGATATTGAGGTATGTACCCTCTATGCCTATACTCTGAAGAGTTTTGATCAAGAAAGGATGCTGTACTTTGCCAAATGCTTTTTCTGCCTCTATTGAGAGGATCATATGGTTCTTGTTCTTTCTTTTATTAATGGATTGTATCACATTGATGGATTTGCCCATGTTGAACCAACCTTGCAGCCCAGGGATAAATCCCACTCGGTCGTGGTGAATAATCCTTTTAATGTACTCTTGGATCCTATTGGCTAGTATTTTGGCGAGAATTTTTGCATCCATGTTCATTAAGGATATTGGTCTGTAATTCTCCTTTTTTTTTTTTTTTTTATTTATTTTTATTTATTTTTATTTTTTTTAAAGATTTTATTTATTTATTTGACAGAGAGAGAGATAGCGAGGGAGGGAATACAAGCAGGGGGAGTGGGAGAGGGAGAAGCAGGCTTCCCGCTGAGCAGGGAGCCCGACGCGGGGCTCGATCCCAAGACCCTGGGATCATGACCTGAGCCGAAGGCAGACGCTTAACGACTGAGCCACCCAGGCGCCCCTGTAATTCTCCTTTTTGATGGGGTCTTTGTCTGGTTTGGGGATCAAGGTAATGGTGGCCTCATAAAACGAGTTTGGAAGTTTTCCTTCCATTTCTATTATTTGGAACAGTTTCAGAAGAATAGGCATTAATTTAATATATGTTAAGAAAGAAAAAAAAAAGAAGAATGTAGCAGGAGGGGAAAAATGAAGTGGGGGAAATCGGAGGGGTAGACGAACCATGAGAGATGATGGACTCTGAAAAACAAACTGAGGGTTCTAGAGGGGAGGGGGGAGGATGGGTTAGCCTGGTGATGGATATTGCGGAGGGCACATTCTGCATAGAGCACTGGGTGTTATGCACAAACAATGAATCATGCAACACTATATCTAAAACTAATGATGTAATGTATGGGGATTAACATAACAATAAAAAAATTTAAAAAAAAAGAATAGGCATTAATTCTTCTTTAGATGTTTGGTAGAATTCCCCTAGGAAGCCATCTGGCCCTGGGCTTTTTTTGTTGGGAGACTTTTGATGAGTGCTTCAGTTTCCTTAGTGGTTATAGGTCTGTCCAGGTTTTCTATTTCTTCCTGGTTCAGTTTTGGTAGTTGATACATCTCTAGGAATGCATCCCTTTCTTCCAGATTATCTAATTTGCTGGCATAGAGTTGCTCATAATATGTTCTTATAATTGTTTGTATTTCTTTGGTGTTTTTTGTGATCTCTCTTCTTTCATTCATGATTTTGTTGATTTGGGTCATTTCTCTTTTCTTTTTGATAAGTCTGGCCAGGGGTTTATCAATCTTGTTAATTCTTTCAAAGAACCAGCTCCTAGTTTTGTCGATCTGTTCTACTGTTCTTTTCATTGCTAGTTCATTGATTTCTGCTCTGATCTTTATTATTTCTCTTCTCCTGCTAGGTTTAGGCTTTATTTGCTGTTCTTTCTCTAACTCCTTTATCTGTAGGGTTAGGTTGTGTATTTGAGGCCTTTCTTGTTTCTTGAGAAGGGCTTGTATTGCTATATACTTTCCTCTTAGGACTGCCTTTGCTGCATCCCAAAGATTTTGAATAGTTGTGTTTTCATTTTCATTGGTTTCCATGAATTTTTTTAATTCTTCTTTAATTTCCTGGTTGACCCATTCATTCTTTAATAGGATGCTCTTTAGTCTCCATGTATTTGAGTTCTTTCCGACTTTCGTCTTGTGATTGAGTTCTAGTTTCAAAGCATTGTGGTCTGAAAATAGGCGGGGAGTGATCCCAATCTCTTGGTACTGGTTGAGACCTGATTTGTGACCTAGGATGTGATCTATTCTGGAGAATGTTCCATGGGCACTGGAGAAGAATGTGTATTCTCGTGCTTTGGGATGGAATGTTCTGAATATGTCTGTGAAGTCCATTTGGTCCAGTGTGTCATTTAAAGTCTTTATTTCCTTGTTGATCTTTTGTTTAGATGCTCTGTCCATTTCAGTGAGGGGGG
Organism: Phoca vitulina; assembly: GCF_004348235.1. Classification (NCBI taxonomy): domain Eukaryota; kingdom Metazoa; phylum Chordata; class Mammalia; order Carnivora; family Phocidae; genus Phoca; species Phoca vitulina. The sequence goes on along the minus strand of NW_022589787.1, from coordinate 4,362,403 downwards.
TGTTAAAGTCCCCCACTATTATTGTGTTGTTGTCAGTGTGTTTCTTTGCTCATGTTCTTAATTTCCTTATATAATTGGCTGCTCCCATGTTAGAGGCGTAGATATTTACAATTGTTAGATCTTCTTGTTGGATAGACCCTTTAAGTAGGATATAGTGTCCTTCCTCATCTCTTATTACAGTCTTTGGTGCCGTGGATCATGGTTTATGGCCACCCCGAGCTGAGAGCCCGTGCCCTGGCTCCGTCTCTGCAGCCGGCTTCCCTGCTCTGATACCTGGGAGCTCTGCCACACTCAGGCAGCCCCAGTCTTTCTGTGACGCTGAGGGTCCTGAGACCACACCGTCCCATGAGGGTTCCACCCCCGCTTAGCCACTGGATCGACGTCCCTCAGCGGAGCAGACTTCTGAAAGTTCTGATTTTGTGCTCGGAGGCTCTATCACTTGCCAGAAGCAGCCGACAGAGGCCCCCTTCCCCGCCGTCTATCCTCCCAAATATCACCTCGGATTCAACTCTCCACCCGTCCTACCTTCCAGAAAGTGTCATTCTTCTGTTCAGAGAGTTGTTGCTATTCTTTTCTTCGATCTCCTGTTGAGTTTGTAGGTGTTCAGAATGGTTTGATCCCCATCCAGCTGAATTCCTGAGACCAGACAAAATCCAGGTCTCCTACTCCTCCGCCATCTTGCTCCGCCCACCCTCCACTCAGGATACATCTTGATAGAATTGTCATCCACAACCTTGGGAACTGTCCAAACCACCCCCATTTGCCAGGTGACATCAACTGACTGGTGAGGGAGATTTGGGCCCCTCTGATTTCCTTTCCTAGGAATGTGATGTTGGACCTGAGTCTGAGAGCCACAAAGGAGGCATGAATGCAGGAGCTTGGCATGCATGTGTTCTCATGTGCTGAGAAAGGGGGAATGAGTTGTGTAGAGAGGGACTGAGAGGAGAGGCAGAGGTAGTTCAGGTCTGAGTTCCAGTCTGCCCTGAGTGCCAGCTGTATCCCTGACCCATGGGATGCCTCTTTTACCCTCTTCACTACACCCCTTCATGCTTAGGCTGCACCACAGTTGGCTGTGGTGCAGTCTAGTGGCTGAGGGCCCTTTTTCAGGCCTGAACGCCCATCCTACTATTTACTAGTGAGTATGAGTGAGAAGGTTCCTCGACTTCTCTGTGCCACAGCTCCTCATTTGCAAAATGGGCCTAGGAGCTACTCCTCTCTCAGCATGCTGTGGCAAGCATGAAATATGATCACTCTTTAGTTTAGGGAAAAGCACTCAGAAAACTGCCTGGTCCCACAACACACCTTATGAAACAAGAATACTTTTTCTGGGAGACACTTTCCACTTTCTCCCAGATAACTGTGACTCACCAGTTGGGAAAAGCCATGTAAAGGGCAGGTAACTGCTTGCCATTTTTGCCCAAAAATTGGCACAAATTTTTATAGGCCTAGAACCTTGTCTAGATGATGTCTTTTGCAGATTGTATGTCCACTCAGTCCTGACTGGCTTTCTCTGTGATCATCTTAGCTCTCATACCCAGTTGGTAGTCTGGAATTGAGAGACAGAAAATTGGGGTGCCTGGGTGGCTCAGTCAGTTAAGCGTCTGCCTTTGGCTCAGGTCATGATCCCAGGGTCCTGGGATCAAGTCCTGCATCAGGCTCCTTGCTCAGTAGGGAGCCTGCTTCTCCCTCTGCCTCTGCCTGCCACTCCCCCTGCTGGTGCTCTCTCTCTCTCTGTCAAATAAATAAATAATATCTTTTAAAAAAGAGAGGAAAAAAAAGAGAGAGACAAAAAATAATTTTATTTCCTTAAATATAATAGAATTTAGAAGGCAAATCTATTACACAAATTCAGGTGGCACATTCTGTGGCTGGAGTAGAAATGGGTTCTCATTTTCTGCTGTCCTGGCCAAAGCCATCTCCCTGAAGTGACTCAGTGGCTCCCCTTCTCCTGCCTGAACTCCCTTGGGCCCCAGGGCTCTGTCATTGCAGCCACTGCCCACAGCAACCTGTGGCCCACTCCATCATTCCACCTCCACTCCCCCTGGGGACACCTCAGTGCCCATATACCCATCTACCTGTCTGCCTAGAGTTCCTTCCCCATCCACTGCCAGATCTTGGCTCCTTTCCCACCTCCATCACTGCTAGTAAGCCTTGAAACAGATGCAGGCTTGTGTCCCCCAAGAAGCCCCTGGTAGCTGACAACTCCTGTGCTTTGCAGTGGCAAGTCTTTCTGTTGTCTCTTGTTACACAGAGTAGAACCGGCCCATCCCATGATGGAGGAGGCCCTTCAACATGGAAATCGAATTTACATTTGGCTCCTAACATGTGTGCTCAGGCAACCGTGGGTACACAATAAGCTGGGCCTCAAGCCAGTATGGGGAAGGAGGAAGGTGCCCACAGCTGGTATGCAGGGGTGCCCTCTTTAGTGCTGGCCATGTGGGCAGGGATGTTGGCCTTCCTCAAGGAATCAAGACACCAAGCAATCATTTCTCAATTAAGAGAATCATCTAGAGTCAGTTTTCAATGTTGTCTAATGTAATGATTGTGTCATGTAATGACAAGGTAATGATTGCTGATTATTTAAGAAACAGATGAGGTCTTAATTAAAATTCTTAAATTCCTAATTGGTCCCCAACAGGGCCACTCATGAGTGTAGAGAATAATTGTTTTCTTTACAGATGGAGATTTTTGTGCATGTCACCTGTGATTAATGCCACATGTAGGTGAGCTGACCAGTTATGTTATTGACAGTCCATTGAGGTCCCACCTCCAACAGAGAGGCTATGAGCATCACCCTTTTATAGAGCTCAGTTGTGGGATAGACCTTGACTCGTGTGTGAGGTGGGCTTTAGAAAAATTGTGTAGCTTTTTAGGTGAGTGTGTTACATGCAGAGACGAGCTAACAGAGCACCCTGAGACTGCTGTGCTTAGAAAGGCCTGCTTGCAAGGTTGCCATCGGCTGGCCTCTGGGAACCTGCATGTCAGGAGGGCTCCCATCATTCCCTGACAAGAGACCTTACTGTGCCTACACTGAGCAATGCAGTCTCTGTTGACACCTACTTCCTTTCAGGGGTCTGGAACTTGGGTACATGCCAGGTGAAGGTGCCTATATGACCTGTGCCAATGAAAACTCTGAGCACTGAGTCTCTAATGAGCTTCCCTGGTAGACACCATCTCACATGTGTTATCACAACTCTTTGCTGGTGGAATTAAGTACACTCCGTGGGACTCCACTGAGAGAGGACTCTTGGAAGCTTGCTGATTTTGCTTCCATCCTTTGATTGCTGATTTTGCTTTGCTAAAATAAATGTAGCCCTGACTATAACTACATGCTAAATTGCCCTAGTGAATCATTGAATCTGGAGGTGGTCTTGGGGTCCCCTGACACATAACTACTTGAGACAGTTTGAGTCTCAGATATTTAAGTTAGTAATAATACTTTCAGAGATTCCCTCCAATTGGGGTGTCTCTGTGTGTGTGTGTGTGTATGCGTGTGCCTTTGTGGGTGCATGTATTTGCTTTTTTATCGTGGTAAAATATATATAATATAAAATTTACCATTAAAAAAAATTTTAAGTGTGCAGTTCAGTGGCATTAAATATATCCACATTGTTGTGCAACCATTACCACCATCATCTTCAGAACTCTTCATTACATCAAACTAAGCTCTGTATTCATTAAATAATAACTCCCCTTTCTGACCTATCTCCTGTCCCTGGCAACCATCATTCTACTTTATGTCTCTATAAATTTGACTCTTCTAGGTACCTCATATGAATGCAGTCATGCCATATTTGTTCTTTTGTGTCTGGCTTATTTCACTTAGCATAATGTCCTCAAGGTTCAGTTCTTTTTTAGGCTGAATACTCCTCCATTGCATGAAGATAACACATTTTGTTTTATCCATTCATTCATCAATGGACATTTTAGGTGCTTCTACTTTTTGGCTATTGTGGATAATGCTGCTATGTACATGGGTGTATGAATATGTGACATAGTCTCTGTTTTTCCTTCTTTTGGGTATATACCCAGAAGTAGAATTACTGCATCATATGGTAATTCTATGTTTAATTTTTTTAGAAATTGCCATACTATTTTCTTTCTTTTTTTTTTTTTTACTATTTTCTTTTTTAATTAATTTATTTTTGCAAGAGAGAGAAAGAAAGAGCAAGTAAGTGAGCACAAGTGGGGGGAGGAGCAGAGGGAGAAAAAGACTCCCTGCTGAGCAGGGAGCCTGATGCAAGAATTGATGCCAGGACCCTGGGATCATGACCTGAGCTGAAGGCAGATGCCTAACTGACTGAACCACCCAAGCGCCCACCATATCATTTTCTACAGTGGCCACACCATTTTATTTTCCTACCGGTAATGTATAAGGGTTTCAATTTCTCCACATCCTCGCCAACACTTGTTATTTTCTGTGTTCTTGATAATAGCCATCCTAAGGGGTGTGAAGTGGTATCTCATTGTGGTTCTGTTATTTTTAGTGAGATTTGGTTGTACAGATAATTATAGAGGAGAAATTATTTGGACCATTCAATCTAACACTTTTGCTTCAAACGTTAAAATACTTCAAGTGGGAAGTCAGACAACAGCTTATTTTACATACAAAGAGAGAATTGGTTAGATATTTGATACTCCATTGTTAAATTTTTAGACGTGCAATTGCCAACCAAAAAAGAACTGATTTTTTAACAACCTAATTTTTTATATTGAAATTTTATTTATTCAAGAAAACCTAAGGTTTTGACAATTTAATTTTACATAACTTATTCATTCTATTTAAATTATTCCCTCCCTTTATTTCAGCATATCTTTATGTACTAACCTATGCTCTAGGCCATGAGTTTATGGAGCTTAAGAAGTATGCCTGGATTCCCATTTATAGTCTAAAGCTATTGATGAGCTTCATTATCCTATCTAATTCAATTCATATACACTTCAGGCTGTCTAATATTGCATTGTAAATCATTTCATTGCTTCAAAATGCTTTTTAAATGAGCATCTTGATTAGGAAATAAGTCAACAATACATTTTATTTTCATTGTTGTAGCTTTAGAACTAATGAAAAGTTTCAAAGATAACTAGCAGTATTATAAACTAATATAGAATTTAGGGATGATTTGTGTACATCTGTGGAGAAAGAGTGCTAATTCTATAATTATAAAGGTGTTTTTCAGTTCATTCATTTTGTAATTGAATAAAGGGTTTTCAGTACCATTTATTAGTCATTTTAAAAATTAACTGTGCTTATGATAGAGATGTTATCCAGAAAATGCTAAGATAATTGATTAAAAAGTGAAAAAATTCAAGTTAAAATATTTTTTTATCTTTAGCTATATGGTTAAACTTTCCCTGGGTTGACTCATTGTTTTAACATTAGGTAAACGTGGCCTTAAATTAATTTTTATTTATAACAGATTTATTATTTTGGGGAAAATAACTGTCATTACTATAGCAGATAAAATCATCACTATTATCAGTATATGACTAATTCAAATAAGTCTACAATTTGTCTTCCTCTCTCCCTTCTGTTTTTGTTTCTATTTCTGTTTTCCTTCCCTCCCCTCCTTCCTTCCTTTTTTTATTAACATGTAAGTAAAACAATGCTTGAGGACTAATACTAGCAGACATCAAGGACTAAGCTCTAATAAAGAGAATAGTGTGGTATTGATGCAACGTTAGAAAAACGGTTCAGTGGCATTAAATAGAAAGGAATGGAGAACTCAGAGACAAACCCAAATTTATGATTTATGATTTATGACAAAGTTTACATGGCAGCTTAGTAATTAATATTTTTATTTACAATAGATGATGCTCTCTCAATTGGCTATCTATAGGGAAAGAAAATGTACCTTAACTACCTCACATCATACACAAAAATCATTTCCATGTGGATTTCAGATCTAAACATGAAAGGGAGAATGTAAATCTTTTTTTAAAATTTTTTATTGTTATGTTAATCACCATACATTACATCATTAGTTTTTGATGTAGTGTTCCATGATTCATTGTTTGTGCATAACACCCAGTGCTCCATGCAGACGTGCCCTCTTTAATACCCATCACCAGGCTAACCCATCCTCCCTCCCACATCCCCTCTAGAACACTCAGTTTGTTTCTCAGAGTTCATAATCTCTCATGGTTCATCTCCCCCTCCGATTTCCCCACCTTCATTCTTCCCCTCCTGCTATCTTCTCCTTTTTTTTTTTTTTTTTAACATATATTGCATTATTTGTTTCAGAGGTACAGATTTGTGATTCAACAGTCTTGCACAATTCACAGTCCTCATCATAGCACATACCCTCCCCAATGTCTATCACCCAGCCACCCCATCCCTCCCACCCCCCACCACTCCAGCAACCCTCAGTTTGTTTCCTGAGATTAAGAATTCCTCATATCAGTGAGGTCATATGATACATGTCTTTCTCTGATTGACTTATTTCGCTCAGCATAACACCCTCCAGTTCCATCCACGTCATTGCAAATGACAAGATCTCATTCCTTTTGATGGCTGCATAATATTCCATTGTATATATACCAGATCTTCTTTATCCATTCATCTGTCGATGGACATCTTGGCTCTTTCCACAGTTTGGCTATTGTGGACATTGCTGCTATAAACATCGGGGTGCACGTACCCTTTGGATCCCTACATTTGTATCTTTTTTTTTTTTTTAAAGATTTTTATTTATTTATTTGAGACAGAGAGAATGAGAGAGAGAGAGCACATGAGAGGGGGGAGGGTCAGAGGGAGAAGCAGGCTCCCTGCCGAGCAGGGAGCCCGATGCGGGACTCGATCCAGGGACTCCAGGATCATGACCTGAGCCGAAGGCAGTCGCTTAACCAACTGAGCCACCCAGGCGCCCCCTACATTTGTATCTTTGGGGTAAATACCCAGTAGTGCAATTGCTGGATCGTATGGTAGCTATATTTTCAACTTTTAGAGGAACCTCCATACTGTTATCCAGAGTGGTTGCACCAACTTGCATTCCCACCAACAGTGTAGGAGGGTTCCCCTTTCTCCGCATCCCTGGCAACATCTGTCGTTTCCTGACTTGTTAATTTAAGCCCTTCTGACTGGTGTGAGGTGGTATCTCATTGAGGTTGTGATTTGGATTTCCCTGATGCCAAGTGATGTTGAGCAATTTTTCATGTGTCTGTTGGCCATTTGGATGTCTTCTTTGGAAAAATGTTTGTTCATGTCTTCTGCCCATTTCTTGATTGGATTATTTGTTCTTTGGGTGTTGAGTTTGATAAGTTCTTTATAAATTTTGGATACTAGCCCTTTATCTGATATGTCATTTGCAAATATCTTCTCCCATTCTGTCGGTTGTCTTTTGGTTTTGTTGACTGTTTCTCTTGCTGTGCAAAAGCTTTTTATCTTGATCAAGTCCCAATAGTTCATTTTTGCCCTTGCTTCCCTTGCCTTTGGTGATGTTTCCAGGAAGAACTTGCTGTGGCTGAGGTCGAAGAGGTTGCTGCCTGTGTTCTCCTTTAGGATTTGGATGGACTCCTGTCTCACATTGAGGTCTTTCAACCATTTGGAGTCTATTTTTGTGTGTGGTGTAAGGAAATGGTCTAGTATCATTCTTCTGCATGTGGCTGTCCAATTTACCCAACAACATTTGTTGAAGAGAATGTCTTTTTTCCATTGGACATTCTTTCCTGCTTTGTCGAACATTAGTTGACCACAGAGTTGAGGGTCCATTTCTGGGCTCTCTGTTCTGTTCCATTGATCTATGTGTCTGTTTTTGTGCCAGCCATACTGCGTTGATGATGACAGCTTTGTAATAGAGCGGAAGTCTGGAATTGTGATGCCACCAGCCTTGCTTTTCTTTTTCAACATTCCTCTGGCTATTCGGGGTCTTTTCTGGTTCCATACAGATTTTAGGATTATTTGTTCCATTTCTTTGAAAAAAGTGGATGGTATTTTGATGGGGATTGCATTGAATGTGTAGACTGCTCTAGGTAGCATTGACATCTTTACAATATTTGTTCTTCCAATCCATGAGCATGGAACGTTTTTCCATTTCTTTGTGTCTTCCTCAATTTCTTTCATGAGTGTTTTATAGTTTTCTGAGTACAGATCCTTTGCCTCTTTGGTTAGATTTATTCCTAGGTATCTTATGGTTTTGGGTGCAATTGTAAATGGGATCAACTCCTTAATTTCTCTGTCTTCTGTCTTGTTGTTGGTGTATAGGAATGCCACTGATTTCTGTGCATTGATTTTATATCCTGCCGCTTTACTGAATTCCTGTGTGAGTTCTAGCAGTTTTGGGGGGGAGTCTTTTGGGTTTTCCACATACAGTATCATATCATCTGCAAAGAGTGAGAGTTTGACTTCTTTGCTGATTCAGATGCCTTTGATTTCTTTTTGTTGTCTGATTGCTGCAGCTAGGACTACTAGTACTATGTTGAATAGCAGTGGTGATAGTGGGCACCCCTCTGTGTTCCTGACCTTAGGGGGAAAGCTCTCAGTTTTTCCCCATTGACAATGATATTCGCTGTGGGTTTTTTCATAGATGGCTTTTATGGTATTGAGGTATGTACCCTCTATCCCTACACTCTGAAGAGTTTTGATCAAGAAAGGATGCTGTACTTTGTCAAATGCTTTTTCTGCATCTATTGAGAGGATTATATGGTTCTTTTTTTTTTTTTTTGGATTATATGGTTCTTGTTCTTTCTTTTATTAATGAATTGTATCACATTGATTTATTTGCGGATGTTGAACCAACCTTGTAGCCCAGGTAAATCCCACTTGGTCGTGGTGAATAATCCTTTTAATGTACTCTTGGATCTTATTGGGTAGTATTTTGGTAAGAATTTTTTGCATTCATATTCACCAGGGATATTGGTCTGTAATTCTCCTTTCTGATGGGGTCTTTGTGTGATTTGGAGATCAAGGTAATTGTGGCCTCACCAAATGAGTTTGGAAGTTTTCCTTCCATTTCTATTATTTTGAACAGTTTCGGAAGAATGGGTATTAATTCTTCTTTAAATGTTTGGTAGAATTCCCCTGGGAAGCCATGTGGCTTAGGCTCTTGTTTGTTGGGAGATTTTTGATTACTGCTTCAATTTCCTTAAGATCTAACAATTGTAAATATCTATGCCCCTAACATGGGAGCAGCCAATTATATAAGCCAATTAATAACAAAATAAAAGAAACACATCGACAACATTACAATAATAGTAGGGGACTTTAACACCCCCCTCACTGAAATGGACAGATCATCTAAGCAAAAGATCAACAAGGAAATAAAGACTTTATTTCTTTTTGCTGTCTGATTGCTGTAGCTAGAGAAGAATGTGTATTTTTGAGTACAAGTTCTTTGCCTCTTAGGTTAGATTTATTCCTAGGTATCTTATGGCTTTGGGTACAATTGTAAATGGTGTCGACTCCTTAATTTCTCTTTCTTCTGTCTTGTTGTTGGTGTATAGAAATGCCACTGATTTCTGTGCATTGATTTTATATCCTGCCACTTTCCTGAATTCCTGTATGAGTTCTAGCAGTTTTGGGGTGGAGTCTCTCGGGTTTTCCACATAAAGCATCATATCACCTGCAAAGAGTGAGAGTTTGACTTCTTTGCTGATTCTGGATTTGGTCCAGCGTGTATCTAGAGAAGAATGTGTATTTCTGACATACTGGACCAAATGGACTTCATAGATATATTCAGAACATTCCATCCCAAAGCATGAGAATACACATTCTTCTCTAGTGCCCATGGAACATTCTCCAGAATAGATCACATCCTAGGTCACAAATCAGGTCTCAACTGGTACCAAAAGATTGGGATCATTCCCTGCCTATTTTCAGACCACAATGCTTGGAACTAGAACTCAATCACAAGAGGAAAGTCAGAAAGAACTCAAATATATGGAGGCTAAAGAGCATCCTATTAAAGAATGAATGGGTCAACCAGGAAATTAAAGAAGAATTAAAAAACTTCATGGAAACTAATGAAAATGAAAACACAAGTGTTCAAAATCTTTGGGATGCAGCAAAGGCAGTCCTAAGAGGAAAGTATATAGCAATACAAGCCTTTCTCAAGAAACAAGAAAGGCCTCAAATACACAACCTAACCCTACACCTAAAGGAGCTGAAGAAAGAACAGCAAATAAAGCCTAAACCCAGCAAGAGAAGAGAAATAATAAAGATCAGAGCAGAAATCAATGAACTAGCAACCAAAAGAACAGTAGAACAGATCAGTGAAACTAGGAGCTGGTTCTTTGAAAGAATTAATAAGATTATAAAACCTTTGGCCAGACTTACCAAAAGAAAAGAGAAATGAACCAGATAAATAAAATCATGAATGAAAGAGGAGAGATCACAACCAACACCAGAGAAATACAAACAATTATGAGAACATATTATGAGCAACTATATGCCAGCAAATTAGATAATCTGGATGAAATGGATGCATTCCTAGAGATGTATAAACCACCAAAACTGAACCAGGAAGAAATAGAAAATTTATTATCTTTTAAATTGGAGAATGGTATTAGATAACAAGATCTAGGCCCTCAGTGTGCTCATCAATACTGGATGTCATTGATTTTAGATCCTCTCAGCAGATAGAACATGGAAATATATGTGTGTATACTAACCTATATACATACACACAGATATCTATATATATTTCTAAAGCGACCATCTGTTTCTATACTAAGCTAAACAGGAGTTCATATTGATGTCTCCAGCTCTAATCCATTAACGTATAGATAATCCTAGCCTCTACCTCTTGCTTATCTGTAACCTCTCTTTCCAACAGTGAGGAGTAACTCTCACCATCTGCCATCCATCCACTTAATTGTCCAATTCCAATACACATATATAACAATATTAGATTTCTTAGATTGTACCCTCAAAGGCAACAACTTTATCTACTAGGGTCCAGAGCTTTTGTACAGTTCCTTTTCCATTTAGTCTTACAAACTACACTCATTTACAGTTATTTAGATCAGCAACCTTCCACCAGCCAGTGGGGCTGTTTTGTACATTTATAATGCAGTAGATTATTTTTTCACAGTCTAGCATCCCCTTACCTCTTAAATGATCTTTGGAGATTTGCATATATTAAGGTTCACTCTTTGTGCTGATTCACCAATTTAAAAAATCCCTGTGCTTCACCTATTTAGTTTATCCTTCCCTCCCCCACAGCCCCAGGCTATCACTGATCTTTTTATTATCTCCATAGCTTTGCCTTTTTAGAATGTCCATAAATCTAATCATATAGTTTATAGCCTTTTAAGACTGGCTTTTTTTTTTTTTTTTCACTTAACAGTATGCACTTAAGATTTATGAATGTTTTTTCTTGGCTTGATAGTTAATTGGATAGCTTTTTATCACTGAACAGTATCTCACTGTATGGATATACTAGAGTTTGTTTATCGTTAACCTACTGAAGGGCATTTTGTTGGCTTCCAGTTACTGGAAATTATGAATAAATTATGAATAAAACTGTTATAAATGTACAAGTTTATATTATGCAGCTCTTTATGCGGGCATGAGTTTTCAAATCAGTTGAGTAAATACTTAGGAGCATGATTGCTGAGTTGTATCATGAGACTATGTTTAGCTTTGTAAAAACTTGCCAAACTGTCTTCCAAAAATGGTTGTACAATTTTGCAAGTGTTGGTTTAAAAATATGCTTAACTTTTATCATTTATATGGCAGGAATCTAAGTTGTTTTTTTTTTTTTTTAAAGATTTTATTTATTTATTTGACAGAGAGAGACATAGCGAGAGCAGGAACACAAGCAGGGGGAGTGGGAGAGGGAGAAGCAGGCTTCCCATGTAGCAGGGAGCCCGATGCGGGACTCGATCCCAGGACCCTGGGATCATGACCTGAGCCGAAGGCAGACGCTTAACGACTGAGCCACCCAGGTGCCCAGGAATCTAAGTTTTGTCATCACCTGAGATCAAGGCATAAAGTGTAAGTTGTTTAGATTAAACGGTGAGATTTTAGAATTAAAGAGAAGTATGATTCAATAATTAATATATCATTCTTGGCTTTGAATCTTAGGCATGTCAGTAACATTAATGTTATAAATGGAAAATTTTGCTATTATTTCCCTAAGACCCTGATGTTAGGGAGAATGATCAATTTAAAGGATCATAGTTTCATACATTAATTTTCATATATGGCCAGGAATGTTAATGTTAATATTATTATTTTGAAAATTTTCATTAAATATTTAAAACCTTTCTGAGATAAAGGGCCTAAATATTAAAAACTTTTAAAAATATTCTTCCCCAATTGTATTAGTTAGCTTGGGCTGCTGTAACAAAATACCATAAAGTAGGTGGCTTAAACAACAAAAATTTGTTTCTCACAGTTCTAGAGGCTGGGAAGTCCAAGACAAAGGTGCCAGCTGATTTATTTCCTGGTGAGGACTCTCTTCTTGGCTTGCAGGTAGATGGCCACCTACTTGCATGTCCTCACATGGCAAAGGGAGAGTGCTGGGCGTCCCTTCTTCTTTTAAGGAACCAGCCATATTGGATTAGGGTCTCACACTTATGACCTCGTTTAACCTCATTGATCCTTACCTGTAAGTCTGAACCAAAGACAGTCAGTTCTTCTGCTTATAAGACATGCAGAAATGCAAGTGCCCAGTGGAGAGCCATTTCCCAACAGCTTTCTTCCTGATCTTCAGCAGCCTTTCATTCAGTTTGTCTAGCTAAATACTAATTCCTGACCTAACTTTCTAAAGCACCCTCTGGTTATATCAGACTTAAACATCTGCTTACATCACTGCTATGTTCAGAAGTATCTAAGGTTCTCTGGGGTTTGTTAGTTCCTTTAGAATGACAACTCTGTCGTGGCATTCATCACATTTTGCCTTCTTTTATGTGCCCTTTTTCCTATTAGACAGTGAACTTCTTGGGAGGAGAGAACATATATATATATTTATTATGTTATGTTAATCACCATACATTACATCATTAGTTTTTGATGTAGTGTTCCATGATTCATTGTTTGCGTATAACACCCAGTGCTCCATGCTGTACGTGCCCTCTTTAATACCCATCACCAGGCTAACCCATAACCCCACCCACCTGCCCTCTAGAACACTCAGTTTGTTTCTCAGAGTCCACAGTCTCTCATGTTCATCTCCCCCTCTGATATCCCCCCTTCATTCTTCCCTTCCTGCTATCTTCTTCTTCTTTTTTTTTTAACATATAATGTATTATTTGTTTCAGAGGTACAAGTCTGTGATTCAACAGTCTTACGCATTTCACAGTGCTCACCATAGCACATACCCTCGCAAATGTCTATCACCCAGCCACCCCATCCCTCCCACCCCCCACCACTCCAGCAAACCTCAGTTTGTTTCCTGAGATTAAGAATTCCTCATATCAGTGAGGTCATATGATACATGTCTTTCTCTGTTTGACTTATTTCACTCAGCATAATACCCTCCAGTTCCATCCACGTCATTACAAATGACAAGATTTCATTCCTTTTGATGGCTGCGTAATATTCCATTATATATATATACCACTTCTTCTTTAATCATTCCTCTTTCGATAGACATCTTGGCTCTTTCCACATTTTGGCTACTGTGGACATTGCTGCTATAAACATTGGGACGAATGTACCCCTTCGGATCCCTACATTTGTATCTTTGGGTAAATATCCAGTAGTGGAATTGCTGGGTTGTATGGTAGCTCTATTTTCAATTTTTGAGGACCCTCCATAGGGTTTTCCAGAGTGGCTGCACCAGCTTGCTTTCCCACCAACAGTGTAGGAGGGTTCCCCTTTCTCTGCATCCCTACCAACATCTGTCATTTCCTGACTTGTTAATTTTAGCCATTCTGACTGGTGTGAGGTGGTATCTCATTGGGGTTTTGATTTGGATTTCCCTGATGCTGAGCGATGTTGAGCACTTTTTCATGTGTCTGTTGGCCATTTGGATGTCTTCTTCGGAAAAATGTCTGTTCATGTCTTCTGCCCATTTCTTGATTGGATAATTTGTTCTTTGGGTGTTGAGTTTAAGAAGTTCTTTATAGATTTTGGATACTAGTCCTTTATCTGATATGTCATTTGCAAATATCTTCTCCCATTCTGTCAGTTGTCTTTTGGTTTTGTTGACTGCTTCTTTTCCCGTGCAAAAGTTTTTTATCTTGATGAAGTCCCAATAGTTCATTTTTGCCCTTGCTTCCCTTGCCTTTGGTGATGTTTCTAGGAAGAAGTTGCTGCAGCTGAGGTCGAAGAGGTTGCTGCCTGTGTTCTCCTTTAGGATTTGGATGGACTCCTGTCTCACATTGAGGTCTTTCAACCATTTGGAGTCTATTTTTGTGTGTGGTGTAAGGAAATGGTCCAGTTTCATTCTTCTGCATGTGGCTGTCCAATTTTCCCAACACCATTTGTTGAAGAGACTGTCTTTTTTCCATTAGACATTCTTTCCTGCTTTGTCAAAGATGAGTTGACCATAGAGTTGAGGGTCCATTTCTGGGCTCTCGATTCTGTTCCATTGATCTATGTGTCTGTTTTTGTGCCAGTACCATACTGTTGATGATGACAGCTTTGTAATAGAGCTTGAAGTCCGGAATTGTGATGCCACCAGCTTTGCTTTTCTTTTTCAACATTCCTCTGGCTATGCGGGGTCTTTTCTGGTTCCATACAAATTTTAGGATTATTTGTTCCATTTCTTTGAAAAAAGTGGATGGTATTTTGATGGGGATTGCATTAAATGTGTAGATTGCTCTAGGTAGCACTGACATCTTCACAATATTTGTTCTTCCAATCCATGAGCATGGAACGTTTTTCCATTTCTTTGTGTCTTCCTCAATTTCTTTCATGAGTATTTTATAGTTTTCTGAGTACAGATCCTTTGCCTCTTTGGTTAGATTTATTCCTAGGTATCTTATGGTTTTGGGTGCAATTGTAAGTGGGATCGACTCCCTAATTTCTCTTTCTTCTGTCTTGTTGTTGGTGTATAGGAATGCCACTGATTTCTGTGCATTGATTTTATATCCTGCCACTTTACTGAATTCCTCTATCAGTTCTAGCAGTTTTGGGGCGGTGTCTTTTGGGTTTTCCACATAAAATATCATATCATCTGCAAAGAGTGAGAGTTTGACTTCTTCTTTGCCAATTTCGATGCCTTTGATTTCTTTTTGTTGTCTAATTGCTGTGGCTAGGACTTCTAAAACTATGTTGAATAGCAGTGGTGATAGTAGACATCCCTGCCGTGTTCCTGACCTTAGGGGGAAAGCTCTCAGTTTTTCCCCATTGACAATGATATTCGCTGTGGGTTTTTTCATAGATGGCTTTTATAATATTGAGCTATGTACCCTCTATGCCTATACTCTGAAGAGTTTTGGTCAAGAAAGGATGCTGCACTTTGTCAAATGCTTTTTCTGCATCTATTGAGAGGATCATATGATTTTTGTTCTTTCTTTTGTTAACGTATTGTATCACGTTGATTGATTTGTGGATGTTGAACCACCTTGCAGCCCAGGGATAAATCCCACTTGTCGTGGTGAATAATCCTTTTAATGTACTCTTGGATCCTATTGGCTAGTATTTTGGTGCGAATTTTCCATCCATGTTCATCAAGGATATTGGTCTGTAATTCTCCTTTTTGATGGGGTCTTTGTCTGGTTTGGGGATCAAGGTAATGGTGGCCTCATAAAACGAGTTTGGAAGTTTTCCTTCCATTTTTATTATTTGGAACAGATTCAGAAGAATAGGCTTTAATTCTTCTTTAAATGTTTGGTAGAATTCTCCTGGGAAGCCATCTGGCCCTGGACTTTTGTTTGTTGGGAGACTTTTGATGACTGCTTCAATTTCCTTAGTGGTTATAGGTCTGTCCAGGTTTTCTATTTCTTCCTGGTTCAGTTTTGGTAGTTGATACATCTCTAGGAATGCATCCCTTTCTTCCAGATTATCTAATTTGCTGGCATAGGGTTGCTCATAATATGTTCTTATAATTGTTTGTATTTCTTTGGTGTTGGTTGTGATCTCTCCTCTTTCATTCATGATTTTGTTGAATTGGGTCCTTTCTCTTTTCTTTTTGGTAAGTCTGGCCAGGGGTTTATCAATCTTGTTAATTCTTTCAAAGAACCAGCTCCTAGTTTCGTTGATCTGTTCTACTGTTCTTTTGGTTTCTAGTTCATTGATTTCTGCTCTGATCTTTATTATTTCTCTTCTCCTGCTGGGTTTAGGCTTTATTTGCTGTTCTTTCTTCAGCTCCTTTAGGTGTAGGGTTAGGTTGTGTATTTGAGACCTTTCTTGTTACTTGAGAAAGGCTTGTATTGCTATATACTTTCCTCTTAGGACTGCCTTTGCTGCATCCCAAAGATTTTGAACACTTGTGTTTTCATTTTCATTAGTTTCCATGAATTTTTTTAATTCTTCTTTAATTTCCTGGTTGACCCATTCATTCTTTAATAGGATGCTCTTTAGCCTCCATGTATTTGAGTTCTTTCCGACTTTCCTCTTGTCATTGAGTTTTAGTTTCAAACACTGTGGTCTGAAAATAGGCAGGGAATGATCCCAATCTTTTGGTACCAGTTGAGACCTGATTTATGACCTAGGATGTGATCTATTCTGGAGAATGTTCCATGGGCACTAGAGAAGAATGTGTATTCTCATGCTTTGGGATGGAATGTTCTGAATATGTCTGTGAAGTCCATTTGGTCCACTGGGTCATTTAAAGTCTTTATTTCCTTGTTGAAATTTTGTTTAGATGCTCTGTCCATTTCAGTGAGGGGGGTGTTAAAGTCCCCCACTATTATTGTGTTGTTGTCACTGTGTTTCTTTGCTCATGTTCTTAATTGCCTTATATAATTGGCCGCTCCCATGTTAGGGGCATAGTTATTTACAGTTGTTAAATCTTCTCGTTGGATAGACCCTTTAAGTAGGATATAGTGTCCTTCCTCATCTCTTATTTCAGTCTTTGGTTTAAAATCTAATTTGTCTGATATAAGGATTGCCACCCAGCTTTCTTTTGGTGTCCATTAGCATGGTAAATGGTTTTCCACCCCTTCACTTTCAATCTGGGGGTGTCTTTGGGTCTAAAATGAGTCTCTTGCAGACAGCATATCAATGGGTCTTGTTTTTAAATCCAATCTGATAGCCTTGTCTTTTGATTGGGACATTTAGCCCACTTACATTCAGGGTAACTATTGAAAGATATGAATTGAGTGCCATTGTATTGCCTGTAAGGTGACTGTTACTGTATATTGTCTGTGTTCCTTTCTGGTCTATGTTGCTTTTAGGCTCTCTATTTGCTTAGAGGACCCCTTTCAAGATTTCTTGTAGGGCTGGTTTCATGTTTGCAAATTCCTTTAGTTTTTGTTTGTCCTGGAAGCTTTTTATCTCTCCTTCTATTTTCAATGACAGCCTAGCCGGATAGAGTATTCTTGGCTGCATATTTTTCTCATTTAGTGCTATGAGTATATCATGCCAGTCCTTTCTGGCCTGCCAGGTCTCTGTGGATAGGTCTGTTGCCAATCTAATGTTTCTACCATTGTAGGTTACATATCTCTTCTCCCGAGCTGCTTTCAGGATATTCTCTTTGTCTCTGAGACTCGTAAATTTTACTATTAGATGTCGGGATGTTGACCTATTTTTATGATTTTGAGAGGGGTTCTCTGTGCTTCCTGGATTTTGATGCCTGTTTCCTTCCCAAATTAGGGAAGTTCTCTGCTATAATTTGCTCCAATATACCTTCTGTCCCTCTCTCTCTTTCTTCTTCTTCTGGGATCCCAATTATTCTAATGTTGTTTCATCTTATGGTATCGCTTATCTCTCAAATTCTGCCCTCATGATCCAGTAGTTGTTTATCTCTCTTTTCTCAGCTTCTTTGTTTTCCATCATTTGGTCTTCTATATCACTGATTCTTTCTTCTGCCTCATTTATCCTAGCAGTTAGCACCCCCATTTTTTATTGCACCTCATTAATAGCCTTTTTGATTTCACCTTGGTTAGATTTTAGTTCCTTTCTTTCTCCAGAAAGGGTTTCTCTAGTAACTTCCATGCTTTTTTCAACCCAGCTAGTATCTTCAAAGTCATGATTCTGAACTCTAGATCCGACATTGTACTAATGTCCATATTGAGTAGGTCCCTGGCAGTCGGTACTATCTCTTGTTCTTTTTGTTGAGGTGATTTTTTCCATCTTGTCATTTTGTCCAGAGGAGAATAGATTAATGAGAGAACAAAATGCTAAAAGGGTAACAACATCCCCAGAAAATATACTCTAATCAAATCAGAAAAGACCTGAAGCCTGGGGAAAAGAAAGGGAAAGAAAGAATAAAGAAAAAGAAAAATAAAGAAAAAGATAAAGATAAAAGCAAACAAAAACAGAACAAAACAAAAAAAACAGAATATGATCAAATATGATCAGGCTGGTGCATAGATCAGTGCCCCACACTAGATTTTGGGTGTATTTTGGTCTGTTAGAAGAAAGTGCCTCCCAAAATTTTAAAGAAAGAAAAGCTTATATATGTACAAAAATAAGGGTTGATATGATGAAGGGATGGAATATGATTGTAAAGATGAAAATTATAAAAAATTTTATAAAAGGAATTGATAAGAAGTTGTTGAAAAAAGAAAGAAGTGGATTTAAAAAAAAAAAGAACGAAAAAGGGAGAGAATGTGATTAGGCAGGAGAGTAGAACAAAACCATACACTAGAGATTTAGGGTATATTTTGATCACTGTATCTCAAAATATTAAAGAGAGAACAACTTATATATATATGCCAAAAAAGAAATGGATGCATTCCTAGAGATGTATCAACTACCAAACCTGAACCAGGAAGAAATAGAAAACCTGAACACACCTATAACCACTAAGGATATTGAAGCAGTCATCAAAAATCTCCCAACAAACAAAAGCCCAGGGCCAGATGGCTTCCCAGGGGAATTCTACCAAACATTTAAAGAAGAATTAATACCTATTGTTCTGAAACTGTTCCAAAAAATAGAAATGGAAGGAAAACTTCTAAACTCATTTTATGAGGCCACCATTATCTTGATCCCAAAACCAGACAAAGACCCCATCAAAAAGGAGAATTACAGACCAATATCCTTGATGAACATGGATGCAAAAATTCTCACCAAAATATTAGCCAACAGGATCCAACAGTACATTAAAAGGATTATTCACTACCACCAAGTGGGATTTATCCCTGGGCTGCAAGGTTGGTTCAACATCCGCAAATCAATCAACGTGTTACAATACATTAACGAAAGAACAAGAATCATATGATCCTATCAATAGATGCAGAAAAAGCGTTTGACAAAGTACAGCATCCTTTCTTGATCAAAACTCTTCAGAGTATAGGCATAGAGGGTACATACCTCAATATCATAAACGCCATCTATGAAAAACCTACAGTGAATATCATTCTCAATAGGGTAAAACTGAGAGCTTCCCCCCTAAGGTCAGGACTGTGGCAGGGATGTCCACTATCACCACTGCTATTCAACATAGTTTTAGAAGTCCTAGTCACAGCAATCAGACAACAAAAAGAAATAAAACGCATCCGAATCGGCAAGGAAGAAGTCAAACTCTCACTCTTTGCAGATGATATGATACTTTATGTGGAAAACCCAAAAGACACCACCTCAAAACTGCTAGAACTGATAGAGGAATTCAGTAAAGTGGCAGGATATAAAATCAATGCACAGAAGTCAGTGGCATTCCTATACACCAACAACAAGTCAGAAGAAAGAGAAATGAAGGAGTTGATCCCATTTACAATTGCACCCAAAACCATAAGATACCTAGGAATAAATCTAACCAAAGAGGCAAAGGATCTGTACTCAGAAAAGTATAAAATTCTCATGAAAGAAATTGAGGAAGACACAAAGAAATGGAAAAACGTTCCATGCTCATGGATTGGAAGAACAAATATTGTGAAGATGTCAGTGCTACCTAGAGCAATCTACACATTCAATGCAATCCGCATCAAAATGCCATCCACTTTTTTCAAAGAAATGGAACAAATAATCCTAAAATTTGTACGTAACCAGAAAAGACCCCAAATAGCCAGAGGAATGTTGAAAAAGAAAAGCAAAGCTGGCAGCATCACCATTCTGGACTCCAAGCTCTATTACAAAGCTGTCATCATCAACAGTATGGTACTGGCACAAAAACAGACACATGGATCAATGGAACAGAATAGAAAGCCCAGAAATGGACCCTCAACTCTATGGTCAACTCATCTTTGACAAAGCAGGAAAGAATGTCCAATGGAAAAAAGACAGTCTCTTCAACAAATGGTGTTGGGAAAATTGGACAGCCACATGCAGAAGAATGAAACTGGACCATTTCCTTATACTACATACAAAAATAGACTCCAAATGGTTGAAAGACCTCAATGTGAGACAGGAGTCCATCCAAATCCTAAAGGAGAACACAGGCAGCAACCTCTTCGACCTCAGCTGCAGCAACTTCTTCCTAGACACATTGCCAAAGGCAAGGGAAGCAAGGGCAAAAATGAACTATTGGGACTTCATCAAGATAATAAGCTTTTGCACAGCAAAGGAAACAGTCAACAAAACCAAAAGACAACCGACAGAATGGGAGAAGATATTTGCAAATGACATATCAGATAAAGGGCTAGTATCCAAAATTTATAAAGAACTTATCAAAGTCAACACCCAAAGAACAAAGAATCCGATCAAGAAATGGGCAGAAGACATGAAGAGACATTTTTCCAAAGAAGACATACAGGTGGCCATCAGACACATGAAAAAGTGCTCAATATCGCTCAGCATCAGGGAAATCCAAATCACAACTTCAATGAGATACCACCTCACACCCGTCAGAATGGCTAAAATTAACAAGTCAGGAAATGACAGATGTTGGCGGGGATGCGGAGAAAGGGGAACTCTCCTACACTGTTGGTGGGAATACAAGCTGGTGCAGCCACTCTGGAAAACAGTATTGAGGTTCCTCAAAAAGTTGAAAATAGAGCTGCCATATGATCCAGCAATTGCACTACTGGGTATTTACCCCAAAGATAGAAAAGTAGGGATCCGAAAGGGTACGTGCACCCCGATGTTTATAGCAGGAATGTCCACAATAGCCAAGCTGTGGAAAGAGCCAAGATGTCTATCGACAGACGAATGGATAAAGAAGAAGTGGTATATATATACAATGGAATATTATGCAGCCATCAAAAGGAATGAGATCTTGTCATTTGCAACAACGTGGATGGAACTGGAGGGTATTATGCTGAGTGAAATAAGTCAAACAGAGAAAGACATGTATCATATGACCTCACTGATATTAGGCATTCTTAATCTCAGGAAACAAACTGAGGGTTGCTTGAGTGCGGGGTGGGGTGGGAGGGATGGGGTGACTGGGTGATAGACACCGGGGAGGGTATGTGCTCTGGGAAGCGCTGTGAATTGTGCAAGACTGTTGAATCTCCGATCTGTACCTCCGAAACAAATAATGCAGTGTATGTTAAGAAAAAATAAAAAAGAAGAAGATAGCAGGAGGGGAAGAATGAAGGGGGGGAAATCGGAGGGGTAGATGAACCATGAGAGACGATGGACTCTGAAAAACAAACTGAGGGCTCTAGAGGGGAGGGGGGTGGGAGGATGGGTTAGCCTGGTGATGGGTATTGAGGAGGGCATGTTCTGCATGGAGCCCTGGGTGTTATGCCCAAACAATGAATCATGGAACACTACATCTAAAACTAATAATGTAATGTATGGGGATTAACAGAACAATAAAAAAATTTTAAAAAAAAAGAAAAAGGGTAAAAGAAAAATTCAAAAAAAAAAAGGCAGTTAAAAAAAATTAACTTTCAAAGACTAAAGAATCATTGTAAAAAAAGCCATGGATTCTATGTGCAGTATTCCCCTAGCACTGGAGTTCTGCCGTTCTCATTGATCGGTAAACTTGGTCTTGGCTGGCTGTTCTTGCTGATCTTCTGGGGGAGGGGCCTGTTGCCACGGTTCCCAAATGTCTTTGCCGGAGGCGGAATTGCCCCACCCTTGCCGGTCAGGGCTAAGTAATCTGCTCGGGTTTGCTCTCAGGAGCTTTTGTTCTCTGCAAGCTTTCTGTGCAGCTTTGGAGGCGGACAGTGAAAATGGTGGCCTCCCAGTCTCCATCCCGGAGGAGCTGAGAACTCGGGGCCCCACTCCTCAGTGAGCCCCCAGAGAAAAGCAGTCAATCACTCCTGTCTCCCCGGTCTCCGGCTGCACTCCGCCCTCCCCCGGCCTGTGACCAAGAGTTTCTATCTCTGGCACCCGACTCGGTGTGGAGTCTCCAAACCCAGCAGATCCCTGTGGTGCACTCCCGAGCCACTCCTCCTGGGGGAGGAAGGAGAGTCTCCCCGGATCTGCCACTTGTTGAGTCCCTGCTGGATGAGTAGTGCCCGACTGTGTCGCGGATCACGGTTTATGGCAACCCCGAGCTGAGAGCCCGCGCCTGGGCTCTGTCTCTGCAGCCGGCTTCCCCGCTCCGATACCTGGGAGCTCTGCCGCACTCAGGCACCCCTGGTCTTTCTGTGACCCCGAGGGTCCTGAGACCACACTGTCCCACGAGAGTTCCACCCCCCACTTAGCCACCGGAGCGACGTCCCTCAGTGGAGCCGACTTCTAAAAGTTCCGATTTTGTGCTCGGAGGCTCTATCACTTGCCAGAAGTGGCCACCGGAGGCTCCCTCCCCTGCCGTCTATCCTCCCAAATATCGCCTTGGATTCACTTCTCCCCACGTCCTACCTTCCAGAAAGTGGTCGCTTTTCTGTTCAGAGAGTTGTTGCTATTCTTTTCTTCGATCTCCTGTTGAGTTTGTAGGTGTTCAGAATGGTTTGATCCCTACCCAGCTGAATTCCTGAGACCAGACGAAATCCATGTCTCCTACTCCTCCGCCATCTTGCTCCACCCCCCTGTTCTTTTTTTAAAGCAGTGATTAGCCAACTTTTCGCTGAAGCTCAAAGTCCAGATGTAAAGACTCAGAAGCCCCACATTCCAGCACCAAATGATGTAGTTTTTGAATGCAGATGATATTTGGTGGGGTGAAGTCCAGAGCTGATGATCAAGAAAGAATTCTTGAGGGGCACGTGGGTGGCTCAGTCGGTTAAGCGGCTGCCTTCGGCTCAGGTCATGATCCCAGGGTCCTGGGATCAAGCCCCACGTCGGGCTCCCTGCTCGGTGGAGAGTTTGCTTCTCCCTCTCCCTCTGCCTGCCTCTCTGCCTACTTTTGCTCTCTCTCTATCTCTCTGTCAAATAAATAAAAATCTTTAAAAAAAAGAAAGAATTCTTGAGGGGCACCTGGGTGGCTCAGTTGGTTAAGCGGCTGCCTTCAGCTCAGGTCATGATCCCAGGGTCCTGGGATCGAGCCCCGCATCGGGCTCCCTGCTTGGCGGAAGCCTGTTTCTCCCTCTCCCACTCCCCCTGCTTGTGTTCTTTCTCTAGCTGTCTCTCTCTCTCTGTCAGTTAAATAAATAAATAAAATCTTAAAAAAAAAAAAAAAAAGAAAGAATTCTTGAGATGTCTTTGGTGCAAAATGGTGGTTTTATGAAAGCACGGGGACAGGACCTGTGCTCAGAAAGAACTGCTGCCCTGAGGAGAATTTTTTACAAGAAATATTTACATGGGAGTATTTAGTAAGCTGGAGGGCATCACCGACCTTGGGCCAGAAGGCACAGGCAAAGATAAGTTATGGGAACTTGGGGAAGGAGGCAGATTACAGCTTGCCAATGAGTGCTCTTCCTTGACAAACTTCTCAAAATATCTGGGACCTTGCTCCCAGTATGCATACTATGTACACATGTATGTATACATATATATATGCATACAGAAACACATACATATTTGCATATGTATGTGTGTATACATATGTTTTACATATATATATATTCCTTTAAAAGATGAAAAATGAGAGCATACTGTATACACTATTCTGCAGCACTTGTTTGTTTTTCCACTTAACAATAAAGCTTAAAAGACAGAATTAATATGTGATGGATCATTATTTACTTTACATGTTGTCTGTTGGTGGACATATTTTTCTAGATTTTGCTAGCCTGTTATAGATGCCTTTGGGACATGTACATGTCTCTAGAATGCAGTCTTACAAGTTGAATGCTAGGGTAAGTGTTCTTGGTTATTAATAATTTGCTGGGTTTTGCTAAATTGCCCTCTCAATAAGTTATACTAATTTACCTCATCCCACAAGTATGAGGATGCTTATTCTCTACCAATAAGCATTGAGAAATGCTTATTTCTCAAACCTTTACCAATATTGTATGCTATCTTTTTATCTTTGCCAATTTAATGTATAAAAAATGTTATCTCATTGTATAATCCCTTAGTTTAAGCACTGCTTTGGGGGAGTTTATTTCCTTTGTACGTGTATTGTCTGGGCACAGCCAACATGAGGACTTTCCTGCAAGCTATGTCTCCTGCTCCTGATGCATGCCAGAAAGTCCAGCTGTTGGGTGAGTCTCCTAGCTGCAGTGCTCACAGATTTCACCATGGGCTGAGGCATTTGAGCAAATTGAAAGAGTTTCCCACCTCTCCCCATTCATTTAGTTAAAATTGTTTCCTCAAATATTTCAGTATTTTATTCTGTGGTCCCTTACTTGGATTGCTGGCTGGAGATCAGTCTTTCCCATCTCTGCCTGCCATGTCAGCAGCTAGAAGGCACAGCAAGAGCCCTGTCCCAGGGGGTGGAGCTTCCCTGGGCATACTGGACACTCCTTTTGTGATGGCCATAATCCTTTCCTCATTTATCTGTGGGGCAAAGCCACATTTTTGTTTTAATATGAGCACAACTGTACTTAGTATAATAACACAATGATCTTAAAGATGAATTGAACCAAACTTAACTAATGTTTGTTTTTTTTTAAATAAAGATTTTATTTATTGATTTGACAGAGAGAGAGATAGGGAGAGCAGGAACACAAGCAGGGGAGGTGGGAGAGGGAGAAGCAGGCTTCCTGCTGAGCAGGGAGCCCGATGTGGGGCTCGATCCCAGGACCCTGGGATCATGACCTGAGCCAAAGGCAGATGCTTAATGACTGAGCCACCCAGGCACCCCTTAACTAATGTTTTAAAATTTATATTTGTTTTCATGTTTCAGCTTTTCCTTGAATAGTCAATGGACGAATGTAGACTTTTTAGTAATTGTGTTACTATCCTAAATATGTCAAATATTCTACATCAGCTTCATCTGTCTTTGTCACAGGCATCATCATATGTCTTAAATATTTCTTAATCATTTTCTATGTATTGCTGTACATTTTATATATTTATATTCTGCAGTCTTACCACTTTTCCATGCTTATTTAATATCCCGTTCTTCACTGATAAGATCTTTCTTATGTTCCTCTTGCTTAGTTGTTTTGTTTTGTTTTTTTGTCTTTTCAAAGTAAACTGATCTTCCCCTATGTTCATCTTTTATGTATAGATTTTAAATGATGCAACATACTGTTGTTTCTTTAGCTCTGGTTTAAGAGGTTTCTTTATCATCTTTTATCAGTGCTTTCTGATGATACCCTGGATTTGTTATTTCCAGACTTTTGAGCATGAAATATGTGTGAGAAGTCTCTTTCTTCTACATCATGAAGTTCAGTGTACTACTACACCCCACTGTAATTACAAATCTTAGTGATCTGATAGATAGATCATCCTCCTGGTAAAGCTTTGAACAAAAAAGATGAAATATTCCCCTTTAATGAGCTCAAGTATCTTGCATATCTGATGGTTTCTATTCTCTTATTTCCATTTTTCAAATAAAGGTTTGTTGGGACCTGGAAGACTAAGGACATTTTCTATAATTTCTGTGTTACTTGAGCCTGACTAAGCGTGCTGTCTTCTTAGGTTGTGCATGTAAGTGTGTGTGTATAGGGTGTGGGAAGGCAGGTAAAGAAGTCCTTGGAAGTGGCTTCAACCCCTGCTGAGCTTAGAAGATGTAAGGAGGGAGCAGGAGAGGAGAGGGCCTTCCCATTTGGTTGGGACCCTGAAGAGATGCTGGCCCCACGCTTTTTTTTTTAAGATTTTGTTTATTTATTTGAGAGAGAGAGAGAAAGTGAGCATGAGCAGGGGGAGGGACAGAGGGAGAGGAAGAGAGAGAAACAGACTCCTCCCTGAGAGGGAGCACGGAGCTCGATGCGGGGCTCTGGGTAGGGCTCCATCCCACAACCCTGAGATCATGACTTGAGCCAAAGTCGAAGGCTTAACCGATTGAGCCACCCAGGTTCCCCTGGCCCCACACTTCTTATCCAGATGTAGGGAGAGCTGGGCGAGGGACTCTGACCTTTGCTCTCACATTCCTGTGGCAAGGCCGGCCCCTTCTCTTTCCCCTCTTCAGAGAAACATTTGCTTCTCTGCAGCGCCCCCTGCTGATACCTCGGAACACACAGTAGTTCTTAATGCCAGGGAACCCCTGAGCATCTGCAGTGGGAGTATGGGAAAAACGTGTTTTGGAGAGAAGTATTTTTATGACCAGGAGCAGTTGTAGACGGGCTGGGGTGACTACCAGGCATGTATTAATGAGGGCCTTGGCAAAGCAAAATACAGGCAGGGATGGCCTTGCGTGTTTTACCTCTAGTTAACTAGACAGTTACAGTTAGAAAGTCACAGTAGGAGAGACAGATGCTATTAGTCGGGAGGTGCGTACCTAGAATTCTTTACATCACACATTTCTTCCTTCCTCTAAGTAAAAAAGGGTTTTCTGTTTTGTTTTTATTGGAATTGGATATTGTTTAGACACTTTAGAAAAGGAAAAGCAAGCTGACAGTTTTAGATCCTGAACTGGGAAATGAACAGTAACTTCACTAAAATGGCAGTTCCACGGGCAAAAATGTAGTTTATCATATAATTGTCTTTAATCTTTTTTAATGAAAGATTTTTTTAAGTTCTATTCTTCTTCCTATCAGTTCTAAAACATGTCATGAAATTCTTTCCAGCCGAAGTGCCACCACTCTGTTACATTATATCGTGAACAGTTTAAGTGAGATTAATGAGGGAAACAAGGGCATTTTCTTACCTTCGCATTACATAATAGATGTAATTCTCCTCTTTTTGCTAGGAACTCAACAGAAGAAAATATTTTCTCTCAAGAATTTTTCTTTTGGAAAATCCTTATAATTTTATAACTGAATAAAAATTGAATACTCAAAGTCTAGATGTATGTTATTCTATATGTGGTTGGTAAAATGAATTTGGGTATTTCTATGGGTAGAAGGTTGTAGAGAGGGGCGCCTGGGTGGCTCAGTTGGTTAAGCGACTGCCTTCGGCTCAGGTCATGATCCTGGAGTCCCTGGATCGAGTCCCGCATCGGGCTCCCTGCTCGGCAGGGAGTCTGCTTCTCCCTCTGACCCTCCCCCCCCTCATGTGCTCTCTCTCATTCTCTCTCTCTCAAATAAATAAATAAAATCTTTAAAAAAAAAAAAGAAGGTTGTAGAGATTTTGATGAATGAAGACTTTCATCCAGGAATTAGCTTGATTGATGGTGGGTCTTCACTCCAACATCTATCTCATGGTTGAGTCATCAACTTCATATACATGCAATATCACTTAATAAAAATGCTCAACATGTTGTGAAAATTATTTATGGAATTATTTATGGAATGCCCCAATCCAACTTCGAGATCATTTTTATAAAGTGGTTTGAAGTAAAAATGAAGTGATCCTGAACCTGTTTAATCATTGTCAAACCCTCTGGCAACAAGGTCAGTGCAGGGACAAAGGGCTCACATCTGTGGAGGCCTTGTGCACCTGGTGTGGGGCTTGGCATTTGGTGCCCTTTCTTATTTGGTCACCATGTAATCTAGATAACCAGGCCTTATTAGTTTTATTTTATAGGTAACTGAGGCTGACATGATTTCTGTGACTTGATCATGATGACAAAGCTACATCATCCTATTGCTCAGGTGATGTGGGTGCTGTCAACCCCAGACACACAGTTTTCATATTTCCCTATATATAGAGAGAGAAAAGATGAGGTTTTATCATGGTGTTTCAAGACTTTGAAACAGCACTAAGCCATTTTCTTTTCTTGGTTGACTTATAAATTGAAAAAAAATCAATAGATCTGAGTTTCCTAAACTTCAAAAGTTGATAACTTTTTGAATTAGAATAGTTCTACTGAAATGTGAAGCAACAGAAGAGGGAGGGGAAATGTGATCATTGTCACAGTGAATGAAACACTCCAGAACAGTGAGATTCAGCATTACCCAAAATGGAATTTATAAAAAATTAAAGAAATCTGGGAAATTGGAAGATAGGAAGAAAGGCCTGCATGGGCATGTTCATGTGAAGCAGAAAGAGGGCCAAGAGGAAGGGGTTGGGAGGTTGGGGATCCTGGAGGACGCTGGAGCAAGCAAATGATGTGGAGGACACCTGGTTGTTCTTCCAGAGGTGACAATTAGAGCTAGATGGAGAGACAAGAGCACTGAGGTGAAGAGGGTCCATTCAGTCCAGGAGAGAGAAGGTCTAGAAGATACTGAGGCAGGAACAGGACATCTATTATCCTGGGACATGACAGCTGCAAACCCACTCTGGGTTTGGAGTAACACTCCATCTGGATTCCTCACTCACTACTTCCCACCAATCCCACTTCCAGTTTCCTACTTGACTCCAGACCCAATTTTCTAAGGCCCATCCTTCCTGATGCCCTGTTGCCTGAATACACACCTTACCCCTTCCCTTCCTTCAGGGCATGTCCTCCCCTTTTTGGTTAATCTGGTACATTTCGTAAATATTCAGACCAGAAACCTGAGTCACAGAATGTCAATGCCGTACTGAAATTTTCAGATCATTCTCCAATCCTCACTCAAAACTATGCATCATTTCCCAATTTCACATGTCCTCCAGCTCCTAAGAATGCCCATTTTGGGTTTAGTTCTACAGTTGGACAATTTTTCTTCATAAGGAAGTGGATTCTGCCTCCAGTGGTCTTCTCCCTTGCTTTCTACTCATAAGTCCTAGTGCAATATTCTCAGCCCAAAGGGAAAGTGGTTTTAACTTCTTCCCCTGGTCAGTGAGTTGGTCAGTTCAGGCTACTATAACAAAGTACCAGAGACTGGTTGGCTTGTAAACAATAGGCATTTATTTCTCACAGCTCTGGAGGCTGGAAGTCTGAGATCAGGGTTCCAGCATGGTCAGGTTCTCTTCCAGGTCTCAGACTACTGACTTCTCAATGTGTCCTCACATAGTGGAAAGAGAGCAAGAGAACACTCTGGGGTCCCCTTTATAAGGGCACTAATCCTATTCATGAAGTTTCCACCCTCATGACCTAATCAGCTTCCAAAGGCCTCACCTCCAAATACCTTCAAATTGGGGTTATGACTTAATGTATGAATTTGGGGAGACACAAACATTTAGCCTATAGCAAATATCCAGTCTCCCCCCTCCCAAGATTTCCCTTCTCCCACCTAAATCCTTGGGTGATGGTCACATCCTTGTCCATCCTGTCTGAGCCAGTGTGAGTTCTTCCATTTCCTCTGTAAAGTCTGGGCTTGCCAGAGCAGAAAAAGAACCATTTCCTCCTTGTTTTATAGTCTATCCCTCCATTCATGAAGCCTGATTCTGCATTAACCCCCATGTAGAGTGAGGAGAAAGGGATGTCTGCTGGTGCAAAGGATTGGGCCAGTGTCTGAATTCCATTTCCTTTGCCTAGTATGTCTGCTGGTGCAGACAGGTGTGAAGCAATTACCTAAGTGAGTTAAGAAAACCAATTGCCTTTGCTTTCTTATTACTTCCATCATCAGGGGAGGCTCCTTCATCCCATCCCCAGACTGCTTGCACTTCCCTTTATTGGGTAAACGAGGTCTAAATCTGCTCTTTTGAGTGAAGGGGTATAACAAAGCATGGATTGGAGACTTACATTGAAATAAGTGGCAGAGCTGTGGATTTATTGCTTGGCCTTTTTCACTCTCCTGAAGAAAATGGGCTTTAATAATAATTTTCTCTCATATAAAAAAAAAAGATATTCTCAGAAAAGAAAATCACTCATGGCATCCAACTTACTGAAGTACTCTCTAGAGGGAAGTTTTTCAAATGTTCCTTTAATCTGGTTACATAAGGTTAGGCAAGGTTCTTCTAGTACAGGGAAGTATTTGCTGTCCACAGGAGGACGTCTGTGAGTTCCCTGAGGGCAGGGTTCTATTTTCTTATTCCTCACTGCATGTGCATTGACAACATTTATCACTGCATGGATTCATGTGTGCATTGTGTGTGTATGCATGTGTGTGCATATGTGTGTTTGCACATATGTGTACAAGTGTGTACATACTCATCTACATTTCTAGGTAGTGACAAGTGATACTGAGGAAAATAAGTCACAATGAAGTGCTTGCAAGTGCCTGGTACAGGTTGGGTTGGGGCTCCTTTTGAGGAGTGGGTCAGCAAAGACTCTCTGAGATGCCCTTTGTTCTGAAAGAAGTGAGAGTAAGTCAGCAGATGTGTGGGGAGCAAGGACTGGGTAAAGGATCCCTCAGTGGAAAGGCACTGCAGCATGGGGGCTAAGGGGCAGCTCAGGCCAGACATCGCCTTGCAGACCCCGTCAGGAACTTGGGCATCGCTTCTGTATTACAGGAAGCCATCAGAAGGGTTTGGGCAGGGTGTGGTCTCATCAGATTCTCATTTGCCAGTATCATTCTGGCTGCTGTATAGATGGACAGAGTGGCAACCAGAGCCAGTTAGGGTGATTCCAGTTGTCTAGACTGGGAATGCTGGTGGTTTGGACTGGGGAAGGCATGGGCTGGGTGTGAACTGGGACATATATTCCTGGTAGGGCTGAGGGGATTCGCTAATGTGTCAGATGTGGGGTTTGAGGGCTGGACAGCAATCAGGGATGATTTCCGGGTTTGGCCTTGGCCATTGTGGATGAGGGCAGGAACACAGACTGAAGCACAAGTGTGCAGAAGCTGGTGAAACAGCCAGTCAGGCTTGGTGACACACATTTTGTTTGCTACCTGTCAGCTTTTATTAAGGCAGCCAGAAGTCCTCTCCAAAGTCTGGGCCACCAAGTAATGAACACTGTTTTTTTGTTTGTTTGTTTTGTTATTGTTGTTGTTTTTTAGCAAACACTGTCTTTCCTATGGGACAGCCTTTTTCTTTCTTTCTTATTTTTGTGGGGGAGGGGAGGAGGGTTTTATTTTATTTATTTTTATTTTAAAAAAAATTGTATTTAAATTCAATTTAGTTAACATATAGTGTATTATTAGTTTTAGGGATAGAATTTAGTGATTCATCAGTTGCCTATAACACCCAGTGCTCATTACACCAAGTGCCCTCCTTAATGCCCATCACCCAGTTACCCCATCCCCCACCCAGCTCCCCTCCAGCAACCCTGTTTGTTTCCTGTGGTTAAAGAGTCTTTTATGGATTGCCTCCCTCTCTGTTTTTATCTTATTTTATTTTCCCTTCCCTTCCACTATGTTCATCTGTTTTGTTTTTTAAATTCCACATATAAGTGAAATCATATCGTGTTTGTCTTTCTCTGAATGACTTATTTCACTTAGCATAAGTTCCATCCACATCATTGGATGGCAACAGTTCATTCTTTTTGATGGCTGAATAACTTTCCATTACACACACACACATACACACACACACACCATTATATGTATAAATATACACCACTTCTTTATCTATTCATCTGTTGTTGGACATCTGGGCTCTTTCCGTATTTTGGTCACTGTGGACATCACTGCCATAAACATTGGGGTGCATGTGCCCCTTCAAATCACTATGTTTGTATCCTTTGGATAAATACCTAGTTGTGCAATTGCTGGGCTGTAGGGTAGCTCTATTTTTAACTTTTTGAGGAACTTCCATACTGCTTTCCAGAGTGGGTGTGCCAGTTTGCATTCCCACCAATATTGTAAGACGGTGGGGACAGCTTTTTTCATACCTCTTCTATCCAGAGAACTATGTTAAAGTGATTTTATGTGGGTAAAATCAGCTGGTTACAGCATCATGATCAAGTAGGACCATCTAATGACACAGGAACGAACACACAAACAGGTCTTGGTAAAGCAGTACTTACGCACTCAGGGTAGAGCTATGTCAGTTAAGGAATAGAGCCCTACTGAGGCACAGCTTTTGTCAGCAGGAAGAGACAAGGAGAGTTGGGGAAAGAATATGGCCTTCTAACACCCCAGAACTTCCAAACTGCCAGGAGAATCCTATCCTGACCCTTCTCCAATGGGGAGTGTGCCCAAGAAGGTGGAGCCATTCACATTTGATTCCCTGATTTCTCTCCAAACTCTGCCAACTTGCCTCAGAGTATTTTATCCTTCTGGGTGGGAAAACCTGTTTTTACAACTTGTGTACTCTTTACACATCTGTGAATCATGATACAAGCATCATGTTCTTTTGAGCTCCTACTTTGGAAACTTTAAACAAAGCACAATAAAAACAGTCTTTTCTCTCAAAAATTGTAGCCTTTCTCTGTGGAAGTCTAGGATTGTATAAAACTTATATTTGGAGACAAAAGCTAGAAATGAGCCCTCTGCTCTCAGTTCTCAGCTGTGTTTTCCCCACCCTGAGGAAAGCCAACAGGAGATCAGGGTGTGGAAAAGCCTACAGCTTTGTGAATAGTCAGAACACCACTGTGCCCCTTCAGCCAGGCAGCACACAAAAGTGGGCATCTTCTAAAGTCTGTCTTTTTTTTTTAACCATTTTCCCACAGCCTCAGAAAACTTCCATTGTAATTTCCCTTTGGGGATGAGGCTCAACCATTCAGTCTAAGAGGTGGCCATGGAGAGATGATGATGAAGGCTCTGGAGCCCCCCTGACTTCTTGGTTCTCTGTGACCACCAGCTCACTTGCCTCTGGTGAACCTTGAATCTGGCCACCCAAAAGCCTCCCTGGGCTGCTTCTCTGTTGTTCCTGGGTCATCTGTGCACTCCTCCTGTTTCCATCTGGATGCTGGAGACAGGCGTCCCCTCTGACCAGGTGGTCACTGGGAACCTTCCTGCTTACTCCACACCTCTACATGGATGCCCTGGGCTCTGCTCCCAGGCTGGTCCAGAGCATTTGCTGAGCAGCCCACTCCAGCCCAGCTCTGCCATTCATAGGCAGACCCCTGGACATTGGCATCATCCTTCTTTCTTTTCTCCGTCATGCCGAGTCAATGGCCAAATTCTGGGCAGGGTGACTCTCTGGGCATGCTGCCAGTGTAGTCCATGGCCCAGATCTCCCAGGGCTCTGCTCAGGGTTCAGTGTTCTGTACTAGCCATCTTGAGGTTCTTAGTAATTTTTGAACCAGGGGCCTTGAGTTTTCATTTTGTACTGGGTCCCCACATTGTATAGCCAGCTGCCTACTGGGTCTTCCTGTGAAGTAATCTGGAACACTCATCCACTTCTCCTATCTCTTCCTTACTACTGGGCCCAAAGCTCCTCTGTTTTTACCCTGTTGATGGAAGTAACTGCTAGTCTACTCTTTTCTCCCTGTGCTCACTGTATACACAATATTTTCAAAATGCCAATTTATTTATTTATTTTTAATTTTTTAAATTTTATTGTTATGTTAGTCACCAAACAGTAAAAATGCCAATTTAAAAAACAGCTTTGCATTGTATTAAGTATCATGTCTAAGTGGGTAACCTGTTTTATCCCTGCGTGGATATAACCACTCCTCATGCACCTGTGCCTTGGTGCTGGTACATTCTAGGCAGAGCTCCTGCCCTCACCTTGCTCAGGCACCTCCTCAGCTCAGGCCAGCCCTCCCCACTCTCACACATCTGCTCTGCTAACTCCTCTCAGTCCTGACCATGCTCCCAAGGCAAGGCTTCTGGACAAGTGCTTCTTCATGGCACTGATGGAAACTGCAGTTAAATAATTGTACAGAGAGTTGTTTAATATCTGTATGTCTTGCTAGAATGCAAATTCAGTGAGGTTTTGGGTCATGATCATGGTTGAAAGAGAACCTAACACAGGGCTTTATATACCCTGGATACTAAGTAAATATAGATGGATAAATGGAAGGAAGGAAGGAAAGGAAGGAAAGAAAGAAGGAAGGAAGGAGGGAGGGAGGGAAGGAAGGAAGGAGGGAGGGAGGGAAGGAAGGAAGGAAGGAAGGAAGGAAGGAAAAAGGGAGGGAAGGAAGGAAGGAAGGAGGGAGGGAGGGAGGGAAGGAAAGAAGGGAAGGAAGGAAGGCAGCGACTCTTTTAAGGAACTAACCTAGTTCTAGCAAAGATGACTGGAGTATTAGGCTCCAGGACACTGGTGAGTCCAAGGGTACTGGTGATTTTGTTGTCTTTCTTGGCCAAGGGAAGGAGGAGTGCAACCCCAGGGGCCCCCCTTTCTGGCCTCCTCCCTGGTGTCTTCCCAAGCATCTTCCCATCTTCCCTGGGCTTCAGTTTACTCACCTGAGAAAGAAGAGGTTGAACCATATGGTTTCTGAAGTCCTTTGTGGTGCTAGCATTTTATGAATCTATTTTTGTCAAAACTCCTCAGGAAATAAAACTGCAGTGTAAATAATGAAAATAAAAAAGAACATTCTATTTGAAAGTGCTGTAGGCAATTCCTTTTTTATATTCCTAAGAGATGATTCTATTTCCATCCACATGAAATTGGGCCATTCTGGCTTTCTACTTCACAAAGTCAATCTGGGTGACTTTTCTCTTTTAAGTTTCAAGTTTCACAATTTAAGCACAAGGAATCTAATATTTTTAATATGGTTAATTTTTCATTCGTTGTGTGTAAATGTTGCTTAAGTGTGGTTTGGGTTAAAATTCACAATCAGTGAGCAAAATATCAATGTTTAGTTTTCCAAACTCTTTATAGTGGACAAAGATAAAGGGTAAGAGTTTACCATTCTTCTAACAATTTCTGGGTGAAGATTATATCTGTGAGTTTGTTAGTGAATTCTTTCTTTTTAAAGACTAAGAAAGCAAGGGGCACCTGGGTGGCTCAGTCGTTAAGCGTCTGCTTTCAGCTCAGGTCATGATCCCAGGGTCCTGGGATCGAGCCCCGCATCGGGCTCCCTGCTCCGCGGGAAGCCTGCTTCTTCCTCTCCCACTCCCCCTGGTTGTGTTCCCTCTCTCACTGTGTCTCTCTCTGTCAAATAAATAAAATCTTTGAAAAAAAAAAAAGACTAAGAAAGCAAAACGTTTTTACTGCAATTGTTTTTAACATTTTGCTATATTCTGCCAGTCTCGTTTTACTTTTTAAAAATCGCTTTATTGAGGTATAATTTATATAAAATAAAATGCAAATGTTTACATTATAAAATTTAAATTTTAATATATATACACCTGTGAAACTTCCCACAATCCAGTAGTTATAGTTAATGTACCCATCATATTTCCCCCAGATATACATTTCCTCCTGCCCCTCCCCCTCCCATATCCAAAGAACCACTAATCTGCCTTTAGTCACTAAAGATTAGTTTGCACTTTCTAGTTATGTATAAGTGGAACTATCCAGTATGTATTCTTAGTTTGCCTTGTTTCTTACACTAAATACAATTATTTTAAGATTCACATATGTTGTCATGTGGATCAATGATTCTTCCCTTTAACTGCTGAGTAGTATTACATTCTAAGGATTTTTCACAGTTCGTTTATTCATTCTCTTGAACATTAGGGTTATTTCCTGTATTTGTCTATTACAAATAAAGCTGCTGATATTCAAGCGCAAGTTTTTGTATGGACTTATCTGTTCTTTGAGTAAATACCTAAGAATGGAACGATTGGATCATATGGTAGGTGTGTGGTTACGTTTCTAAGTAATCACCAAACTGTTTCCCAAAATGGTTGCATCATTTTACATTCCCACCAGCAATGTACAAGAATTCCCATTTCTCCACATATCATACCATACATGTGTTATTGCCTGTCTTATTTATTACAGTCATTGAGTGGGTATAAAATGTTATCTTGTGTGTTTTTTTAATTGTAATAAAATACACATAGCATAAAATCTACCAGCTTAACCATTTTTAAGTGTATAGCTCAGTGATACTAACATCCACATTGTTGTGCAACTATCACTGTTATCCATCTTCTGAACTCTTTTCATCTTGCAAAACTGAAACTCTGTACCCATTAAACACTAGCTCCCCATTCCCCTCCCCCAACCTCAGAACTTTCTATATTAATTTGACTACTCTAGGTACCTCATAAAAGTGGAATCATACATTTGTCATTTTGTGACTGTCATTTTATGACATTAACATATAATGTCCTCAGGAGTTATCTGTGTTGTAGCACGTGTCAGAATTTCCTTCTTTTTTAAAGTTGAATTATATTCCATTGTATTTATCTATCACATTTTGCTTATCCACTCATCCATCAATGGACACTTGGGTTGTCTCCACCTTTTGGCTATTGTAAATGATGCTGTTATGAACATGGGTATACAAATATCTGTTCTAGTCCCTGTTTTCAATTCTTTTGGGTATATACCCAGAAGTGGAATTGCTAGATTGTACAGTCTCATTGTGGTTTTAACTTGCACTATCCTATTGACTGATCACATTCAGCTTCTTTTTATGTGCATATTTGCCGTTTGTATTTCCTCTTCGGTAAAGTGTTCGGATATTTAGCAAATTTTTGTGTATGCTGTATGTCTTCTTATTATTGAACTTTTGGAGTTCTTTATATAGTCTAGGTACAGGTTCTTTATGAGATACATACTTTGCAAATATTTTCTCCTGTTTCTGGCTTCTCTGTTCATTCTTTTAAGAGTGTCTTTTGAAGAGGAGAGGTTTAAATTTTTGAGGTCTTAAATTTTAATTAATCAACTACTTTTTGTGGATTATGCTTTTGGTATTGTAGCTAAGAAATATTTGCTTAACTCTGTTTCTTTTACACATTTTACAGTTTTATGTTTTACATTTAGGTCTTCGATCCATCTTGAGTTAATTTTTGAATATGTTGTGAGGTATGGATCCAAGTTTATTTATTTTTGTTTTGCATATGGATATGCAATTATTCCAGCAGCATTTATTGAAAATGCATCCTTTTTCTACTGCATTTCCTTTGTGATTTTGTCAAAATTCAGTCGTACATATTTATGAGAGTTTATCTCCAAACTCTGATTTGTCTATCTTTATACCAATGCCCTACTGTCTTGATTACTGTAGATTCATAGTGATTATTGAAAGAAGATAGTGTTATTTCTCCCTCTTTGTTTTTCTTTTTCAGCATTGTTTGGGCTATTCTAGGTTATTTGCATTTCCATATGAATTTTAAAATCAGTTTGTCAACCTCTACAAAAAGCCTTCTGAAACTTTTATTGGGATTGCTTTGAATTGATAGAACAATTTGGAGAGAATTGACTTCTTAACACTATGAATTCTTCCAACCTTGGCCAAGGTATATCTCTCCATTTATTTAGTCTTTTTTTTCTCTCAGAAATATTGTGTAGTTTTCAGTGTACAAGTGTTTTGTATCTTTTGTCAGGTTTATTGCAAAGTATTTCATATTTTTGATGCTATTGTAAATGTTTCTTTAAATTTTAATTTCTGATTGTTTATTACTGTTATATAGAAATATAGTAGAGTTATGTATATTGGCCTCAGGTCCTGCAGCCTTGTTAAACTTATTTATTAGTTCTAGTAGCCTTTTTGTAGATTTCATCAAATTTACAATGTATATAATCAAATAAACACAATTTTACTTCTTCCTTTCCAATTTGTATTCCTTTTCCTTCTTTTCCTTGACTGGTTGCATTGACCATAATCTCTAGTAAAATGTTGAATAGATGTGGTGGGAGAGAATATCTTGTCTTGTTCCTGATCTTAATGGGGAATCACTTAGACTTTCACCATTAAGTATGACGTTGGCTCTGTGTGTGTGTTGTGTGTGTGTGTGTGTGTGTGTGTGTGTGTGTGTGTTTAGATGCTGTTTGTCGGTTTGAGGAATTTACCTTCTATTCCTGGTTTCCTGAGAGTTTTTATTAAGAAGTAATTTTGGATTTTTCAGATGCTTCTTCTGTGTCTATTGAGATAATTCAGTATATATTTTCAGTTTGTTAATGTAGTGAATTATATTGGTTGATTTTCAAATATTAAACTATTCTTGCATCCTGGATAAATTCTACTTGGTCATGATATATTTTCCTTTGAATATATTTTTCATTAGATTTGCAAAAGTTTTGTTAAGAAATTTTACATCTGTATTTATAAGGTATATTGTTTTGTAGTTTTCTTTTAATCTTTTTGTCTGGTTTTTGTATCTGTGTAATTCTGGCCTCGTTGCATAAGTAGGGAAGTATTGTCTTTTATTCAATTTTTTGGAAGAGTTTGTGTAGAATTACTCTAATTCCATGCTTGTATGTTTGATAAAACTCACCAGTAAAGCCATCTGGTTCTGGGATTTTCCTTATGGGAATAATTTTTACTATGATTTCAATTTCTTTAATAGATACAGAGCTATTTGTATTACTTTTTTCTTCTTGAGTGAATTTTGACAATTTGTATCTTCAAAGAATTTGTTCATTTAACCTATAGTCACATTTATTTACATAAAATAGTTTATATTATTTTATTATCCTTTTAATATCTATATAATCTGTAGTGTTGTCACTCTCATTTCTGTCTTCTCTCTTTTCTTCCTGATTAGTTTGGCTAGGAGTTTAACAATTTTATTGATATTCTGCAAGAACCTGCTTCTGATTTTACTGATTTCCTTTACTGTTTTTCTGTTTTCTAGTTCACTAATTTCTGCCCTAATCTTTATTATTTTCTTTCTTCTGCCAAGTTTGTCTTACTTTTTTTCTTCATCTTTTTCTGGTTTCTTTCTTTCTTTTTTTTTAAGATTTTATTTATTTATTTGACAGAGAGCAAGACAGCGAGAGAGGGAACACAAGCAGGGGGAGTGGGAGAGGGAGAAGCAGGCTTCCCGCTGAGCAGGGAGCCCGATGCTGGGCTCTATCCCAGGACCCTGGGATCATGACCTGAGCAGAAGGCGGATGCTTAATGACTGAGCCACCCAGGCACCCCTTCTTCTGGTTTCTTTTTTTTTTTTTTTTTTTTTTAAAGATTTTATTTATTTATTTGAGAGAGAGAGAATGAGAAAGAGCGAGTACATGAGAGGGGGGAGGGTCAGAGGGAGAAGCAGACTCCCTGCCGAGCAGGGAGCCCGATGCGGGCCTCGATCCAGGGACTCCAGGATCATGACCTGAGCCAAAGGCAGTCGCTTAACCAACTGAGCCACCCAGGCGCCCTTCTTCTGGTTTCTTAATGCAGAAGCTGAGGTCTTTGATTTGAAACTTTTCTAATTTAAGTGTTTTAGTGCTATACATTTCCTCCTTACGACTGCTTTATAGTCCGACAAATTCTGATATATTGTGTTTTCATTTTCATTCAGTTCAAATTATAGTAATTTCTATTTCTCTTTTTATTTCTTCTTTAACACACAGGTTATTTATAAATGTATTGTTTAGTTATTAAATATTTGGGCATCTTCCAAGGATTTTCCTGTCATTGATACCTAATTTAATTTCATGTGGTCAGATAATAAAGTTTGTATTCTCTTACAGGAAACTGTGAAGTCTTATGTGTTCTGGCCCCTCCAGTTTGACCATATCTCCTACCATTCTCCTCCTCTTCACTCCAGTCTTTTTACTGTGTTTTGAACATTCTAAGCCCATGGCTGCCCCAGGTCTTTGTCTCTGGGTTTTTTGTCCAGCATTCAGGCACATGCCTGACTCCTCAGTTTTTTAGTGTTCTGCTCAGTGTCACTTTAGCAAAGAGGCCATCTACCACTCAAACCACAATAGGAGCCCCCACACCTTCCCTGCCATGTTTTGATCCATAGCACTTTCCATCTCATGGAGTGCAGTGCGTATGTATTTTTCTGCTGTCTCTCTCTCCTAACTGGAGTAAAAGGCCACTGAGAACAGGGGTCCTGAAGTGCTTGCTGTTAGGGGCCCAGGGTG
The DNA here is from genome assembly GCF_004348235.1 of Phoca vitulina. Taxonomy (NCBI): domain Eukaryota; kingdom Metazoa; phylum Chordata; class Mammalia; order Carnivora; family Phocidae; genus Phoca; species Phoca vitulina. Next base: position 4,322,586 of record NW_022589787.1, on the reverse strand, counting down.
GGAACGGTACCAACTTATAGTAGGTGTTTAATACATATTGAGTGAATGAATGAATCCTGTCCACTGAGTCCGAGGGGTTGCTCCAGGTTTAGCTCAGCCTGGTCCTTCTCTGTAAATCCACTCCTCTACCTTACCCATAGAGTTTTCCTGACAACTGCAAAGAAAATGGCTTCCATTTTGTAGAATAATGAGAAATAGTCATGGTTTTTAAAGCTGCTTATTAAGAGCTCTCTTGCTTAATGAAAAACATTGTTTGGTTTTCTTAAGATCCAATTGTAATGCAGATCTGACAATGCATGCAGCTGGTCTCTTTATCTAAAAAAAGCCCATCTGGGTTCTTCTAAGAAAACCTTATCCCAAATGGAATTCTTCAAAGCTGCAGCCTCTTTTTTTTTTTTTTTTTTTTTTTTAAATCAAGCTGTTATATAGCTACATTGTGACTCAGTACTTACTGGTCTAACTTTGTTAAATGCTTTGTAAATCCAAAAGCTTATAATTTTAAAGAAGAACACAAAATCCTGTAACCATCAATGTTATTTTAAATGTTGGAATTGGGGGTGCCTGGGTGGTGCAGTTGGTTAAGCATCTGACTCTTGGCTTTGGCTCAGGTCAGTCTCTCAGCTCAGGTGGAGATCTCAGGGTCGTGGGATTGAGCCCCGCTTTGGGCTGTACACTCAGTGCAGAGTCTGCTTCAGATTCTCTCTCTCTTTCCCTCTGTCCCCACCCCCCACTTGTGCTCTCTCACTCTTTCTCAAATAAATAAATAAATCTTAAAAAAATAAATTTTGGAATCAGCATCCAAACCCAAATGCACTGTTTGTGTAGTGACAAATGAAGGGGCATCTTGAATGGGCCTGGTGCTTTTTGTATGTTTATTTTGATGACAAAAGATTTTTTTCTTCCAATCAGTAAGACAGAATCAGAAAGACTTCCATAACTTGAAGAAGGTAGAGAGATCACTTTACAGTCTTTCTTCCCTCACTGAGGACATCTCAGTTTTCTGAGTTCATTTCTCCATCATAACCTCCTGCAATGTTCTTTTAAGTCATTGTTATACATTGCAACGACGTGGATGGAACTGGAGGGTGTTATGCTGAGCGAAATAAGTCAATCAGAGAAAGACATGTATCATATGACCTCACTGATATGAGGAATTCTTAATCTCAGGAAACAAACTGAGGGTTGCTGGAGTGGTGGGGGGTGGGAGGGATGGGGTGGCTGGGTGATAGACACTGGGGAGGGTATGTGCTATGGTGAGCGCTGTGAATTGTGTAAGATGTTGAATCACAGATCTGTACCTCTGAAACAAATAATGCAATATATGTTAAGAAAAAAAAAAGAAGATAGCAGGAGGGGAAGAATGAAGGGGGGGAAATCGGAGGGGTAGACGAACTATGAGAGATGATGGACTCAAAAACAAACTGAGGGTTCTAGAGGGGAGGGGGGTGGGAGGATGGGTTAGCCTGGTGATGGGTATTAAAGAGGTCACGTTCTGCATGTGTATGGAGATGCTGCTGCCAAGAGCAGCAATGAGAGAATGCAGCGTTGGAGCCTTGTGGAGGGTCCAACAGTGAAGTTGTGCTTCCAGGCACGGCTCTGCTTCCAGTGACCACCCTTCTCTCAGATCTGGGAAACTTGACCTGGTTCGAATTTTTAAAAGATCTCCTTGAAGGCCATGGGAAAGGAGAGAGATGGTTGTTGAAGAGATGAGACTGGTCTAGGGTGGAGCCTTAGCTGGAGGACAGCGATGGTGAGAGATCGGGAGCCAACTAGCTTGTGAGGAATTAGTGGTGTGGACAAGGGAGGGGGAAGAAGAGAACATTCAAGGAGACTTCTGAGTTTGTGGCCTGAGAGACTGGGTCAATAGCAGTATCATTTCTTGAAAGAGGAGAGCTCTAATGTTAGATGGATGACTTTAAATGGCTTGAATATTCAGCCAAAAATAAAGACACAAGAATTTGTCCAGGACAGTTATTGTTACAGGCCAGTCCCCTCTGAACAATGCCAATGTCTCTGTGAATTACATAAAATCCCGCGTCAGATAAGGGCTCTGAGCTAAGTGGAGCACAGCAGTCTGAGATGATGGAAGTGTGCTTAATTTAAATTCATTTCACCCAGAATGAAGTTTTTCCTAGGCACCAGTAACCCAATGGGTGGTGGCATTGTCTTGCGTTAGGTTAAAGTGTAGTCACCCCCAGAATAAAATGAAAAGAAGCACCTCAATGATTAACAAGCTGGAAATCAACTCCCTGTGCAATATTTCCCATCTGCTTCCCAGTGCCATAGAAATGGTTTGCTCTGTTCTTTTTCTCAATACAATATACAAACTGCCTGAAAAAGTTATTTTCAAGCTATATAATCTGAAAAGAACTAGCAATTGAAAAGACAAAAATATTGTAAAGGTATTTGTGCTGAGGACAAAGAACGCATTTTTGTTTTCATTGATCTTCCAAGATATGCCCTTCTATATGGAACTTCAAGGTAAAAATTGGCATTTAAGAAGGATGTAGGCATTTCCACAAGAATGGAGTCTTAAGACCATATTATTTATAAATGCATTTTCTACACCATCACTTGGAAGTGAGGATATATATTTAAATGTGTGCCGAGTATACTTTCCTTTTAAGTTCCTGGCTCTGTAGCACACTTCCTTTTATGTAACATTCAGAGACTGGTGATGGATGCACTTTCCAGCATTTGCACACATTTATTTACTGGAAATTTCTTAAGTCATGGTTCCTTGGGTTTTAGACCAGCAGGAGTATTAATGTCAATGGTGTTCATGCCTATACTTCTGCTACTTATTGATATATCTCCAACTCATTTGAAGGTGTTGCCTAAACAGAATGAGGAAGAACCATGTATAAAAGTTCACCTCTAAATTTCCAGCTCTAGAACTCACACTCGCATTTAGTCCCCCAGGGCTTCCTCCAATCTGAGTGTGGTTTCCTCACATGCGTCTTGGGCAAATGAGTTGTGTGCCTTCCACATGGTGGGACAGAGGGTTCTCATCTGACACTTACATGTCTGATGGGTGCAAACACACCAGGGGACAGAACTACCCAAATCTGCTGCACTCATGTTCATGGAATTTCTTGGAGGATCACAGAAACTTGGATACCCTGGTACTAAAGTGTGTGCAAGAACTGGCTTGTGAGAGCTGCTTGCTAAACTTTCAGAATTTTTGGCACCCAGTTGTTAAACATAGTTGTTATTAGAATTAAGTTATGTAAACTTACAATTAAGTGTACTAAAACCAAAGTAATAAATATTCAAAATGCATCTCTTCCTAATTAGTTTACTACATTTTGCTATTATCTATGTCCTTGAGGTTATTTGCATTTGTTTGATCTGTATGGTAGAAATATTATATAACAGTGTGTTGCAGTGAACACTCCCCAGCTCCATGTTTAGTGGTGTCACATTTGTGCTTGTAATTAGTCATGGTGGGAGTATTAGCACCACTTATTTTTACCAGCACTCTTAGTGTATAAGGAGAATATTTTCTCCCTCGAAAATCTTAGTGTATAAATTCTTATGCACTAAAAATCATGCTTTGTCATTTATTAGAAGATATAACTTCTAATATTAAAAACATCTACCATTTGTTCCGTGCCTGCTTTGCTCCAGGCTCTGTATCAGGCACTGACATGTGTCATCTCATTTTTTACCTGTTAGAATGGAAACCTGGATCCCTTCATTTAGGTATAAAAGATCCCTTCCATCCATTTACTTGCTATAAAACTTTTAGTTCTCTGTTTGTTCTAGACTTAACCCTCAATCTGCATGTTAAAATGCAACAAAGCTAAAGGTCCAGAAATGGTGCTGACCTTGTGACTTGCGGCACCTGCTTGGGCGGGACATTGCAGTCACACCATGCTGTGTTCCTCCAGGGGAGAGTGGAGGAGACCTTATGGAAAACAGCCTAGAAATGAGTGGCAGGACAGGAGATGCAGCCTCAAGCAGTGAAGGTCGAGGGGAAGCTGACCTTGAGAGACCTTCACATGTGTTGAAGTTGGTGTGGACCCCACCATCTCCAGAACAAGGTGGATAAAGCTACTAAGTCAATGCTTCAAACAGTTGCCCACATTTTGTCTGTGTTTCTGGTATTTAAATATGGCAGCAGTAGCCCCATTCTTGAATCAGCACAGAGATGAGGGAAATGTGTGGAATTCTAAATTGTTTTCTTAACCTACAAAAGGATGGGTGTTGCCAGCTCACCTAGAGCATAAAGAATGGCTGCTAGAGTATGGCCGCTCAACCACGAGCCACATGGGATTCCCTCTCAACACTAGATGGCTACTTGGGGCTGCGCAGGGTGTAACTACAGTACTTTCTGTGGCTCCTGTGTGATGCAGAAGTGGCCATTAGGCTATTCTGTGTGGGCTTCAGATGTCCCAACACAGCACACTCAGAGCATCCCAAGTGTGGGCCAACCCTGGCCAGCAGAGACTGCTTCGTGAGCAAGGGTGGTTTCCTGGGAGCCGAGGGAGGTGTCCCTAGCACTTGCTGACACTCACATGCAGGGATGGGAGGTATTGTCTGTTTACCTCTACTTTCATCAATACTAAAAGAAAAGGGAGCTCTCCTATTAATTCGTGTGCGGAAGCATCAATGCATGCATGTGTGTTCTGGGTGGAGCTATCTAGTTTCAGGATGGCGAGTGGCATCTGGATACCGCTAGACATGGTTTCTAAACCAGCTATGCTCCAAAGTGGATGGTTTTCCATAGGAAGAATCTAGTTTGGAGATCCTGTTATCCAATAGAAAATAAGTCATAGTTCATATGTCACAAGATTGAAGATAACAGAAGTGTAAGCTTCTGTAGGAGTTTAAGGTAGTAAAAGGGGAGAAGGGCAGGATGGATGTGCCCCAGAGAGAATCAGCTGGTGTGGACCTCCCACAGGATCCTCAGCCCCTGCTCTGGGGCCCTCTGGTTTGGGAACAGCCCAGGCAGGCTGTCATCACAGCTGTGGCCTCTGCCCCCACACGATGCCTGTGGTCCACATTGGGACTCAGGATGGCAGCTGGCCATGCCTCTAAAAGGTGACCAGCCACCTGATTTCTTTCTGGTTTTTGGAGGGGTCCCAATGCAGAGCTGCTGTGTCCAGGGGTGCATGAGGTCTTTGAGCTTTCAGCACACATAACTTTTGTTCCTCCTCCTGGATGCAGGATCTTTGAAGGTCTGACCTACTAAGCAAAGATCTTCCTTCCCTGGGGAGGAATTTCTCTAGGAAACTAGCAGAGTCCTGACCCCCAGAAAGCTCTTCCTTTATTTGGCTCCTGATGAATCCCCCAGGTCCACCTGATATACTTGTATCTGACTAACCTCCAGCCTTCATGGCCACTTCGGAGTTCTTTTTCCAGGAACTCAGCAGCTCCACAAAAACAGTGAGAGAAAATGGGCATGGAAAGTGTGTGAGAGGCCCAGACTGAGGGTGCCTCCCTGGCTCACTCACCCATGGCTTTGCCCACTGTGCTGGAAAACCCGGTTCCATGATAAGTAATAAGCACACACTGGTTGATACTTTCACCTGCCTCCTTAGTATTTAGAAGGACAACAGATGTATATTGTGGAATGTTATATATATTTCTGGGAGTTTAAGCCAAGGCTTTCTGTTGCTTTTTCTGAATGGATATAATGTAATCATATAATCCACTGAGCTGGGAGGCATAGTGCTATGCTGGGCTTGACCCTGACTAGGCTTTTCCTTGATACCATTTTCAATAAAGACATTGGCTAAACAGGGTAAATAATGATATGAACTCATAAAGACACATCTGGCACAGAGTGGGCACTATGCAAGAAATGTGTAATTATTTGAGCCGGAACACTGAGAATCAAAGGTCAGATAGTCAGATAATCTGCACAAGATCAAACAAGAGGCAGAAACAGAACTGAGGGTTTAGCTCATGCTTATTTTGCTCCCTGCTACCTCCCTCAAGGCACTCACCAGACAGCCCTAAGAGAAGCAACTTCAGAGCAGTGTGTGGGAAGGGGGTATAATCACACCTCGGTGGTGGGGCGTCATCCCTGCCAGGTCCCTCTCTCTGCAGTCCGTGTATCCCACAGCCCACCATGTGTGGCACGGGGTGCCAGAAGGGCCAACTAGCAAGTGTGTGGCCCTGATTAAACGTGGCAGTGTGTCCTCCTTCCTGAGTGCTGTGGAGGGCACATCCGCTCGTGCAGCCTACGAGAGCCTGTCTCAGGCCCTCTCAACAACACAGTCCACAAGAAAGCATACACAAAGGACGAGGCTCTCTTAGAATGAGCCAGGAGTACTGCTACATGGGGTTGCCTCGCAGGCAGGCCCACGCATCCTGCGGCATGATGTGGGAACTTAGAGGTTCTGTCATCCCTGTTCTTACCACCTCTGACGTCAGGCTGCTGTGCTTCGGTGGAACTCTTGTCTGTTCCGGAGTGTTCCAGGGACTTCCTTTCTTGGAGGTGGAGTTGAAGGTGTACTGTATAGTGAAACCATTGCGTCCACTGTGGAGGGACTCTGCTGGCGTCAGACTCACAGGCACAGGAAGATCTGAGGGAATGATGCTGTGGAGCGAGATGGGAACATGGGGAGAGCTTCTTCACCGTGGAGGCACAGAAGCTGGCCTCCACACCAAATTACATAGTTCTTCTTTCCCACCACATGGAGGACTGACAGGTTAGAGTAAACCATGAAAGTTCTTTGAGTGAATGAACAAATGAGTGAATGAGCATGAATGACTGAATGACACAGTGCTTGAGGTGATTTCCTTTTCTCAAATTCTATGACTCTATGCACAGGAGAAGTAAAGCAAGGAATCCTATCAAAGCTTCATAGCTAAATAAAAATCTCACGGAAGTTTTTTCAGTAATAAAGCGGCAACTGAAGGAAGAATCGGTATTTTATTTTTAAAACCAAACCCTGACCATCTTGACAGGAGAAAATCTCCAGCTAAGATTCATCTGCAGTTATTTTTTTTTTTTTAATGGTGAAAAGCAGGGGCTCCTGGGTGGCTCAGTCGTTAAGCGTCTGCCTTCGGCTCAGGTCATGGTCACAGGGTCCTGGGATCAAGCCACACATCAGGCTCTCTCCTCGGAGCGAAGCCTGCTTCTCTCTCTCCCACTCCCCCTGCTTGTGTTCCCACTCTCGCTATGTCTCTCTCTGTCAAATAAATAAAATCTTAAAAAAAAAAAAGGTGAAAAGCTGTTTTCACATTATTTTTTGCTAGGCCAGCTCATTGTTTTTACTAGATGGGCATTGTAAACATCCCTGAAGAGTATAGATAACATTGTCATTGTCAGATTTTAGCAGTAGTTTACGGAACACTCATAAGATGTCACATAGCTAATTTGCTATCAGTTTTATACTTTCAAAACCCGGGTGAGCTACACAAAGTGATAAATTTTGGGTCCAATTGGAAGAACTGTTCCACATTATAAGATGCCAGCTTTGAGTATCAGAGCCCCACTGATCTGTGTCTTATTAGTCAGTCCATTAGTTCCATCATGGTTTTGCTTCACTCAGAGCTGGTTGGATAAGAGATAAAGCTGCACTGTCAGTGATTATAAGAATGAGATTTCCAGTTTTGTAAACAACCCAGGGAGCTGTCAGACCTGCAGATACCAGGACTGACAAACACCCTGGATGCCCCTCCTCTGAGAGCTGTGCTGGACACCAGCACACGCAGCCACAGACCCACCTGGGACCTCAGTGTGATCGTGGTCCAGCACAGGGCATCTCTCTTCTGCTCTGCCCTTCTCTCCAGCCTCTAGGCCTCAGTGCAGATTCTACTCCTCCTCCCAATTTAGGGGAACCCAGCCAAGTTTTATTGGCCACTGGGGACTCAGAAATAAATTAGTTTCTTTCCTTGGTGCACAGGAACTTGCACTCTGATGAAGAAAGACAGGCAGACTCCAGTGTGATTGCAGCCCAGTATACGATAGAGATGTGCAGAGTTGTGGAAAACCAAAGCTCCTAACTCAGCTGTGGTGGGTGCAGGTTTAGGGGAGGTGTAGATTGTATGGATAGTTCCAGAAGAGCCACACAGAAGAAGGGATGGTTGCAGTGAAGACATATGGCTTGCATGGGAGATGGGGCTGGGTGGTGGGCAGGCTGCCGGGCAGGACTGTACAGCCTCACTGCAGGTGAGAAATTACATTTATTAACCACTGGATGATTTCATCCCTAAAACCCAATTAGATATCCACTGCCACATAAAAGATAAAGTAGGAAAAGGAAAGGTGGATTGGGCAAGGAGACCAGCTGTGAGGCTTTTTCTGTGGTTCTTTGAAATGTCATAATGCTTGGACCATTTTTGTGCATGATAAGCATTACTTGACTGAGAGAAATAATATTCCCCTTTTACATTTCCTATGAGACTCTTCTATACTTCAGGCCCTTGGAAGCTGTGGCTGTTTATCATGGTTGTTTATCGACACCTGGCTCTGTGCTTCTATAATGAACAATCAGAGCATGATGAGTAAATGCATGAACTAAGCTTGAATACTTTCACCCTCAGCTGTTGAGGCAACAGGAAGCTGACACAGTACAACCCCAGGGCTTATGTTAGTCACCGTCTCTCCCCTCAAATGAATCATAGTGCAGCAACAGGGAAAGGGGGCATAGTGGTCTCGAAGAAACTTCAAATTAGAAAGTTTGCTCCACATCACCATGGGACATTTGCAGATGTTTGCTCCTTTTGGGAAAAAAAAAAATGGAGATGTAAAGGAATTCTTCACTTTCTCTTTTCTGTGTTCTCCAAAACAAACTTGTGGTATTCCTCATACCCTGCTCAAAGTCCTTTGCTGAGGCCATGTCCTGATTGACCACCTGTCTCTTACCTGTTGGATTTACCCACTCTTGGATTTTCACATCTTTCCTTGTCTTCAATGTGGACATCTTTTCTTTGTGCTCAAATTTATTTACAGACTTTAATTTGCAGATGTAGCAAGTATCAGAAAATGTTTTTAGGTTTCTCTGTTTTTTCAGTATTTTTATCATGACCTCAATACTTAGTTTGTTCCCAGATAAAGAAAACTGTTCCAGACAGTCTCCATGTTGATGACCCATTTCCTATATAGAGAAGTGCAAAACATTAAAGTGGGGCAGTTTTCTCTAAGACGTGAAGATAATTGCACTGAAAGCATCTTGAAGATGAAAAGAGCCCTGATGTCAAGGCCTCTGGGCTCAGTCTCCAGCTTCAGCAGTCACCACATGCTGTTTTCTCCTCTGCAACATGGTGGCTATGTTGTTTACCACAAAGTGTTGTGCAGGATGGAGTAGAGCCACTCTGGAAGCAGAACACAAAAGTAAATTTATAGCATTGTTTTTGAAGGCTTTTAAAATGAACTTATTTCTTTTTTTAAAAAAATATTTTATTTATTCATTTGAGACAGAGAGAGAGAGAGAGAGAGAGAGCACAAGCAGGGGAGAGGCAGAGGCAGAGGGAGAAGCAGACTCTCTGCTGAGCCAGGAGCCCAACCATGTGGGGCTGGGTCCCAAGATCATGACCTGAGCCAAAGGCAGACACTTAACCATCTGAGCCACCCAGATGCCCCAAAATGAATTTATTTCTAAAAAAATTTTTTTAAAAAGTAAAACGAACTTATTTCTGAAACTAATGATGTACTATATGTTGGCCAATTGAATTTAAATAATAATAAAAAAGGAAAATGACCATTGGGAAAACAAAAACAAAAAAACAAACAAAAAAATGAACTTGTTTCTAAAAAGAAGGCTATCTCAGGTGCCTGGGTGGCTCAGTTGCTTAAGCGACTGCCTTCGGCTCAGGTCATGATCCTGGAGTTCCTGGATCGAGATCCAGTCCTGCACTGGGCTTCCTGCTCAGCGGGGAATCTGCTTCTTCCTCTGACCCTCCCCCCTTCATGCGCTCTCTGTCCTCTCTCTCTCATTCTCTCTCTCAAATAAATAAAAATAAAAAATATTTAAAAAGAAGGCTATCTCAGGAGTCACAAATTTAAGTGAAAAAATCAGAAATTAACTAGTTTGAAATCTGTTCCAACTATTTAGCTAACCCAAAATATTGAATAGTGAAAATGTCATTTAACTATAGCTATAGAATGTAGTGAGAATTTCAGATGCAGTAGTGTAAACTTGGCGACCATTCTGCCTTTTATGTACCTGGGATGATATGCTCCTGGTCTATCCCTCAGGCTGGGGATAAGGCAGAGGCCCCACATTCACCTTCTTGGAGCCATTACTTTAGAGGTTAGGGTTGCCAATGTAAGAACCCCTACTTCCACCCACCTCTAACAGCACATCCTCCAGGCCCTGAATGAGCTCTGCCAAGGATGGGAGAATCTTTACTTTAGAATGTAAATTTTGCATATTTCTTAGGCAAATTTACTCTTAGTATTGAAATTCATAAGAAGAAAACCTACAGAAGAGCAAACAAATTTTAAGGTATAGCATTCAGAGACCTTAACAAAATACATATTCCAAGAAATTGATGCAAAATACAAGGAATCCATTTTCCACAAATTTTACATAGAGATTTAAATTTATAATTTATATTTCAATATATGTATCGTAAAATTCAGTCTTATGGTGTAGAGTTCCATGAATTTTTAGGAATCTGTTGTTACATATCTAGCACCATGATCAAGAAACAGATCAATTCTATCACCTGGAAAAAAAAATTCCTTTATGCTGATCCTTTATAGATAAACCCTTCCCCCACCAGTAACCGCTGACAACCACTGATTTAGTTGCCATCCTATAGTTTTGCCTTTACCAGAATGTCATAAAAGTGGAATGATGGGGGAGGCTAAGCATGAATGGGAGCAAGAGGTAGTTGGGAAATCTCTGTACCTTGTTAAGCCTTTTGGGTCTGCTGCTTTAATTTACCAAAATGCATTTGAGATTCATCAATGCTGTTGTATGTATCAATAGTTTGTTCCTTGTATTTCTGTGGATTATTCCATTGATGAGTGATCAGCAGTTTGTTTATTCACCAGTTGAAGGTCATTTTTATTTTTTCAATTTTGGATAAATATGAATGGAGCTGTTCCGAACACTCATGTACATGTTTTCATGTGAACATAAATTTTCTACTGAGCATGCCTGGGAACAGGTGGCATGCAACTTAAGGGTCTAGTGACAAAGACCCCATATCTCAATTCATTTTTTAAAAAATGAGAGTAATTGAGGTATAATTTCATATAGTAAACTTGACCCTTTTTAGATGTATAGTTCAATGAGTTTGGACAAATATATATAGTCATGTAACCACCATCTCAACTGAGACATAATATTTCTCCCCAAGGTTCCCTGGTACCCCTTTATCTTCAATTCCTTCTCCTACCTACCTCTTACCTACTGGTAAGAACTCATCTGATTTCTGTCCATGTAGTGTTTCAGTTTGTTTTAGGTTTTTGTTTTTTTGTTTGTTTGGTTTTGGGTTTTTTGTTTGTTTTTTTCAGCTTAGAGATTTTTTTAAAAAAATTATTTTAAATATTTAATTTATTTTTTATAGAGGTTTTAGGTTCACAGCAAAATTGAGAGGAAGGTGTAGAGATTTGCCACCTGTCTCCACTCAAGCACAGCCTCCCCCATTATCAAAACCCTCCACCAGAGCGGTGCATTTGTTATAATTGATGAACCTGCATTGACACATCATTATCACCCAAAGTCCATAGTCTACTTTAAGGGTCACTCTTGGTATTGTACATTGTATGAGTTTAGACAAATGTCATGTATCCATCATTATAGTATCATACAGAGTATTTTTACTGCCCTAAAAATCCTCTGTCATTGCCCACCCCAATCCCTGGCAACCATTGATCTTTTTACTGCCATCATGGTTTTTCCTTTCCCAGAATGTATTATAGCTGAAATCACACAGCATGTAGTCTTTTCAGTTTGGCTTCTTTCACTTGTAATATGCATTTAAGGTTCTTCCATGTCTTTTCATGACTTGATAGCTCATTTCTTTTTAGCAGTGAATAATATTGCATTGTCTGGATGTACCAGCTTGTTTATCCATTCACCTACTGAGAGGCATCTGCCAAGTTTTGGCAAGTGTGAATAAAGCTGCTATAAACATCCATGTGCACATTTTTGTGTGGATGTAAGTTTTCTGTTCCTTTGGGTAAATAACCAAGGAGTGCAATGGTTAAATCATATGGTAACAGTATGTTTGGCTTTGTAAGATATTGCTAAACTATCTTTCAAAGTGGCTGCACCATTTTGCATTCCCACCAACAATGAATGAGAGTTTCTGTTGCTCCACACCCTCACCAGCATTTGTGTTGTCAGTGTTTTGGGATTTTAGTCTAACAGGTATGTAGTGGTATGTCATTGTTGTTTTAATTTGCTTTTCCCTAATGACATCTAATGTGGAGCATCTTTTTATATGCTTATTTGACATCTGTGTATCTTCTTTGGTGAGGTGTTGCCCCCATAGTTTTACTTTTTTCAGAATCTCATAAAAATGGAATATAGATCCTTGACTTAACATGATGCTTTTGAGATTCAGTCATGTTCTTGCACTTATCAATAGTTAAATGTCTTTGTTTTTACTGCTGAGTAGTATACCACTGAATAGATGTACCACAATTTGCCCAGAGGTCTTCGTGTGCATATATGTTTTCATTTCTCTTGGGAAGATACTTAGCAATAGAATTGCATGGCCATGTGGTTTGTGTACATTTAACTTTTTGGAGTTGCTGTATCATTTTGAATTCCACCATTAATGTATGAAAGTTCCAGTCAGGTTTGATTTTTACTCATTCTAACGTGTGTGTAGTGGTAGGTGGTTTAATTTACATTTCACTGATGACTAATGATGTTGAACATGTGTTTATCTGTTGATGTCCTTTGGTGAAGTATCTATTAAGATCTTGTCTTTTAAAAATTGGATTATTTTCTTAGTAAGTTTTGAGAGATTTTTATATTTTTTTTTTTTAAAGATTTTTTATTTTTTATTTATTTGACAGACAGAGACACAGCAAGAGAAGGAACACAAGCAGGGGGAGGGTGAGAGGGAGAAGCAGGCTTCCCGCAGAGCAGGGAGCCCGATGCGGGGCTCGATCCCAGGACCCTGGGACCATGACCCGAGCCGAAGGCAGACGCTTAATGACTGAGCCACTCAGGCGCCCCGAGATTTTTATATTCTTAAGATACAAGTTCTTTGTCACATACGTGATTTGCAAAATTTTCTTGTTTTCCCATTCTTGTAATAAAATCTTTCTCAGGCAAAGGTTTTAAATTCTGATAAAGTCCAACTTATGAATTTCATCTTCTGTGGATCATGCTTTTTGTGTTATATCTAAGAAATCTCTGCTAGAAAGACAATTATATGGTTTCACTCATATGTGGTTTTCTGTGTACAAATCTTTCACCTCCTTGGTTAAGTATATTTCTGAGTATTTTATTTTTTTCTGATGCTATTGTCAGTGGAATTGGTTTCATAATTTCCTTTCCAGATTGTTCATTGTTACTGTTTAGAAATGCAAGTGATTTTTGCATGTGGATTTTGTATCCTGCAACTTTGCTGAATTCATTTATTAATTTTAATCGGTTTGTGTGTGTGTGTGACTTTAGAGTTTTTATGTATATGATTATGTCATCATGATAATCATGACATCATCTTGAACAGAGATAATTTTACTTCTTGCTTTTTTTTCTTAAGATTTTATTTATTTATTCAACAGAGAGAGACACAGCGAGAGAGGGAACACAAGCAGGTGGAGTAGGAGAGGGAGAAGCAGGCTTCCCCACAGAGGAGGGAGCCCAATGCGGGACTCGATCCCAGGACCCTGGGATCATGACCTGAGCAGAAGGCAGACGCTTAACAACTGAGCCACCCAGGCGCCCCCTACTTCTTGCTTTCTAACTTATATGCTTTTTATTTCTTTTTCTTGCCTAATTACTCTGTCTAGGAGGACTTCTAGTACTATGTTGAATAGAAGTGGTGAGAGAGAGCATCCTTGTTTGGTTCCTGATCTTAAAGGGAAAGTCTTTAATTTTTCAGCATTGATTATGATGTTAACTGTGGACTTCTCATATATGGGCTTTATTATGCTGAGGTAATTTTCTTCTATTCTTAGTCTGCTGGAAGTTTTCATCATCAAAGAGTGTTGAATTTTGTCAAATGCTTTTTCTGCATCAACTGAGATGATAGTGGTTTTTTTTTCCTTTCATTCTGTTAATGTGATATAATACATTGATTGTAATATGATTTTTGTATGCTAAACCATCCTTACATTCCAGGAATAAATTCCACTTAGTTATGGTGTAAATCCTATTAATGTGTTTCTGAATTTGGTTTGCTAGTATTTTATTGAGGACTTTTGCATCAATATTTACCAGGGCTAATTGGTCTGTTGTTTTCTTTCCTTGTAATGTCTTCATTTGATTTTGGTATCAGGTTAATGCTGGGCCTCCTAAAGTTGGTTTGGTAATGTTCCCTCTTCTTCAGTTTTTTTTTTTTTTTTTTTTTTTTTTTTTGGAAGAATTGAGCATTATTGATGTTAATTCTTCTTTAAATGTTCAGTAGAATTCACCAGTGAAACCATCAGGCCAAGGTCTTTGCTGGGAGGTTTTTGATTACTGATTCAATCTGCTTTCTAGTTAAAGGTCTCCAGATTTTTTTCCTTCATGATTCAGTCTTGGTAGATTGTATATTTATAGAAATTTAATCAATTTTTTCTAGGTTCTAATTTGTTGGTTTATAAGTATTCTTAGTAGTTTCTTATGATCCTTTTAATTATTGTAGCATCAGTTTTAATGTCTTTTCTTTCATTTATGATCTTTAAAATTTGAATCTTCTCTCTTTTTTATCTTAGTCTAGCTAAGGGTTTGTCAGTTTTATTAATCTTTTTAAAAAATCAGCTCTTCTATTGTTTTTCTATTCTCTGTTCATTTGCTTGTGCTTTAATTTTTATTATTTTCTTCTTTCTGCTAACTCTGTGTTTGTTCTTCTTTTTTTCTAGTTCCTTGAGGTGTAAAAATTAGTTGTTGATTTAAATTCTTTCTTCTATTTTAATGTAGGCATTTGCTACTATAAACTGCCTTCTTAGTTCTTTTACTGCATCCCATAAATTTTGGTACATTGCATTTTCATTTTCATTGTCTCAATACATTTTGTATGTGTGTGTGTGTGGTCAATATGTCACATTTTTAAAAATTGAAGTATAATTAACATACAGTGTTATGTTAGTTTCAGGTATACAACATACTGATTCAACAATTCTATACATTTCTCAGTACCCATCAAGATAAATGTACTCTTAATCCCCTTTATCTATTTTACCCATCTTCCCACCCACATTCCCTCTGGCAACTATCAATTTCTTCTCTATATTTAAGACTCTATTTTTTCTTTTGTCTCTTTTTTTCTTTCTCTGTTTGTTTTGTTTCTTAAATTCCACATATGACTGAAATCATATGGTATTTGTCTTTCTTTGACTACTTACTTCACTTAGCATTATATATCCTCTAGGTCCACCCATGTTGTTGTAAATGGCAAGATTTCATTCTTTTTAGGGCTGAATAATATTCCATTGTATATATGTACCAACCCTTCTTTATCCATTTATCTATGGATGGACATTTGTGTTGCTTCCATATCTTGGGTATTGTAAATAATGCTGCAGTAAACATAGGGGTACATATGTCTTTTTGAATTAGTGTTTTCATTTTCTTTGGGTGAATACCCAGGAGTGTATTACTGGATCATATGGTAATTCTATTTTTAATTATTTGAGGAGCCTCCATACTATTTTCTACAGTGGCCATACCAATTTGCATTCCTACCAACAGTGAACAAGGGTTCCTTTTTCACCACATCTTAGTCAACACTTGTTATTTCTTGTGTTTTTTATTTTAGCCATTCTGACAGGTGTAAAGTGATATCTCACTGTGGTTTTTAATTTGCATTTCCCTAATGATTTGTGATGTTGAGCATCTTTTCATGTGTCTGTTGTCCATCTGCATGTTTTCTTTGGAAAAGTGTCTATTCAGGTTCTCTGCCCATTTTTTTAAACAAATGGTGCTGGGCAAACGGGATAGTTACATGCAAAACTGGACCACTTTCTTATACCACACATAAAAATAAACCCCAAATGGATTAAAGACCTAATATGAGATCTGAAATGATAAAATTTCTAGAGGAAAACATAGTCAGTAATTTCTTTGACATTGGCTGTAGAAACATTTTTCTAGATGTGTCTCCTCAGGCAAGGGAAACAAAAGTAAAATTACTCTATTGGGACTACATCAAAATAAAAAGCTTTCACACAGTGGAGGAAATAATCAACAAAACAAAATCATGATTTACTGAATGGGAGAAGATATTTGCAAATATTTGATAAGGGGTTAATATAGAAAATATATAAAGAACTTACATAATTCCACACCAAAAAAAACACAAATAATTGGATTAAAAAAAATCTCAGCATATTTTCTAATTTCCCCTGTTATTTCTTCTTTGACCTGTTGGTTGTTCAAGAATAGGTTGTTTAATTTTCACATACTTGTGAACTTCCTAGTTTATTTTTGCTGTTGATGTCTAGTTTCATTCTATTGTAGTCAGGAAAATATCTTTGGTATAATACAATGGCTACTTAAATTATTGAGACTTGTGTTGTGGCCTAACATGTGATCTCTCCTAGAGAATGTTCCGTGTGCACTTGAGAATGATGTATATTCTCCTATTACTGGGCAAAATGTTTTGTTTGTGTCTGTTAGGTACAATTGGTCAGTAGTGTTAAGTCTTCTGTTTCCTTATTGCTCTTCTGTGTGTTTGATCTATTATTGAAAGTGGGATATTGAAATACCCTACCATTATTATGTTACTTTTTATTTCTCCCTTTAATTCTGTCAGTGTTTGTTTCATATATTAGGGTGCTCTGCTGTTAAGTGCATTATATATTTATAAGTGTTATATTTTTCTGGTTAGTTGACTTTTTTAGCATTATATAATGTTCTTATTTGTTTTGATGGTTTTTCAGCATAAAATATTTTTTAAATTGAAGTGAAATAAAAGTTAACCATTTTAGGGGTGCCTGGGTGGCTCAGTCAGTTAAGTGTCTGCCTTCAGCTCAGGTCATGATCCCGGGGTCCTGGGATCAAGCCCTGCATCAGGCTCCCTGCTCAGTGGAGAGACTGCTTCTCTTTCTCCCTCTGCTGCTCCCCCTGTTTGTGCTCTCTTACGAGATCTCTCTCTCTGTCAAATAAACACATAAAATCTTTAAAAAAAAGTTAGCCACTTTAAAGTGTACAACTGGGGCAC
The DNA here is from genome assembly GCF_004348235.1 of Phoca vitulina. Classification (NCBI taxonomy): domain Eukaryota; kingdom Metazoa; phylum Chordata; class Mammalia; order Carnivora; family Phocidae; genus Phoca; species Phoca vitulina. Next base: position 4,305,348 of record NW_022589787.1, on the reverse strand, counting down.
CTGGTGGCTTAGGTGGTTAAGCGACTGCCTTCGGCTCAGGTCATGATTCTGGAGTCCGGGGATTGAGTCCCGCATCAGGCTTCCTGCTCAGCAGGGAGTCTGCTTCTCCCTCTGACCCTCCCCCCCTCATGCTCTCTCTCTCTTTATCTCATTCTCTCAAATAAATAAATAAATAAAATCTTTAAAAAAAAATAAAGTGTACAACTGAGTAGCTTTAAGTACACTGATGATATTGTACAAGCATTACCTGTCTCTAATTCCAAAATGTTTTCATAATCCCAAAATAAAACTCTATTCTCTTTAAGCATTTGCTCCTCATTTCCCTATTCTCCAAGCCCCTGACAACCACTAATTTGCATTCTGTTTCTATAGATTTACCTATTCTAGACATTTCCTATGAACAGGATCATACAACATATGACCTTTTATGTCTGGCTTCTTTCACTTAGTGTAATGTTTTTGAGGGACATCCATATTATAGCATGTATCAGTACTTCACTTCTTTTTATGACAGGATGATATTCCATTGTATGTATGTACACAATTTGTCTATCCATTCATCTATCTATGGACACTTGGGTTGTTTCTACATTTTTGCTATTGTGAATAATGCTGCTGTAAATATTAGTGTACAAATATCTGTTCAAGTCTGTGCTTTCAATTCTTTTGGGTATATGCTCAGAAGTAGAATTGCTGGATCATTTGGTAATTCTATATTTAGTTTTTGAAGATCTGCTATTGTTTTTTATAGTTGCTGTACAATATTACATTCCTCCTACCAGTGTACAGGGTTCCAATTTCTCTATATTCTCTCCAATACTTCTTTTTTAAAATATAAGATGATGGGTGTGAAGTGGTATCTCACTGTTTTGATTTGCACTTCCCTAGTATGAGTGATGAATATCTTTTCATGTGCTTATTGGCCATTTGTATGTATTCTTGGACCAAATGTTCATTCAAGTCCTTTGCCTGTACTTTAGTAGGGATGTTTATCTTTTCCTTGTCGAGCTATAGGAATTTTTTAATATATTTTGGTTAATAACCTCTTATTAGATATATGACTTACAAATATTTTTTCTTATTCCACAGATTGCCTTTTCATTCTATTTATTGTGTCATTTGATGCACATTTTAAATTTTGATGAAGTCTGATTTATCTATTTTTCCTTTGTTGCCTGTGCTTTTGTTGTCATATCTAAGAAATTATTGCCAAGTCCAATGTATTCCCAATGTTTTCTTCTAATAGTCTTATATTTTAGCTTTTATGTTTAGGTCTTTGATCCATTTTCAGTTATTTTAGTATATGGTGTGAGGTAAGGGTCTAACCTTATTCTTTTGCATGTCAATATCCAGTTTTCTCAACATGTTGTTGAAAGATTTTCCTTTTCTCACTCAATGGTCTTGGTGCCTTTGCTGAAATCATTTGACCATATATGTGAGGGTTTATTTCTGGGTTCTATTTCTTTGTATGCTTTGTGATCTGAAAATTGAAAACTGAGCATCTGAAAAGACAGCCACCTCTCCCAGTGTTTGTTGACTGGCTCCATGCAAGGGAAGACTTTCACTAATCAGCCTGACTTGAAGGCTTACTGTCTTCTAAGGCTTTTTCTGGACATGCATCTACCCTGGGCCTGTGTGTATACTTTTTTAAAATTCCCCCAAACAGATGACCACTCTTAAATGCTTTAATTCCCTAAGAGTCTCACCCCTGCTTTTTCTTGGATCCTTAGCTGTTCAGTTGTATTCCTCTATCAGTCATCTCTTACCTCATGTGTCTTAGAGTCTGTAGTCCCCTATGGCTTTCAGGAGTTGAGTTGCTAGTTCCTGTGGTTTTCCCTAGCCTGGAACCTGAGCTGTGCCACTTTTAACCATTTGAATTTCAAGGTAGGTGTCATGGAGACCAATCCCTCAGCAACTCCTAGAAATGTTGCAAGTTTTGTCCTCTCTACTCTCTCAGGTTCATGGAAGGGATCTGGGCATTGGTCCACTGCTTCTCCCAAAATGTATGACACCAGGGAGGGTGTGGGGCAAGTGTGAGTAAAAACACCATGAAATTATTTACTATTTGAATATGACATTTTTTGATTGGTTGTTCACTTTATTTCTGTAGATCTTTGATTTCCAAAACTCCTATAAAGTTACTTTGATTAGTTCTTAGTTGTTTATTTAGTGTTTCTGTGGGGGAAATAGGGCTGGGAGCTTCCTAGTCCACCATTTTGCTCTGTTTCATTGTTTTTGTAATGGTAGAATGACATTCCATTGTATAGATATACCAAATTTTTATTTATCCATTCATGCATTGATGGACATTTGTGTTGTTTCTACATTCTTGCTATTGCAAATAGTGCTGCTGTGATCATGTGTGAACATACATGGGATTTGTTTGAATCCCTGCTTTTAATTTTTTTTTTAAGATTTTATTTATTTATTTGACAGAGAGATAGAGAGCACAAGCAGGCAGAGCGGCAGGCAGAGGGAGAGGGAGAAGCAGGCTCTCCACGAAGCAGGGAGCCCGATGTTGGGTTCGATCCCAGGACCCCGGCATCATGACCTGAGCTGAAGGCAGACGCTTAACCAACTGAGCCACTCAGGCACCCCACCTGCTTTTAATTCTTTTGTGTATATTCCTAGTTGTAGAACTGCTGGGTCTCCCTTACTTTTAAAATATATTTTTTTGCTGGATATAGAATTTTATGTGGACATGTTTTTCTTTCCAGCACTCTAAAGATGCCTCCCCATCATCTTCTTGTTTGCATAGTCTGTCAAGAATTCTACCTTTTTTTGTTTGTTTGTTTTTGTTTTGTTTTGCTTTGTTTTTCTGTATATAATGTGGTCGTTTTCTCTGGCTACCTTAACAATTTCTCTGTCTTTGGTTTTCAGCGGTTTGAATATGATACACCTAAGATTTGGTTTTGGTTGGTTTGTTTTTTAGCAATATTCAGCATGATGTTTTCCATGCTCATTAGATTTGTGATTTGGTATCATTAGTTTGAGATTCTTGGATATTATTTTTTCTGCCCCATTCTCTTTTTTTCTTTCTAGTTACACACATTAGATGACTTGATATTGTCCTACAATACTTGAATGCATTGTTATTTTTTCTCTTCTTTTTTCTTCATGTTTCAGTGTGGATGATTTTTATTGATCTGTATTCAAATTCACTAATTACTTTCTCAGATTTGTCAAGTCTGCTGGTGAGCCTGTCAAAGGCACTTTTCATTTTTGCTAATATGATTTTCATAGAGCATTTGCATTGGTTTCTTTCTCATAATTTCCATCTCTCTTCTCAAATTACCCATTGATTTTGTGTTGTTCACATTTTCCATTAGACTCTTTAACATGTTAATCTCAGTTATTTAAAATTTCTAATCTGAAAATGTCATGCCTGAATCTGGCTTCATTAATTGCATTATCTCTTGAGTATGTTGGTTTTATTCTTGCTTATTCATATGTCTAAAATTTTTTGTTGAAAGGTGGATGATAGAAACTAAGGCAAATATTCATTTATGCCTGGACATGAATGCACCTTTTCTTCTGTTAGGCATTTCGTGTGGATATTTGATTCAGTCTGGTCACTAGTTGACTTGGTGTGTGTCTTGTTGTTGCTTGATCACCTTCCATAATTCTCAATCCTTAGTGTTATCTTGTGTTTAAGGAGGGAACTGGTTTGTCAAAAAGTTTTTTTCAATACCTTTTCCATCCTCATTTTTAGGTCTTTCCTTTGTACTGAGCTACAGAGAATCTCTCTCCATGCTCTTTAAGTACAATACTATTATTTGTAGCTCAGCACTTGTTCACCTGATGGGAGTGTGGTGGGGGTCTTTGTTATTTGGATTACACTTTCTTCTCAAGTAGGCACTATGTCTCTGAGTTTTGACTATGTGGCCTTTTAGATTCCTGCCCCTCCCAAGCTGTGCTTCTCATTCCATTCACTGTTCTTGCCTCACCTCCTGGGCTTATGGCTTTATGTCTGTTCCTTTCCCCTGGTTGAAATGGATTTTCCTCAGTACCATGGGGGTATGGTATTTGTTGCCTTTTGCCCAGGAGTTATAGGCTTTGGTCCCTAAGGAGATCATGGTGAAAGATCTGGGCTTGGTGTCATTCCTTCCAGCAGCAAGTGCTGAAGTCTCTGCCAGGCCAGCACCACAAAGGATGTTTTCTCAGGACTTGGCCAGTCTTTTCTGTAAGCACTCAATGAGGTCCATGGTGAAGAAGCTGCAAGTGAGTACAGATTCCTCTTTTATCTGAAGTCCACAAGATCTCTGTATTATCTTGTTTTGCCTTCTGCTTTTGCCAATTTGTTGAATGATGTTGGCTGAGTTGTTTGTAGTAGTGGTTGGCCTCTGTCTACAAGTGATCACACTCCATCTCTCCTTGCAGGTGCATGCTTTTCCTTAGACTTCAGGTTAGTTAGCTCCTCCAACATCTCAGCTCTAGGGAGGTTTGAGAAGTTTTTGATTTGCAGTTTTTCTGGATCTTTTTTTGCTACAAGATTGAGAATGATGCTCTTTTTGCTTTCTTCTAACTGGAAGTCTGGCATGGAAATTTAACTTACCAGCATGGGAGTCACTCTGATATATTCATTAAACCGAAGTATACAATGTGGGGAAACAAATTCCAAAAACTGACCAAATCCTTTCTTTATAACATTCCAGTAATTCACATTCACATATATTTTCCAGAATGACCTTCACTTTTATGTTTTAGGTCCTGTGTTCACATGGTGCTTCTCACCTGGAAAGCTCACCCAGATCCTCCCTGAGTACCAGTAACAACTCACTGTTTAAAGTCCAGTTTGAACAACACTTTCTTAATAAAATATTCATAGCACATCACAGCAGGGTGTGTTTTCTAACTGGTCCTATTTAGGACATGATTACTTATGCCTCATACTATCCAGAACACTGTGTGCATTTTCTTATAATCCCATAGACCTAGCCTAGACCCCAGCATAATTAAAACTCTGATAAGTGATTTAATGAACAAGGCTTAGCCAGACCAGTTAAGAATAATTTAACATATTACATTGTGTTATAGTGGTTGTTTATGGATCCATCTTCTTTACAAATTTATGAGGTACTGAAGGCAAAATTTGTCTTATTTACTTTACAGTCCCTATGGGCATAGTAGACTTTCAATGTATATTATTAAATGAACAAACAAAAGCCTTCAAAGATGGGTACTCAGTGGCACTTTTAGGGGAAGCAGGGAGAAAAGGAAATGATGAAGTGGAGAAGAGGGGGAAGGATGCTGAATTAGGTGCCACAAAGACTACCAGGGTCAACCATTTTCCAGTCCCTATTCTGCTAAGGCATGACCCTTCAGCACAGTGTCTGCAAATCAATCTGTGGGAGGTTTTCTTTGCATATTATATGGAATAGCTGGTTACCAATACAATAAGCAAAAGATGTATAAAGAATTGATTATTCTTAGAAATGTCAACTTCTATGTGAGTTGATATTTTGCTGTGGTTTTCAATTTTTATAACAGAATACAAAAGTTCTAGTATGTCCCTGATAACTAAATTTGCGATAGAGTGCGCCTCAACTTGCATTAGAAAATGTTAGTGATGTTCTTTTGGATACTTTCCACACATGTTTTCTTCTTTAGACAGCTGTATTTTATTACAGAAACATGTACTCAGGAAGATCAAATTACCTTCTTTTCTTCCATTTCATTTCATTGAGATTGCCCCATCAGTCCCAGTTCCGGATACAGACTTTCCAAGTGTGGCCCTAACTCACTCTCCTGTGAGGAATGTGTACTCACCTGAGCACAGCCAACTCCCAGGGAGTGGTATTTTTGTCTGCAGTCTGTGGAAGGTGGTTCATCTCTGCAGACAAAGCATAATTTCCTAATTAGATATGAATTGACAAACCTTGAAGGAAAGGGTTATATGGGCATAAAATGGGTTCCTTGGAAGGCTGGGGGAAAAAGGAATGGTAAACTTTGGAGTTTGGGACCTGTTGGAAATAATTCAGCTTTAATTTAAATATAAATGTTCTTTCATCAGTTTTGGACATTATATATATGAAAATTTTATAGAGCTATCTTGATATTAAAAAGAATAAGAGAGACAGAAAGACTGAGCAAGAGAAAGAATTGGGTTCAATTCTCAATTCTTTGTCAAAATAGAATGTAAGTCACAGTAGAGCAGAGACTTTTGGGTTTTTTTCCCTGCAATATCTCTAGCCATGGAATAGTGTTGAGCACATTAGGTAAATGCTCAAAAACATGTATTAAAAGAATCGACTATAGCAAATCCCTTTACTACTCAGGCTTTAGTTTCTTCACATGTAAAATGAAGTTTTAGACACGGTTACCTCCAAAGTTATTTTTTAACTTTACAAGTCTAGAAATTTATTATAATTTTAATGTCCAATGAGTTATTTTTTAGGTTTTAAAATTTATCTTATTTTCTGATATGATATATAAGAAAGGATGGAGCCATTATTAAAGGTGATAAAGTACACGAAATAAATAGATTTAAGGATCACAGGTTAAATCTCTGGAGATTTGAAGATCTCAGGAAGTCAATACTAAGTAATGGCAAAATGGAAGTAAAAAAAATATTGTAATCTTTGAGTGACAAAATAATAGTGAAGCCAACTCTCTGAGGTGGGTACTCTACATAGGTGGTACAGGAACAGTCTGCTTTAAATATCTGAGGTAGGAGGGACACTGAAAACTAGCCCTCTTCCATAGAATGAAAACGGTCAAGGATTTAAGAATACTTTAATCTGAGAAAGAGTTGAAGGAACTAGATATACTGGAAAAGAGAATATGAAGGGGGCTTGGTACATGATGAGAGAAATATTTCCATATTGCTGCAAGGAATAGAAATGGGACCTATAAGTACAAGTGGGATTTTTAACTCAATGAAAGGGAGGACAATCAGAGCTCATGATGGAATGCTTTATCAGCCAGCTAACTCTTGAATCCTGTACATGTCTAGTTTGAGATTAGAGCATTGATAAAATGATGATGTGTTTGATGGCCACAATCTGGGTATTTCTTTTTTTTTTTTTTTCCTTCAGTACATGCCCTCTTTAATACCCATCACCCAGCTAACCCATTCCCCCACCCCCTTCCCCTCTAGAACACTCAGTTTGTTTCTCAGATTCCATAGTCTCTCATGGTTCATCTCCCCCTCCAATTCCCCCCCCCCCCTTCATTTTTCCCTTCCTACTATCTTCTTCTTTTTTTTTTTAAAGATATAATGTATTACTTGTTTCAGAGGTACAGGTCTGTGATTCATCAGTCTTACACAATTCACATCGCTCACCATACCACATACCCTCCCCAATGTCTATCACCCAGCCACCCCATCCCTCCAGCCCCCAAAACCCCAGAAACTCTCAGTTTGTTTCCTGAGATTAATTATTACTCATATTAGTGAAATCATACGATACATGTCTTTCTCTGATTGATTTATTTTGCTCAGCATAATATCTTCCAGTTCCAACCACGTTGTTGGAAATGGCAAGATTTCAGGGTTTTTTGATGGCTACATATATTCCATTGTATAAATACACCACATCTTCTTTATCCATTCATCTGTCAATGGACATCTTGGCTCTTTCCATGGTTTGGCTATTGTGGACATTGCTGCTATAAACATCGGGGTGCACGTACCCCTTCAGATCCCTACATTTGTATCTTTGGGGTAAATACCCAGTAGTGCAATGGCTGGGTCGTATGGTAGCTCTATTTTCAACTTTTTGAGGAACTTCCATACTGTTTTCCAGAGTGGCTGCACCAGCTTGCATTTCCACCAACAGTGTAGGAGGGTTCCCCTTTCTCTGCATCCCTGCCAACATCTGTTGTTTCCTGACTTGTTAATTTTAGCCGTTCTGACTGGTGTGAGGTGGTACCTCATTGAGGTTTTGATTTGGATTTCCCTGATGCTGAGCGATGTTGAGCACTTTTTCATGTGTCTGTGGGCCATTTGGATGTCTTCTTTGGAAAAATGTCTGTTCATGTCTTCTGCCCATTTCTTGATTGGATTAATTGTTCTTTGTATGTTGAGTTTAAGAAGTTCTTTATAGATTTTGATACTAGCCCTTTATCTGATACGTCATTTGCAAATATCTTCTCCCATTCTGTCAGTTGTCTTTTGGTTTTGTTGACTGTTTCTTTTGCTGTGCAAAAGCTTTTTATCTTGATGAAGTCCCAATAGTTCATTTTTGCCCTTGCTTCCCTTCCCTTTGGTGATGTGTCTAGGAAGAAGTTGCTGCAGCTGAGTTTGAAGAGGTTGCTGCCTGTGTTCTCCTTGAGGATTTTGATGGACTCCTGTCTCACAGTTAGATCTTTCAACCATTTTGAGTCTATTTTTGTGTGTGGTGTAAGGAAATGGTCTAGTTTCATTCTTCTGCATGTGACTATCTAATTTTACCAACACCATTTGTTGAAGAGACTGTCTTTTTTCCCATGGACATTCTTTCCTACTTTGTCGAAGATGAGTTGACCATAGAGTTGAGGGTCCATTTCTGGGCTCTCTATTCTGTTCCATTGACCTATGTGGGGTTTTTTTGTGCCAGTACCATACTGTCTGGATGATGACAGCTTTGTAAGACAGCTGGAAGTCCGGAATTGTGATGCCATCAGCTTTGGTTTTCTTTTTCAACATTCCTCTGTCTATTCAGGCACTTTTCTGGTTCCATACAAATTTTAGGATTATTTGTTCCATTTCTATGAAAAAAGTTGACAGTATTTTGATAGGGATTGCATTAAATGTGTAGATTGCTCTAGGTAGCATTGACATCTTCAGAATATTTGTTCTTCCAAACCATGAGCATGGAACGTTTTTCCATTTCTTTGTGATTTCCTCAAATTCTTTCATGAGTATTTTATAGTTTTCTGAGTACAGATCCTTTGCCTCTTTGGTTAGATTTATTCCTCGGTATCTTATGGTTTTGGGTGCAGTTGTAAATGGGATCGACTCCTTCATTTCTCTTTCTTCTATCTTGTTGTTGGTGTATAGGAGTGCCACTGATTTCTGTTCATTGATTTTATATCCTGCCACTTGACTGAATTCCTGTATGAGTTCTAGCAGTTTTGGGGTGGAGTCTTTTGGGTTTTCCACATAAGGTATCATATCATCTGCAAAGAGTGAGAGCTTCACTTCTTCTTTGCCGATTCGGATGCCTTTGATTTCTTTTTGTTGTCTGATTGCTGTGGCTAGGACTTCTAATACTATGTTGAATAGCAGTGGTGATAGTAGACATCCCTGCCGCATTCCTGACCTTAGTGGGAAAGCTCTCAGTTTTTCCCCATTGAGAATGATATTTGCTGTGGGTTTTTCATAGATGGCTTTTATGATGTTGAGGTATGTGCCCTCTATCCTTATACTCTGAAAAGTTTTGATCAAGAAAGGATGCTGTACTTTGTCAAATGCTTTTTCTGCATCTATTGAGAGGATCATATGATTCTTGTTCTTTCTTTTATTAATGTATTGTATCACATTGATTGATTTGCGGATGTTGAACCAACCTTGCAGCCCAGGGATCAATCCCACTTGGTCGTGGTGAATAATCCTTTTAATATACTGTTGGACCCTATTGGCTAGTATTTTGGTGAGAATTTTGGCATCCATGTTCATCAAGCATATTGGTCTGTAATTCTCTTTTTTGATGGGGTCTTTGGTTTTGGGATCAAGGTAATGGTGGCCTCATAAAACGAGTTTGGAGGTTTTGCTTCCATTTCTATTTTTTGGAACAGTTTCAGAAGAATAGGTATTAATTCTTCTTTAAATGTTTGGTAGAATTCCCTTGGGAAGCCATCTGGCCCTGGGCTTTTGTTTGTTGGGAGATTTTTGATGACTGCTTCAATTTCCTTAGTGGTTATAGGTCTGTTCAGGTTTTCTATTTCTTCCTGGTTCAGTTTTGGTAGTTGATACATCTCTAGGAATGCATCCATTTCTTCCAGGTTATCTAATTTGCTGGCATAGAGTGCTCATAATATGTTCTTATAATTGTTTGTATTTCTTTGGTGTTGGTTGTGATCTCTCTTCTTTCATTCATGATTTTGTTGATTTGGGTTGTTTCTCTTTTCTTTTTGATAAGTCTGGCCTGGAGTTTATCAATCTTATTAATTCTTTCAAAGAACCAGCTCCTAGTCTTGTCGATCTGTTCTACTGTTCTTTTGGTTTATATTTCATAGATTTCTGCTCTGATCTTTATTATTTCTCTTCTCCTCCTTGGTTTAGGCTTTATTTGCTGTTCTTTCTCCAGCTCTTTAGGTGTAGGGTTAGGTTGTGTATTTGAGACCTTTCTTGTTTCTTGAGAAAGGCTTGTATTGCTATATCATTTCCTCTTAGAACCACCTTTGCTGCATCCCAAAGATTTTGAACAGTTGTGTTTTCATTTTCATTTGTTTCCATGAATTTTTTTTAATTCTTCTTATTTTCCTGGTTGACCCATTTATTGTTTAGTAGGATGCTCTTTAGCCTCCATGTGTTTGAGTTCTTTCCGAATTTTTCTCTTGTGATTCAGTTCTAGTTTCAAAGCATTATGGTCTGAAAATATGTAGGGAATGATCCCAATCTTTTAGTACCGGTTGAGACCTGATTTGTGAGCTAGGATGTGATCGATTCTGGAGAATGTTCCATGGGCACTAGAGAAGAATGTCTATTCTGTTGCTTTGGGATGGAATGTTTTGACTATATCTGTGAAGTCCATTTGGTCCAGTGTGTCATTTGAAGTCTTTATTTCCTTGTTGATCTTTTGCTTAGATGATCTGTCCATTTCAGTGAGGTGGGTGTTAACATCCCCCACTATTATTGTGTTCTTGTCAATGTGTTTCTTTGCTTTTGTTCTTAATTGCCTCATATAATTGGCTGCTCCCATGTTAGGAGCATAGATATTTACAATTGTTAGATCTTCTTGTTGGATAGACCCGTTAAGTAGGATATAGTGTCCTTCTTCATCTCTTAGTATAGTCTTTGGGTTAAAATCCAATTCGTCTGATATAAGGATTGCCACCCCAGCTTTCTTTTGGTGTCCATTAGCATGGTAAATGGTTTACACCCCCTCACTTTCAATCTGGGGGTGTCTTTGGGTCTAAAATGAGTCTCTTGCAGACAGCATTTCAATGGGTTTTGTTTTTTAATCCAATCTGTTAGCCTGTGTCTTTTGATTGGGGCATTTAGCCCATTTACATTCAGGGTAACTATTGAAAGATATGAATTGAGTGCCATTGTATTGCCTGTAAGGTGACTGTTACTGTATATTGTCTGTGTTCCTTTCGGGTCTATGTTGCTTTTAAGCTCTGTCTTAGCTTAGAGGACCCCTTTCAATATTTCTTGTAGGGCTGGTTTCATGTTTGCAAATTCCTTTAGTTTTTGTTTGTCTGGAAGCTTTTATCTCTCCTTCAATTTTCAAGGACAGCCTAACTGGATATAGTATTCTTGGCTGCCTATTTTTCTCATTTAGTGCTCTGAATGTATCATGCCAGTCCTTTCTGGCCTGCCAGGTCTCTGTGGATAGGTCTGTTGCCAATCTAATGTTTCTACCATTGTAGGTTACATATCTCTTCTCCCGAGCTGCTTTCAGGATTTTCTCTTTTTCTCTGAGACTCGTAAATTTTACTATTAGATGTCGGGGTGTTGACCTATTTTTATTGATTTTGAGAGAGGTTCTCTGCCTCCTGGATTTTGATGCCTGTTTCCTTCCCCAAATTAGGGAAGTTCTCTGCTATAGTTTGCTCCAGTATACCTTCTGCTCCTCTCTTCTTCTGGGATCTCAATTATTCTAATGTTGTTTCGTCTTATGGTATCACTTATCTCTCAAATTCTGCCCTCATGATCCAGTAGTTGTTTATCTCTCTTTTTCTCAGCTTCTTTATTTTCCGTCATTTGGTCTTCTATATCGCTGATTCTTTCTTCTGCCTCATTTATCCTAGCAGTTAGCACCCCCATTTTTGATTGCACCTAATTAATAGCCTTTTTGATTTCAACTTGGTTAGATTTTAGTTCTTTTATTTCTCCAGAAAGCATTTCTCTAATAACTTCCACGCTTTTTTCAAGCCCAGCTAGTATCTTTAAAATCATAATTCTGAACTCTAGTTCTGACATTGTACTAATGTCTGTATTGAGTAGGTCCCTGGCAGTTTGTACTGCCTCTTGATCTTTTTGTTGAGGTGATTTTTTCCATCTTGTTATTTTGTCCAGAGGAAAATAGATGAAAGAGAGAACAAAATGCTAACAGGGTAACAATGTCCCGAGAAAATATACTCTAAACAAATCAGAAAAGACCTGAAACTGGGGGAAAAGAAAGGGAAAGAAAGAAAAAAGAAAAAGAGAAAAACAGATAAAAACAAACAAAAACAGAACAAAACAAAAAAAACAGAATATGATCAAATATGTTCAGGCTGGTGCATAGATCAGTGCCACACTCTAGATTTTGGGTGTATTTTGGTCTGTTAGAATAAAGGGCCTCCCAAAATTTAAAGAAAGAAAAACTTATATATGTACAAAAATAAGGGTTAATATGATGAAGGGACGGAATATGATTGTAAAGATGAAAATTATAAAAGATTTTATAAAAGAATTGATACATAAGAAGTTGTTTGAAAAAAGAAAGAAGAGGATTTAAAAAAAAAAGGGAGAATGTGATGAGGCAGGAGACTAGAACAAAGCCATACACTAGAGATTTAGGGTATGTTTTGATCTGTTAGAAGAAACTGTATCTCAAAATTTTAAAGAGAGAACAACTTATATATATATGCCAAAAATAAGGGTAACTACTATGAAGTGATAGAATATGACTCTAAAAATTAAAAATAAAAATGTTTTTTTAAAAAAGGGATTGATAAGATTTTGGTTGAAAAAGGGAAAAAGAAAAATTAAAAAAAAATTAACTTTGAAAGACTAAAAAATCATGGTAAAAAAGCCATGGATTCTATGTGCAGTATTCCCCTAGTACTGGAGTTGTGCCATTCTCATTGATTGGTAAACCTGGTCTTGGCTGGCTGTTCTTACTGATCTTCTGGGGGAGGGGCCTGTTCCCGTGGTTCCCAAATGTCTTTGCTGGAGGTGGAATTGCCCCGCCCTTGCCAGTCCGGGCCAAGTAATCTGCTGGGGTTTGCTCTCAGGAGCTTTTGTTTCCTGCAAGCTTTTGCGGTACAGCTTTGGAGGACGAGAGTGAAAATGGGGGCCTCCCAATCTCCACCCTGGAGGAGCCGAGAACTCGGGTTCCCACTCCTCAGTGTGCCCCCAGAGAAAAGCAGTCAATCACTCCTGTCTCCCTGGGTCTCTGGCCACACAGCATGCTCACCCGGCCTGTGACCAAGCATTTCTATCTCTGGTGCACGACCCTGTGTGGAGTCTCCAAACCCAGCAGATCCCTGCCGTGCGCTCCTGTGCTTCTCCTCCTGGGGGAGAAAAGGAGTCTCTCCAGGTCTGCCACTTGTTGTGTCCCTGCTGGAGGAACAATGCCCCGACTGTGCTGTGGATCACAGTTTATGGCAACCCCGAGCTGAGAGCCCGCTCCTTGGCTCCGTCTCTGCAGTCAGCTTTCCTGCTCCAATACCTGGGAGCTCTGCCACACTCAGGCACGCCTGGTCTTTCTGTGACCCCGAGGGTCCTGAGACCACACTGTCCCAGTGAGGGTTCCACCTCCCTCCCACCCCCCCATCCCCCACTTAGCCACTGGAGTGACGTCCCTCAGTGGATCCAACTTTTTAAAGTTCTGATTTTGTGCTCTGCTGCTCTTATCACTTGCTGGTAGCCAGCTGATGGAGGCTCCCTCCCCCTGTGGTCTATCTTCCCAAATATCACCTCGGATTCACTTCTCCTCATGTCCTACCTTCCAGAAAGTGGTTGCTTTTCTGTTCAGAGAGTTGCTGCTATTCTTTTCTTCAATCTCCTGTTGAGTTTGTAACTGTTCAGAATGGTTTGATCCCTATCCAGCTGATTTCCTGGGACCAGATGAAATTTAGGTCTCCTATTCTCTGCCATCTTGCTCTTCCACAATCTGGGTATTTCTTGAGTGAAATTTATGAAAGGAGACACTCGCCTTAAAATGGTATAGAGAAGATACTTTGATATAATGTTAGAATAATTCTAAATTAGCAAGAGCTTAAGCACTTTTCCTCATACTTTTGTACAACGACACATATATGAATCATGGCCTCTGATCCATGGTCTTTCTTTCTTTCTTTTTTTTTTTTGTATCTAAAGTAGCTAAAATAGGTTTTGGCTCATGATATTTCCCTAATTCTTGGTCCTAAAACTTTATTTATCCCTATTCCTCTTTAAAGGCTATCCTGCAGAGCACTGCTCCCTTGAAGTAACTCAAGAAAAAGGGTTTCCAGGTCAAATCATTTTGGAAACACTGAATAATACATCCAACCCTTGGAGAACCACAGTCCACATTAGAATATTAGATTTCAAGGAGCCATGTAGTTAATTACCTCAGTGACCTGTGTTATTTTTTTAGCCAGTGTTTCTCAAATGTATTTGACCTTGGAATTTGATTTTGAATAACATTTGGGAGCATGCAAATGAGCCCATGTGGGAAGCAGAGTAGTCAGGCATGGTCCCTCTCTCTGAGTCTTAGAGCTACAACATAGGGAGCTTTTACAGGCTGCATGGGTAGCATAAGCTATTCTAGGGACCACCATTCAGAACAGGATGCTTAGGTGGCTGACTCTGGCTGGAGATGAGGGAAAGAACAGTAGCAGCCTCTGGGCACAGCCAGGACAGACTGAAGCAGACAGGGCTTGAGCACCAGGAAGTAGGAGGTGGCCTGGCAGAAAGAATCACAGAGGCCACAGTTCAACTTCTGTTTTTCGGGGAATGGAGAGCCTGGCCATTTTGATACAGCACTTCCTTGAATGCAATTGCGGTGGACATTTTTAAATCCATTTAAGATAAGGTCTCTGTTTTCATCCATGTTCTCTCTAATTCTACCTTAATGCTTTCTGTCACTTATGACAATTTAAGTATTGAAGGAAACCCCCAGAGCTTTAGCATTTAACAGTCCAAATGATTTCTGTCTCTGCTTTTTGTTTCTGCAATGTATTTGAGCCTCAGTCTTTTCTTCTATAATGTACAGATGATGCTATCTAATAATATCCATGTTGTTGTAAAAGTTAAATAAAAGAAGCATAAAAAGCTCATAAAACAATGTGATATAACACTTAAGTGAAATTCCTGCATGTTTTCTTTCCTTTCTCTTCCTTCAAGGAGCCAAATTTATACCTTTCTATTAACATAGAAACTCCTGAATCCCCTTTCCCTGAACTCTGAGTTCAGTCTCTGTGACTGGCTTTTCCCAGGTTGTAGCTGGCTCTCCCTCTGGACTTGCTCTAGCTTTCGTCTTCCCCAGTGTTTGCTTGCTGCTCTGTGTGAGGGTGTCTTGGTTAGAGCACTGGGAAATTTCCAGCAGGTTTTCTCCTCTTCTGTTATACCATGACTTCTGATGTGACATCTTTTTTTCTACAGGACATACAATTTTAAAAGGATACAAGCTGAACATTATGATTCTAAAAATAGATACCCCAGGCCTCTCCTTTTGTGCAGGGTGCTGTAGAAAAGGTGCACATGGTGACTGATTTAATATCAAATCAGCCTCAAACCTCTCAGGATGCCTTGTCAAAAACAAAACCTCTCACATGGGTCTTTCCTCCTTTTTCCCCATTCTTTCTATGGTTGTGTTCCTTTGGTGCATATGTGTTAATTCAGAACACAGAAAAATGTATACTGCCTGGCAAGATCTCTGCTGAACACAGTATTATAAAAGTAGAAAGGAAAGCCATTTGGATTTTAAAAATGCCTAGTTAAGTGGTTTCAGATTCAGCAAAAGGTTGATGCTAAAAACTAACATTAACTGATGAAATTATGTATCCCCAGTGCCATTGTAATCTTGGTATGCCTGAATGTGTAAAAAAAAAAAAAAGGGAAGAAAGAAATCTGTGGGGCACTTGGGTAGCTCAGTCGGTTAAGTGTCTGACTCTTGATTTCAGCTCAGGTCATGATCTCAAAGTTGTGAGATTGAGCCCCATATTGGGCTCCATGCTGGGAGTAGAGCCTGCTTGGGATTCTCTCTCTCCCTCTCCCCCTCCCTGTCCCCACTCATGTGTGCTCTCTCTCTAAAAAAAGAAAACTAATAAATAAAATTAAAAATAAAAAAATTAATAAAAATGAAATCTGAATTCCTAAAATGGGGAAACTTAGATTAATTGTGCTTAAAGATTTTCCTCACCTAATATTCTACATTGAAAAGACACTTTAAAACATTTATTTTATTGAGATATAATTGACATATAACATTATATTAGTTTCAGATGTACAACATAATGATATGATACTTGCATATATGGTGAAATGGTCACTACAATAAGTCTACTTAACATCTGAGACCACACATAGTTACAAATTCTTGTGATGAGAACTTTTAAGATTTATTCTATTAGCAACATTCAAATACACAATATAGTATTTTAACTATAACTACCATACTTTACATTGTATCTCATGACTCACTTTATAACTGGAAGTTTGTATCTTTGGACCTCTTTAACGCATTTTGCTGACGCCCACCCCTGGCAAATACCAATCTGTTCTATGTATCTATAAGTTGATTTTTTTTTGTAAGATTCCACATGTGAGATCATAGTTTGATCATATGAGCAAATATCATATTTGTCTTTTTCTGACCTATTTCACTTAGTATAATGCCCCCAAGGCCCATGTTGTCACAAATGGCAAGATAGTATTCTTTTTTAATGACTAATATTCCATTGTGAATGCACATGCACACACACATTTTCTTTTAGTATTCTTTTTTAATGACAATTGTCATAAGTGACAGAAAGCATTAAGATAGAATTAGAGAGAACATGGCTGAAAACAGAGACCTTATCTTAAATGGATTTAAAAATGTTTCTGTGCATGTGCATTCACAATATTCCATTGTGAACACATGCATACACACATACATACACACACATTTTTTTATCCATTCATCCATGGATGGACACCTGAGTTTTTTCCATATCTTGGCTATTGAATTAAAGCTGCAATGAACATGGCAGAGTATATATCTCCTCAAGTTAGTGTTTTCATTTCCTTTGGATAAACACCCAGTACTGAAATTGCTGGATTGTATGGTAATTCTATTTATGATTTTTTTTAGGAACCTCCATGCTGTTTTCCATAATTGTTGCACCAGCTTACATTCCCATCAACAGTGTACAGGAGTTCCTTTTACTCCACATCCTCACCAATACTAGTTATCTCTTATCTTCTGATAATAGCCATTCTCATAGGTATGAGGTGATATCTCATTGTGGTTTTGATTCATATTTCCCTAGTAATTAATGATGTTAGCCACCTTTTTATTTATCTTCTGGCCATCTGTATGTCTTGTTTGGGAAAGTGTCTATTCAGATCCTCTGCCTTTTTTAGTTGTTTGTTTGTTTGTTTGTTTGAGTTATATAAATTTTTAATTTTTTTATATTAACCCCTTATCAGATATATTATTTGCAAATATTTTCTCCCATTTGGTAGTTGTCTTTTTCGTTTTGTTGATGGTTTCCTTTGCTGTGCAGAAGCTTTTAATTTTTTTAATTTTTTGAAAGATTTTATTTATTTATTTGAGAGAGAGAGAGAGAGCATGAGCAGGGAGCAGAGGGAGAAGCAGGCTCTCCACTGAGCAGGGAGCCCCATGAGGGGCTCGATCCCAGGACCCTGGGATCATGACCTGAGCGAAAAGCAGATACTTAACCAACTGAACCACCCAAGTACTCCTGTGTGGAAGCTTTTTAGTTTGATATAGTCTCATTTTTCATTTTTTTGCTTTTGTTGTCAAGTCCACAAAGTCATCCCAAGGCTGCTGTCAAGAGCTTATTGTCTGTTTTCCTCTAGAAGTTTTGTGGTTCTTATGTTCAAGTCTTTAATCCATTTTGAATTAATTTTTGTTCATGGTGTAAGAAAATGGTCCAGTTTAATTCTTTTGCATGCAGCTGTCCAGTTTTCCAACACCATTTATTGAGGAGACTGTCCTT
Source organism: Phoca vitulina (assembly GCF_004348235.1). NCBI lineage: Eukaryota > Metazoa > Chordata > Mammalia > Carnivora > Phocidae > Phoca > Phoca vitulina. The sequence goes on along the minus strand of NW_022589787.1, from coordinate 4,287,339 downwards.
TCCCCAATGTGTATGCTTAGCTCATTGGTGGTAAACTAATTGGCCATATATACATGGGTTTATTTCTGGACTCTCTATTCTGTTCCATTAATCTGTGTGTCTGTTTTATGCCAACACTCTTTTGATTACTATTGCTTTGTAATATAGTTTGATTAGGAAGTGTTATTACTGCAGTTTTGTCCTTCTTTCTCAAGATTGTTTTTGGATATTTGGGGTCTTTGTGGTTGCATACAAATTTTAGGATTGTTAGTTCTATTTCTGTGAAAAATGACATTGGAATTTTGATAGGGATTGCATTGAATCTGTAGATTGCTTTGGGAGTATGAATATTTTAATAATATTAGTTCTTCTAAACCATGAGCACAGGCTATCCTTACTTTTATTTGTGTCTTTTTCAATTTCTTTCATCAATGTCTTACAGTTTTCAGTGTACCGGTCTTTCATCTCCTTGGTTAAATTTATTCCTAGGCATTTATTCCTTTTGATGCAAATGTAAATGGGGCATGTATTGAGTCATTTTCTTCTAGTAATTTTTTCTACATTTTCCTTATTTCTCTTTCTGATTATTATTAGTGTATAGAAATGAAACAGATTTTTTATATATTGGTTTTTGTATCCTGCAAGTTTACTAATGTTGTTTAATCTCCACATATGTGTGAAATTTAAAGTTTTGTTTTTGTAATTGATTTCTAGTTTCATATGATTGTAGTCAGAAGAGATGCTTGATATGACTTCAGTCTGTTTAAAGTTATTAATATGTGATCGATCCCATGTAATGTTCCATGTGTGCTTAAGAAGAATATATATTCTCTTGCTTTTGGATGGAATATTCTATATATCTGTTACAATTATTTTTACTGCTTTTGTCTTCTAATCTTCATACTAGCTTTAAAGGGATTAACCCATCACCTTTACATTATATTATTCTGAATTTTACTATATACTTACCTTACCAGTGCGATTTATACTTTCATATGTTTTCCTGTTACAAATTAGTAACATTTCTTTTTTTTTAATTAAATATTTTATTTATTCATTTAAGGCAGAGAGATAACAGAGAGAGAGAGAGAGCATGAGCAGGGGGAGAGGCAGAGGAAGAGAGAGAAGCAGACTCCCCACTGAGCTGGGAGTCTGACACAGGGCTCAGTCCCAGGACCCAGAAATCATGACCTGAGCTGAAGGCAGACGCTTAACCATCTGAGCTACCCAGGAACCCCAAATTAGTAACATTTCATTACAGCTTTCATTACAGCTTGGAAAAATACCTTTAACATTTCTTTTAAGACTGACCTAATGATAATGAACTCCTTTAGCTTGTGTTTGCCTGGAAAACTATATCTCCTTCAGTTATGAGGGATAACTTTGCTGGGTGGAGTATTCTTGGTTAGAAGTTTTTTTTTCTTTTAGCACTTTTGTGCCACTGCTTTCTGGCCTGAAACTTTTCTGCTGAAAAATATGTTTATAGACTTATGGTGGTTTTCTTGTATGTAGCAAGTTGTTTTTCCCTTGCAACTTTTAAGATTATGTCCTTGTCTTTAATTTTTGACACTTTATAATGTTTCTTGGTGTGGTTCTCTTTGAGTTCATCTTATTCGGTACTTTCTGGACCTAGATATCTGTTTCCTTCCCCAGGGCAGGGAAGTTTCAGCCATTATTTCTTCAAATAAGTTTTCTGCCCTTTTATCTCTCTCCTCCTTCTGGGTGCTTTGTAATGTGAATGTTGGTCTGCTTGATGTTTTCTCATAAGTTTTTTAAGCTATCTTCACTTTTTCCCATTCCTTTCTCTTTTTCTATTCTGATTGGGTGAGTTCCATTGCCCTATTTTCAAGTTACTGATCTTTTCTTCTGCTCCATCTTGTCTGTTCTTCAACCCTCTACTGTGTTGTTTAGTGCGGTTGTTTTATTCTTCAGCTCTATGACTTCTGTTTAATACTTTCTTATATTTTCTAGCTCTTTGTTGAAATTCTCATTTTGTTCATCCATTCTTCTCTCAAGCTCAGTGACCATCTTTATGATTCATTGTTTTGAACACTTTATTGGTTAAATAATTTACCTTCATTTCAGTAAGTTTGAAAAGCCAACTTAGTTTTGTTGACTGTTTCCTTTGCTGTGCAGAAGCTTTTTATCTTGATGAAGTCCCAAAAGTTCATTTTTGCTTTTGTTTCACTTGCCTTTGGAGATGTATCTTGAAAGAAGTTGCTGTGGCTGATGTCGAAGAGGTTACTGCTTATGTTCTCCTCTAGGATTTTGACAGATTCCTGTCTCACATTGAAGTCTTTCATCCATTTTGAGTTTATCTTTGTGTATGGTGTAAGAAAGTGGTCAGTTTCATTCTTTTGCATATAGTTGACCAGTTTTCCCAACACCATTTGTTGAAGACAGTATGTTTTTCCCAGTGGTTACTCTTTTCTGCTTTGTCAAACATTAATTGACCATATAATTGTGAGTTTATTTCTGGGTTTTCTATTCTGTTCCACTGACCCATGTGTCTATTTTTGTTCCAGTACCAAACTGCTTTGATTACTGCAGTTTTGTAATATAACTTGAGGTCAGAATTGTGTCACCTCAGCTTTGCTTTTCTTTTTTCAAGATTGATTTGACTAGAGGGTCTTGAGATCCTGTTCTTTTTTCTATGTGTTTGAACAATTAATTTATTTTGTCCTTATTTTGGATTATTAGTTCACTAAATATAGAATTCTAGTGTATTAAGATGTCAAAATGGAAACAAAGACTTAGGCTTCAAAATATCAGAAATGAGACTTACTTATAACATTGAATATTGGGATGCCTGGGTGGCTCAGTTGGTTAAGTGTTAAGCCAGGGAGGGAGAAGAAACCAATTTTATCAACACCTTGATCTCAGACTTCCAGCCTCTAGAACTGTGAGAGAATAAATTTTTGGTGTTTAAGCAACCCAGTTTGGGACTGTGTTATGGCAGCCCTAGCAAATGAATACAGACATACTGACTTCAAAGGACCATCCAGAGGTGATGCTAGGCAGTGTGTTGATGGAGCCTTAGGACTGTGGACCTCAATAGAATCTACCTGCAGGGGGTAGCTGATTAAAACCATATAGGTTTCTAAAGGATGAGGAACAGAGAAAGAGGAAAGAAGTTCTGAAGATAAAACATTGAGGATCTACTTTAATAATTTATTTATTCCATCTTTAATATATTAATACATTTTAGTATTGTAGTAGATGGTGAGATATATTTTAATGCAGAAATCAATGACATAGTTGGGGCGCCTGGGTGGCTCAGTCATTAAGCGTCTGCCTTCGGCTCAGGTCATGATCCCAGGGTCCTGGGATAGAGCCCCACATCGGGCTCCCTGCTCAGCGGGAAGCCTGCTTCTCCCTCTCCCACTCCCCCTGCTTGTGTTCCTGCTCTCGCTATCTCTCTCTCTGTCAAATAAATAAATAAAATCTTAAAAAAAAAAAAAAAGAAATCAATGACATAGAGAAGTCATTCAAGGACTAGGACAGCCAGGACAGCAGAGTCCCTGTAATTGTAAGAAAGGAGAGCATGTAATAAAAGGAGAGGTTCAGCAAAGGAACTATGGAAGGTGAAGAAGAGAAAAAGTTCTGACTGTGGGGCCACATTCAAGCTGACATATTACACATGTGAAGGGAGTTAATCCTGCCTGCAGTGAACCAAAGAACAAGTGCAGATCAGTATCCAGGTTAGCATAAGATCAGGGTTATCAATCCCTGGGTACAGAAATAAATACCATTAAGAATACCCTGACCTTATTAATGAGGAGGCCCAACTTCTTATTAATGAATAATGCAAAGGAAAAAAAATAACTTACAGAAGTGATGGCAAGGAAGATAGTGGCATAGGAAGATCCTGAGCTTAATTCCTCTGATGGGCACAACAAACCTGCAACTACCTATGGAATAATTAATTCCCTGTGAAGGGAACCTAGAAACTGGATGAACAGAGCCACAACAAGGGACAGCACTTAAACATGTAGAAGAGGCAGAGATATGGTCTTACTAAGGAAGAAATTACACCCCAGGGACAGCACTCCATGGTCAGGAGAGATCTCAAAGATATGAATTTTTTTCCCAAGCAGCAAGAGATTTGAGCTCCACATCAGGCACCCCGACCCTTAGATCCTGCACAGGAGAGATGAGCCCTCAAAACACCTGGCTTTGAAAACCAACAAGTATATCCAGAAAAAAACTATAGAGCTGTGGTGAAAGAAAAACCCACTCTTAAAGGGTTTACATGCAAACACACTTGTCCCAGAAATCAGCACAAAAACACCAAATAGAAATGTTCATAGACCATAGGTGAAGGAGATCCACTTATTAATTTTGGAGCGCTTGCCAGAGAGGCAGGAGGCAACTGGGCCTCAACTCAGGGACTGTGACACTGATAGCAGCCATTTTTTCCTAACTTGTTCTGCTGTGCTGATCCCAGCACTGGAGGGCAACGTATTGGAATCCTGCCTCTAGACTGCTAATGCCAGGAAGAACATCTCATGGGAGCCCCACACAACATTGTGCCTCAGTGGGGCCTCACAGCTGACAGGAAGATAACTCCGCCCACCAGCATGCCCATAACAGGTGCTGCTGCTGGGCCTTACAACCACCTGTGCCAAGAACCAGCCCCACCCACCAGTGCACCTGAAACAGTCATGGACTAACATTCTTATTATAGGGGTCCCAGATGGAGAAGAAAGAAAGGGACAGAAAATTTATTTGAAGAATAATAGCTGAAAACTTACCTAATCTGGGGAAGGAAAAGAGTCACCCATATCAAGGAAGTACAGAGAGTCCCAAACAAGATAACACAAAGAGATCCAGAACCCATTATTATTAAAATGGCAAAAATTAAAGATAAAGAAATAATGTTAAAAGCAGCAAGAGAAAAGCAATTAGTTACATATAAGGGGACCTCCATAGACTATGAGCTAATTTTTCAGCACAAACTGTACAGGACAGAAGGGCATGACATGATATATTCTAAGTGCTGAAAGGAGAAAAAAAAAAATAACAAAAACATACAACCAAAATACTCTACCTAACAAGGATATCATTAGAATTGAAGGGGATATAAAGAGTTTCCCAGACAACCAAAAACTAAAGGAGTTCATCACCACTAAACTAGCTTTACAAGAAATATTAAAGGGATTTCTTTAAGCAGAAAAAGAAAGGCCATAAATAGAAATAAGAAAATGTGTGATGGGGAAAAAATCTCACTGGTAAAGGCAAACATATAGTAGAGGCAACAGATCAAACACTTAATAAAAACTAGTATTTTGTTAAAAGACCAAAAGTAGTAAAATCAAGTATATCTATAATAATTAAGGGATACACAAAATAAAAAGATGTGAAATATGACATCAAAAACATGAAATGTGGGGGAAAGTAAAAATATAGTTCTTTTAGAATGAATTTGAACTTAGGTGACCAGCAACTAAAAATATAGTGCTATGCAGATAGGTTATAATATATGAACTCGTGATAACCACAAAGAAAAAACCTGTAAGACACACAAGAAATAAACAGAAAAGAATACAAACTTAACACTAAAGAAAGTCATCAAATCATAGGGATGAGAGAGAGAGAGAGAGAAGAAAAGAGCAGAAAAAAGCCACAAAGCCACCAAAAAACAATTTTTAAAAATGGCAATAAGTACATGACTATCAATAATTATTACTTTTTCTTTTTTTAAATTTGAATTCAATTAGCCAACGTATAGTACATTATCAGTTCAGATGTAGGGTTCAGTTAATCATCAGTTGTGTATAATACCCAGTGCTCATCACATCACGTGCCTTCCTTAATGCCCATCACCCAGTAACCATATCACCCCACCCACCTGCATTCCAGCAACTCTCAGTTTGTTTCCTATAGTTAAGAGTCTCTCATGGTTTGTCTCCTTCTCTCATTTCTTCCCATTCAGATTTCCCTCCCTTCCCCTATGATTCTCTGCACTGTTTCTTATATTCCACATATGACTGAAACCATACGATGTCTTTCTCTGCTTGACTTATTTCCCTCAGTATAATACCTTCCAGTTCCATCCACATCAATATAAATGGTAAGATTTCATCCTTTTTGATGGCTGAGTAATACTCATATATATATATAAATATATATATCACTTCTTTATCCATTCATCTGGTGATGTATATCTGGGCTCTTTCCATAGTTTGGCTATTGTGGACATTGCTGCTATAAACATTGGGGTACAGGTGCCCCTTTGGATCACTACATTTGTATATTTGGGGTAAATATCTAGTAGTGCAATTAGTGGGTCTTTTCTTTTTATTTTATTACGTTATGTTAATCACCATACATTACATCATTAGTTTTTGATGTAGTGTTCCATGATTCATTGTTTATGTATAACACCCAGTGTTCCATTCAGTATGTGCCCTCTTTAATACCCATACATACAATGTATTATTTGTTTCAGAGGTACAGGTCTGTGATTCAACAGTATTACACAATTCACAGCGCTCACCATAGCACATACCCTCCCCAATGTCTATCACTCAGCCACCTCATCCCTCCCACCCGTCACTACTTCAGCAACCCTCAGTTTGTTTCCTGAGATTAAGAATTCCTCATATCAGTGAGATCATATGATACATATTTTTCTCTGATTGACTTATTTCACTAGGCATAATACCCTCCAGTTCCATCCACATCATTGCAAATGGCAAGATTTCGGGGTTTTTTTGATGGCTGCATAATATTCTATTGCATATATATACCACTGCATAATATTCTATTGCATATATATACCACATCTTCTTTTTTTTTTTATTATTATGTTATGTTAATCACCATGCATTGCATCATTAGTTTTTGATGTAGTTTTCCATGATTCATTGTTTGTGTATAACACCCTATGCTCCAT
>NW_022589787.1:4250462-4280362 GCF_004348235.1 Phoca vitulina | reverse complement strand
TTTTTTTTTTTTTAACATATATTGTCTTATTTGTTTCAGAGGTACAGGTCTGTGATTCAACAGTATTACACAATTCACAGCACTCACCATAGCACATACCCTCCCCAATGTCTATCACCCGGACACCCCATCCCTCCCACCCCCCACGACTCCAGCAACCCTCCGTTTGTTTCCTGAGATTAAGAATTCCTCATATCAGTGAGGTCATATGATACATGTCTTTCTCTGACTGACTTATTTCGCTCAGCATGACACCCTCCAGTTCCATCCACGTCATTGCTAATGGCAAGATCTCATTCCTTTTGATGGCTGCGTAATATTCCATTTTATATATATACCATCTCTTCTTTATCCATTCATCTGTCGTTGGACATCTTGGCTCTTTCCACAGTTTGGCTATTGTGGACATTGCTGCTATAAACATCAGGTTGCACGTACCCCTTCAGATCCCTACATTTGTATCTTTGGGGTAAATACCCAGTAGTGCAATTGCTGGGTCATAGGGCAGCTCTATTTTCAACTTTTTGAGGAACCTCCATACTGTTTTCCAGAGTGGTGGCACCAGCTTGCATTCCCACCAACAGTGTAGGAGGGTTCCCCTTTCTCTGCATCCTCGCCAACATCTGTCATTTCCTGACTTGTTAATTTTAGCCATTCTCTTTGTCTTTTGATTGGAGCATTTAGCCCCTTTACATTCAGAGTAACTATTGAAAGATATTGAATTTAGTGCCATTACCTGTAAAGTCACTGTTTCTGTAGATTGTCTGTGTTCTTTTCTGATCTATGTTACTTCTGGGTTTTCTGTTTAAAGAATTCCTTTTATTATTTGTCGTATGGTGGTTTAGTGATCACAAATTCTTTTACTTTCTATTTGTCCTGGAAGCTCTTTATTTCTCCTTCCATTCTGAATGATAGCTTTGCTGGATAAACTATTCTTGGCTGCATTTTTTTTTTTCATTTAGCACACTGAATGTATCATACTAGTCCTTTTTGGCCTGTCAGGTCTTTGTGGATGGGTCTGCTGCCAGTCTAATGTTTCTAACCTTGTAGGCTAAGGACATCTTGTCTCAGCTGCTTTTAGGATTTCCTTTTATCTCTGAAATTTGCAAACTTCACTAATATATGTTGGGGTGTTGATCTATTTTTATTGATTTTGAGGAGGGTTCTCTGTGCCTCCTGGGCTTGAATGTTTATTTCCTTAAGTTATCAGCTATAATTTGTTCAAATGAATCTTCTGCCCCCCCCCCCATATTCTGGGACACCAATTATTCTAATATTGTTTCACTTTATGGTATCACTGATATCAAATCCTCCCCTTATGATCCAGTAGTTGTTTTTCTCTATTTTTCTCAGCTTCCTTACTTTCCATCATTTTGTCTTTTATATCAGACTCTCTCTTCTGCCTCATTTACCCTAGCAGTTAGTGCCTCCATTTTAGACTGCATCTCAGTAATAGCATTTTTAGTTTTAGCCTGACTAGATTTTATTTCTTTTATTTCTGCACTAAGGGATTCTCTGGTGCCTTTTATGCTTTTTTCAAGCCCAGCTAGTATGTTTATAATTGTTATTCTGAATTCTAGCTTGGACATCTTACTTATATCCATATCGATTAAATCTAAGGCAGAGAGTATTGCCTCTGGCTCTTTCTTTTTTTGTGAACTTCTCCTCCTAGTCATTTTTTCCAGAAAACAAAGGAGGAAAGAAAGAGAAAGAAAAATAAAGAAAGAAAAAAAAAAAGGAAAAAAATCCTAGCAAAAACAGCAATAATAATATCAAGAACAACAACATTGGCTGCTCTTTCCCACTGCCCCTCCCTCTACAGAGTTCCACCTTGCTTTTAGTGGGGAGTGTTTGTTCCCATAAGTAGATATGCTTTGATTTGTTTGTGACATTAAGGTGGAAGCTTTTTTTTTTTCTTTAATCAGTAGACTTGGTATATGCTGGGGTTTGTGTTTGTATTCTGAGTGAGAGGCCTGCTGTGCTGGGTCACAAACTGACTTACTCTTAGAAAGATGCTCCTACCAGGTCAGGGGGTGGGGTTTAGTGTAAGGGATTCCAGCTTCCACTAGAGGCACTGTGTTTCTCTCTGTAGTCTGACTGTGCTGGTGGGCAGGAGGAGGGGGTGGTGGTTGAGGAGGTAGACTATGGCATCACCTCATCCCCTTGTCCTTGGCAGCTACTGCTCAGGAGGCCCTCCCAGAAAAACAAGCAGTCTCCTATGGTCCAGGCTCTTGTTAATTCCCTGGCCTAACCAGCATGCCCAGATCCACAGATCTCCTGTATTTTATCTCTGGCCAGTGGCTGGGATTCAAAACTCCAAGTTTTAAAGGGCCTGGTAATGTATGCACCCATTCCTCTCCCCAGGTGGGAGGCTCAGGGCATGCCCAGCATTGTTTTGTCCCTGAAAAGCCTTCACACAGTGCACGTGCTGAGGCTAGAATTTATTGTAATGCTCAGTGAAAAGCTGGAGCCAGGCCATCAGCCATCTGCATTTGATTCAGTCCCCTACTCCCCTTTGTCCCAGAAAAGCCATTACAGAGGCTAGACTGCACTGCGGCAGACAGGAAAAATGGTGGCCATGTTATTAGCGATCCACTCCAGTCTTTGTATTGTGCCCAGCCAGTCCCCAAAAAGCAGCTGTAAAGGTGTATGCACAGAGGTTCCAGGATACTGTGGCTCAGAGCAAAGACCTGGGGCCAGGTTATCTGTGATCCACTCCAGCCTTTGCACTGTGTGCAGCCAGTCCCAGAAAAGTGGCTATGAAGATGCACACAGAGAGGTTCAAGCCTATTGTGGCTCACACCAAAATGTTAAGAGTTTTTTCTCCACTCTCTGTGCCCCTCTGAGCCTGCTGCGGGCTCCTCTCAATGGCTCCCCGGCTGTCTCTTTGTCTCTGAAGAGGACAAATATGCTCCTCAAATGCCCTCCAGAAAGGGGAGCAATCCTTCCCTGAGCAACCCAAGGATCCACTCGCCACAGCTTATTGAGGGGTCACAATCTGCTGCAATCTTTCCAACTTTCTCCCTCTTCCTGACCTTGCTCTGTGAACTGGGCTTCTGGGTTTCTTCCCCTTCCTGGCCCTGTAGCCCCCCTAATCCCCCAGTTCAGGGCTCCAAACCTTGCTTCTGCCAAATTCACTCACTCCAAATGTGCAGATGGTTTCTGTTCTACTCCGATCCTTTTCCTAGTTGTTCAAAATCATTGAAGGTTGATCTAGTTGTATTCCCAGGATGAGGCACTTTCAGTGTCCCCCTAATATTTCACCATCTCTGAGCCACCCTCAATAATTATTTTAAATGTAAATAGACAATTCTCCAATCACAATACATAGGGTGTCTGAATGAATTAAAAAATAAAAAAGACCCATATATATGCCACCTACAAAAGACTCACTTCAGAAATAAGACAAACACAGTCTGAAAATGAAGGGATAGAAAAAAGATATTCCATGCAAATAGAAATGAAAAGAAAGCTGAGGTAGCAATACTTATATCAGACAAAATAGACTTTAAAACAAAGGCTGTACAAGAGACAGAGAAGGGCATTACATAATGATAAATGGTTCAATCCAACTAGAAGATGTAACACTTATAAATAATTATGCACCCAACATAGGAACAACTAAGTGTATAAAGCAAATATTAATAGACATAAAATGAGAATTTGATAGGAGTACAATAATAGGGGACTTTAGTACTCCCTTTATATCAATGGATGGATCCTCCAGGCAGAAAATCAGTAAGGAAGCAGTGTCAGATGGAGTTAACACATATATAGAACATTCCATCCCCAAATAGCAGAATACACATTCTTTGCAAGTGCACTTGGAACATTTTCCAGGATATATCACATGTTGGGCCACAGAACAAGTCTCAATAACTTTAAGAAGAGTGAAATCGTATTAAGCACCTTTTCTATGAAACTAGAAGTCAATTGTTAAAAGAAAAGTGGAAAAAACACAAGCTCATGTGTACTATGCAACATGCTACTAACAATGAATGGGTCAATGAAAAAATCAAAGAGGAATTCAAATAATTCCTGGAGACAAATGAAAATGAAAACACAACATTCCAGTCTATGGGATGCAGTAAAAACAGTTCTACGAGGGAAATTTATAATGATAGAAGCCTACCACAAGACATAAGAAAAACACCAAATAAATAATCTAACTTTACATCTATAGGAACTAAAGAAAGAATGAATAAAGCCCTAAATTAGTAGAAGGAAGAAAATAATAAAGACCAGAGCAGAAATAAATGAAATAGAGACTCAAAAACAAAAACACTAGAAAATATAATTGAAACTAAGAGCTTGTTCTTTGAAAAGATAAACAAATGATAAATCTCTAGCAAGACTCATCAAAAAAAAAGAGAAAGGACCCAAATAAGTAAAATTAGAAATGAAAGAGAAGTTACAACTGATACCACATAAATACAAAGGGTTATAGCAGACTACTATGAAAAATTGTACATCAACAAATTGGACAACCTAGAAGATATAGATAAATTTCTAGAAACATAACTTTCCAAGACTGAATCACAAAGAAATAGAATATCTGAACAGATTACTAGTAATGAAATTGAATCAATAAAAAAATCTCTCAACAAAAGTACAGGAACTCTCTGAGCCACCCTCAATAATTATTTTAAATGTAAATAGACAAATGCCCTCCAGAAAGGGGGTTCCCATATCTACTTATGGGAACAAACACTCCCCACTAAAAGAGACTAAAAGAGACTTGTTCTGTGGCCCAACATGTGTTATATCCTGGAAAATGTTCCAAGGTTGCTTCACAGGTGAATCCTACCAAACATTTAAAGAAGAGTTAATACTGATTCTTCTCCAACTATTTCAAAAAAATTAAAGAGGAAAGAACTCTTCCAAACTCATTCTATGATATAAGCATTACCCTAATACCTAAATCAGGCAAAGATACTACCAAAAATTGAAATTTCTGGCCAATATCCCTGATGAACTGTGTTGTAAAAATCCTCAACAAAATATTAGGAAACCAAATTCAACATTAAAAGAATCATTCGCAATGATCAAGTGGAATTTATTCCAGGGATGCAAAGATTGCTCAGTATCCACAAATTGACATGATATACCATATTAACAAAATGAAGGATAAAGAAAATGAAAGATAAAAATCATATGATCATCTCAATAGATGCAGAAAAACATTTGACCAAAGTCAACATCCATTTATAATAAGAACTGTCAACCAAGTGGAGATAGAGTGAATGTACCTCAGATAATAAAGGCCATATATGATAAACCCACAACTAACATACTGAATAGTGAAAAACTTGAAACTTTCCCTCTAAGATCAGGAACAAGACAAGGATGTCCACTCTTTGGAATCTTTAGTCAACATAGTATTGAAAGTCCTTGCCATAACAATTAGAAAAAGAAAATAAAACGAGGAAGTAAAACTATCACTATTTGCAGATAATATGATGTTATATATAGAAAACCCTGAACTTTCCACCAAAGAACTATTAGAACTAGTAAGTAAACCAATAAATTTGTAGGATACAAAATCAATACACAGAAATTTGTTGTATTTCTATATACTAAAAATAAGCTATCAGAAATTAAGAGAACAACCCCATTAATAATTGCATCAAAGAAATAAAATACCTTGGAATAAAATTAACCAAGTAGGTAAAAGACCTGTACTTTGAAAAGTATAAGACATTGATGAAAAAAATTGAATATGACACAGATAAATGGAAAGATATACTGTGGTCATAGAGTAGAAGAACTAATATTAAAATGTCCATCCTACCCAAAGCAATCTACAAATTCAGTGTAATCTTTATCAAAATACCAATGGTATTTTTCACAGTATTAGAAAAAATAACACTAAAATTTGAATGGAACCACAAAAGACCCCAAATATATAAAGCAATTTTGAGAAAGAAGAACAATGCTGGAGGTATCATATTCCTGGATTTCAAAATATATTACAAAACTATAGTAATCAAGTGGTATTGTACTGGCACAAAAACAGACACATAGATCAATGGAACAAAGTGGAGAGCCCAGGAATAAAACCACACTTATATGGTCAATTAATCTAAAGCAAAGGAGGCAAGGATATACAATAGGGGAAAGACAGTCTCTTCAATAAATGGTGCTGGGAAAACTGGGCCACTACATGCAAAAGAATGAAACTGGACCCCTTTTTACACCATTTACTGAAATAAATTCAAAATGGATTAAAGACTCAAATGTAAGACCTGAAGCCTTAAGACTTCTAGAAGAAAACATAGACAAAGATCTTTGACATCTGACATCAATCTCAGCAATATTTTTTTGAATCTGTCTCCTCAACCAAGGATAACAAAAACAAAAATAAAAAAATGGGACTACATCAAACCAAAAGACTTTTGCACAGTGAAGGAACCATCAACAAAATGAAAAGTCAACCTAGTGAATAGGAGAAGATATTCACAAATGATGTATCCAATAAGGGCTTAACATTCAAAATATGTAAAGAATTCATACAACTTAATATAAAAAAAATCTGATTAAAAAAATGGACTGAGGACCTGAATAGACATTTTCCAGTGAAGACATACAGATGGCCAACAGACAAATGGAGTCACTCATCATCAGGGAAATGCAAATCAAAACCAAGGTGAGATATCACTTCACACCTGTCAGAATGGTATCAAAAAGACAAGAAACAGTAAGTGTTGGTGAGGATGTGGAGAAATGGGAACCACTGTGTACAGTTGGCGGGAATGTAATTTGTTGCAGCCACTGTGGAAAAGTATGAGGGTTCCTCAAAAAATTATAAATAGAACTACCATATGATCTAGCAATTCCACTTCTAGGTATTTATCTGAACACAATGAAAACATTAATTCAAAAAGACCTATGCACCCCTACGTTCATCACAGCTTATTTACAATATCCAATATATGGAAGCAGCCTAAATGTCTATTGATAGACGAATGGATAAAGAAGATGTGAGATATAAATATTATATATATACTATATATATAACACATAATATATTATATATATATATATATATATATATATATATATACATATGTATATGTATATATATATAACTGAGCCATAAAAAAGAATGAAATCTTGCCATTTGCAACAACATGGATGGACCTAGAGGTCATTATGCTAAATGAAATAAGTCAGACAAAGACAAAAACTATATTATTTCACTTATATGAGGAATAAAAAAACCAAAACAGAAATAGACTCATGGATACAGAAAACAAACTGATGGTTGCCAGAGCAGAGGGATGGGGGAATGAATAAAATAGGTCAAGTGAATTAAGATGTACAATCTCCTACTTATAAAATAAATTAAGACATAGGAATGTAATGTATAGCATTGGGAATATAGGCAATCATATTGTTACAACTTTGTACACTGACAGATGGTAGCCAGACTTATTGTGGTGATCATTTTGCAATGTATATGAATAGCAAATCACAATCTACAATGTTCATTGAAAACAAGCTCTTGGGGGACTTTTTGTAAATAAAGTGATTAAAAAGGAAGGAGCCCGCTCCCCTGGCGCGGCCGCGGTCCCAGCTGCAGCGCGCCGCCTGGGTGGCTGGGCGGTCCATGGGCAGCAGCGAGGGCCACGATGACAGATTACGGCGAGGAGCAGCGCAACGAGCTGGAGGCTCTGGAGTCCATTTACCCCGACTCCTTCACAGTATTATCAGAAAATTCACCCAGTTTCACCATTACTGTGACATCTGAGGCTGGAGAAAATGATGAAACTGTCCAGACTACCCTCAAGTTTACATACAGTGAAAAATACCCAGATGAAGCTCCTCTTTATGAAATATTCTCCCAGGAAAATCTAGAAGATAATGATGTCTCAGACATCTTAAAACTATTAGCATTACAGGCAGAAGAAAACCTTGGTATGGTGATGATCTTTACTTTAGTGACAGCTGTGCAAGAAAAACTAAATGAAATAGTAGATCAAATAAAAACTAGAAGAGAAGAAGAAAAGAAACAAAAAGAAAAAGAGGCAGAGGAAGCTGAAAAGCAATTATTTCATGGCACTCCTGTTACAATTGAGAATTTCTTAAGTTGGAAGGCCAAGTTTGATGCAGAACTCTTGGAAATTAAAAAGAAATGAATGAAAGAAGAAGAACAAGCAGGAAAAAATAAATTAAGTGGGAAACAGCTCTTTGAAACAGATCATAATCTTGACACATCTGATATCCAGTTTTTGGAAGATACTGGAAACAATGTGGAGGTAGATGAATCTCTGTTCCAAGAAATGGATGACTTGGAGCTAGAGGATGATGAGGATGATCCCGACTATAATCTTGCTGACCCAGAGAGTGATTTGACTGACTAGTGGACTATCCCCATCTGCAGAGAGGTGTGACTGCCACAGCATCTGTGGCTGTGCTGACGTGTTGATTTTTCTTTCTTTTTTTCTAAGAAAAAATAATTTTCAGGAGAATATTCTTCTGATAGCTTTCGTCATTGAACTTAATAAACTGACCTTAAAGTTTCAAAAAAAAAAAAAAAGGAAGGAAACAGCAGCAATAATCAAAACATAATTGAATGAAATATACCTGAATATTTAAAAAAAAACACAGAAACACTGATTTTGGAATGTACACCAAAATATGCTATAGCACAGATAAAATTAACTGAATGATATTCATGCTATGACACAGACTGTCAGTATTTTTAATAACAAAGATAAAGATAATATTTCTATAAGAATCCAAGAACCTTATGCACAAAAATAGAAAACAAAACTAAGAGGACCCCAAACTCCTGAATATTATTAAGTGCCCAATAACAAAGTTTGGATAGGAAATGGCTATGATCCCAGGGTTCTAATTTCAAGTCTGATCAAGTTCCATCTATCTGCTAAAGTTACAGAAATCTTTCTGTCTCTGTTCCTAACTAGTTGTGTGATCTTGGGTAGTTACTTAACCTCTCTGGGCCTTAGTCTTGTTATCTTTAAAAGTAGAGAATACTACTACCTATCATAGTATTTTGTGAGGATTAGCTGAGCTAATGCATATAAATCTGGTTGTCTGATATGTTATCACTCATGGATGTCATCTGCTGTTGTTGTAATTATTAGAATGTCCTCCTATTCTTCATCATCATCAGTGTACAGGTGAGTCACAATTCAGGAACAACAACACTGCTATAATTTCCTGTAAGTGATTATTGAAATATGTATTCCAGAATGAAGCATTTAGGCTATGCAATTTGTGGTGAGAAAATGATTAATCATAAATAGTAAAATCAATTCAATGCATACTTAGAGAAATAAGATAATGTTTATAAATAGACTATTAAATCAAACTGAATCAATAACCAAAATTATCCTAAACAGAAAATATATATTGTAAATAGTAAGAATTTAAGAAATGTAACTTGAGTCTACAATCTCATATTGAATTAATGAAGACCACGGAATGTGTTGAGGTGTTGTGGATAGAAATTAAAACTTCTTGTTTTATTTGTCTTTCATAAGAGTGTCAAAGGATACTGGTTTATTTGTCTTTTGTATTTGAGGTATATGGATTTATCATTTTATTATTAAATACTTAGAAGTAACTATTAGTGGAATCTATTAGTAGAATTTAATTTTTAAATCACTGTATTGATAAAGGCAAGTCAACAAAATTTATATAGCCAAAAGTATAATAAACAACAACAAAAAAGGAAACAAAAATTTAAAAACATGAAACATAAACCAAGATTACATAAGGAGAGCCAAATATAGCATTAAAAGTGAAGAATCAGGGCACCTAGGTGGCTCAGTTGGTTAAGAATCCGACTCTTTGTTTTGGCTCAAGTCTTGATCTCAGGGTCATGAGATCAAGCCCTATGTTGGGCTCTGTGCTCAGCAAGGAGTCTGCTTAAGATTTTCTCTCCTTCCTATGCACCTCCCCCTCTCTCAAATAAATAAATAAATCTTTTTAAAAAGGTGGAGAATCATAAATAGAATAAAATCAAATTCTAGCTGGATTCTGCTTTAAAAACAGAGATCAGGGTAATATAGAAAGGTTAAAAATAAAACTGTAAATAAAGTAAGTCTGTTGAAAAGATAATAAAGGTAGAAACATGTGTAATGTAAAATATAGAAGTCTTTTTTTAAAATTCAATAGGACAGAGTCAATATAATACTTTTTAACTGCCAAAAATAATAGCATCAAAGTAAGTTCAGTCAGAAATGAAAGGAGAAATTAATATAAACTTCATTGGTAGTGGAAGACTTTCATGTGACACTATCCATTTCTGAGAATTGAAATATTAGATATATGATTCTCTTTTCTATGGAGAATATGCCTTCTTTTCAAGAGTACACAAAACAGCTACAAAAATCCATTGTATATTAAGCTGTGAAGACAATCTCCATGATTTAATAACTGGATATTTACAAGCCACACTTTCTGACTACCATGAACAATTTGCATTGCATGGTAAATTAAAAATAAGAGGAAAAAGGTGATCCACTTTATAAAAGATAAATCAAAAGAAGTAATAATAATAATAATTAATAATAACAGAAGTAATAGTAATTGTATTAATAGAATTTGTGGTAGTAGTAACAAAAACTATGACAATTAGTATTCACTCTTTCAAGAGCATTTATAAAGTACTAGAGCTAAATCATTCTTTATGTACTATATTTTAAGTTTCTTTGCAGAAAATATTTTATAGGAAGATTAACCTCAGGGAGGTTGGCTACTTGTTGAAGGTATGCAGCAAATTCAATTCATACCACCAGGCTTTGCGTGGCCCCCAACGCTATGACTTACTGGCAGCTGATTGATTGATTGTTTAAGAAACAAAACAAATGATCATGGGAGAAAAAAAGAGAGAAGCAAATCAAGAAACAGACTCTTAACTATAGAGAACAAATTGATGGTCACTGGAGGGACGGTGGGTGGGGGGATGGGTGAAATAGGTGGTGGGGTTTAGGAGTGCACTTGTGGATGAGCACCAGGTGTTATATGTAAGTGTTGAATCACTAAATTCTACACCTGAAACTAATATTACACTGTATGTTAACTAACTGGAATTTAAATAAAAACCAAACAAACAAAAAAACCCACAACACACACACAAGAAGAATATAAATAGTAGATTTGATAAGTCAAGAAGTGATTTTTTAAATAAACATTTTTGATATTATAGATAAAGTTTTGGCATCAATGAAGAAAGAGAATGAAGGCAAAAATTAGGTATTAAAAAAAGGAATAAAACAACAGAGATAGGTGGGAGGATCAAGATGGTGGAGGAGTAGGAGACCTAAATTTTGTCTGGTCCCAGGAATTCAGCTAGATAGGGATCAAACCATTCTGAACAGTTATGAACTCAACAGGAGATCGAAGAAAAGAATAGCAGCAACTCTCTGAACAGAAAAGCAACCACTTTCTGGAAGGTAGGATGTGAGGAGAAGTGAATCTGAGGTGATATTTGGGAAGATAGACCACAGAGGGAGGGAGCCTCCATCAGCTGGCTACCAGCAAGTGATAAGAGCAGCAGAGCATAAAATCAGAACTTTTAAAAGTCTGCTCCACTGAGGGACGTCACTCGAGAAGCTGAGTGGGGCGGGAGTGGGGGGGAGGTGTGGAACACTCACTGGGACAGTGTGGTCTCAGGACCCTCGGGGTCACAGAGAGATCAGGGGTGCCTGAGTGCAGCAGAGCTCCCAGGTATCGGAGTGGGGAAGCCAGCTGCAAAGATAGAGCCAAGGAGCGGGCTCTCAGCTCTGGGTTGCCATAAACCGTGGTCTGCAGCAGAGTCGGGCCACTACTTTTCAAGCAGGGACCCAACAAGCGGCAGATCCAGGGAGACTCCCCTTCCTCCCCCAGGAGGAGCAGCACGGGGGCGCACTGCAGGAATCTGTTGGGTTTGTAGACTCCAAAAGGGGGCATGTGCCAGAGATAGAAACGCTCAGTCGTAGGTCATGTGAGCACGGAGTGCGGCAGACTGGGAAGACAGGAGTGATTGACTGCTTTTCTCTGGGGGCGCCCTGAGGAGTGGGGCACCAAGTTCTCGGCTCCTCCGGGGCAGGGATTGGGAGGCTGCCATTTTCACTCTTGTCCTCCAAAGCTGTACAGAAAGCTTGCAGGGAACAAAAGGTCCCCAGAGCAAACCCTAGCAGATTACTTAGCCCAGCCCGGGGCAAGGGCGGGGCAATTCCACCTCAGGCAAAGACATTTGAGAACCAGGGCAACAGGCCCCTCCCCCAGAAGATCAGCAAGAACAGCCAGCCAAGACCAAGTTTACTGATCAATAAGAACGGCAGAACTCCAGCATTAGGGGAATACAGCACACAGAATTCATGGCTTTTTTCCCCCTGATTCTTTAGTCTTTCAAAGTTAATTTTTTTAATTTTCTTTTTTTTCTTTTTCTATTGTTTTTGAATTTTTCTTTTTCCCTTTTTCAACCAACATCTTATCAATTCCTTTTTTTAAAAAATCTTATTTTTCAGTTTTAGAGTCATATTCTGCCCCTTCATAGTAGTTAACCTTATTTTTGGTATATATATAAGTTGTTCTCTCTTTAAAATTTTGGGATACAGTTTCTTCCAACAGACCAAAATATACCCTAAATCTCTAGTGTATGGCTTTGTTCTGGTCTCCTGCCTGATCACATTCTCTACCTTTTTTTTCCAAATCCACTTCTTTCTTTTTTCAACCAACTTCTTATCTTATCAATTCCTTTTATAAAATCTTTTATAATCTTCATCTTCATGGTCATATTCCATGTATTCTTCATTGTATATTTCATTGTATATTTACCCTTATTTTTATACATATATAAGTTCTTCTTTCTTTAAAATTTTGGGATGCACTTTCTTCTAACAGACCAAAATACACCCAAAATCTAGTGTGTGGCATTGATCTATACACAGCTTGATCATATTTGATCATATTCTTTTGTTTTTTTATGTTTTTCTTTTTCTTTTCTTTTTTTTCTTTTTTCTTTCTTTCCCTTTCTTTTCTGCCAGTTTCAGGTCTCTTCTGATTTGTTTAGTGTATATTTTTCTGGGGTTGTTGTTACCCAGTTAGCATTTTGCTCTCTCATTCATCTATTCTCCTCTAGACAAAATGACAAGATGGAAAAAATCACCTCAAAAAAAAGAACAAGAGGCAGTACAGACTGCCAGGGACCTAATCAATACGGACATTAGTAAGATGTCAGAACTAGAGTTCAGAATGACAATTATAAAGATACTAGCTGGGCTTGAAAAAAGCATGGAAGATACTAGAGAAACCCTTTCTGGAGAAATAAAATAACTAAAATCAAAACAAGTCAAAATCAAAAAGGCTATTAATGAGGTGCAATCAAAAATGGAGCCTCTAACTGCTAGGATAAATGAGGCAGAAGAGAGAATTAGTGATATAGAATACCAAATGATGGAAAATAAAGAAGCTGAGAAAAAGAGAGAGAAAAAACTATTGGATCATGAGAGCAGAATTTGAGAGATAAGTGATACCATAAGACGAAACAATATTAGAATAATTGGGATCCCAGAAGAAGAAAGAGAGAAAGGGGCAGAAGGTATATGGGAGTAAATTATAGCAAAGAACTTCCCTAATTTGGAGAAGGAAACAGGCATCAAAATCCAAGAGGCACAGAGAAGCCCCCTCAAAATCAATAAAAATAGGTCAACACCCTGACATTTAATAGTAAAACTTACAAGTCTCAGAGACAAAGAGAAAATCCTGAAAGAAGCTTGGGACAAGAGGTCTGTAACCTACAGTGATAGAAACATTAGACTGACGGCAGACCTATCTACAGAGACCTGGCAGGCCAGAAAGGACTAGCATGATATATTCAGAGCACTAAAAGAGAAAAATTTATATGCAGCCAAGAATACTATATCCAGCTAGGCTGTCATTAAAATAGAAGGAGAGATAAAAAGCTTCCAGGACAAAAACTAAAGGAATTTGCAAACATGAAACCAGCCCTATAAGAAATATTGAAAGGGGTCCTCTAAGTAAAGAGAGAGCCTAAAAGTAACATAGACCAGAAAGGAACACAGACAATATAAGTAACAGTAACCCTACAGGCAATACAATGGCACTTAATTCATATCTTTCAATAGTTACTCTGTATGTAAATTTGTATGGAACCAGAAAAGTCCCTGAATAGCCAGAGGAATGTTGAAAAAGAAAAGCAAAGCTGGTGGCATCACAATGGACTTCAACCTCTATTACAAAGCTGTCATCATCAAGACAGTATGGTACTGGCACAAAAACAGACACATAGATCAATGGAACAGAATCGACAAATGGGCCCTCAACTCTATGGCCAACTAATCTTCGCTAAAGCAGGAAAGAATGTCCGGTGGAAAAAAGACAGTCTCTTCCACAAATGGTGTTGGGAAAATTGGACAGCCACATGCAGAAGAATGAAACTGGACCATTTCCTTACACCACACACAAAAATAGACTCCAAATGGTTGAAAGACCTAAATGTGAGACAGGAATCCATCAAAATCCTAGAGGAGAACACAGGCAGCAACCTCTTCAACCTCAGCCACAGCAACTTCTTCCTAGAAACATCGCCAAAGGCAAGGGAAGCAAGGGCAAAAATGAACTATTGGGACTTCATCAAGATAAAAAGCTTTTGCACAGCAGAGGAAACAGTCAACAAAACCAAAAGACAACGGACAGAATGGGAGAAGATATTTGCAAATGACATATCAGATAAAGGGCTAGTATCCAAAATCTATAAAGAATTTATCAAACTTAACACCCAAAGAACAAATAATCCAATCAAGAAATGGGAAGAAGACATGAACATTTTTTCCAAAGAAGACATCCAAATGGCCAATAGACACATGAAAAATTGCTCAACATTGCTTGGCATCAGGGAAATCCAAATCAAAACCTACTACCTCACACCAGTCAGGATGGACAAAATTAACAAATCAGGAAACGACAGATGTCCGCGAGGATGCACAGAAAGGGGAACCCTCCTACACTGTTGGTGGGAATGCAAGCTGGTGTAGCCACTCTGGAAAACAGTATGGAGGTTCCTCAAAAAGTTGAAAATAGAGCTACCATACGACCCAGAAATTGCACTACTGGGTATTTACCCCAAAGATACAAATGTAGTGATCTGAAGGGGTTCGTGCACCCCAATGTTTATAGTAGCAATGTCCACAATAGCCAAACTATGGAAAGAGCCAAACTGTCCGTCAACAATTGAATGGATAAAGAAGATGTGATATATATATACAATGGAATATTATGCAGCCATCAAAAAACTCCGAAATTTTGCCATTTGCAATGATGTGGATGGAACTGGAGGGTATTATGCTGAGCGAAATAAGTCAATCAGAGAAGACATGTATCATACAATCTCACTGATATGAGGAATCTTAATCTCAGGAAACAAACTGAGGGTTGCTGGAGTTGTGGGGGGTGGGAGGGATGGGTTGGCTGGGTGATAGACATTGGGGAAGGTATGTGCTATGGTGAGCGCTGTGAATTGTGTAAGACTGTTGGATCACAGACCTGTACCTCTGAAACAAATAATACATTATATGTAAAAAAAAAAAAAGAAGAAGAAGATAGTAGGAAGGGAAAAATGAAGGGGGGGGAATCAGAGGGGGAGACGAACCATGAGAGACTATGAACTCTGAGAAACAAACTGAGGGTTCTAGAGGGGACAGGTGTGGGGGTAGGAGTTAGCCTGGTGATGCATATTAAAGAGGTTATGTATTGAATGGAGCACTGGGTGTTACATGCAAACAATGAATCATTGAACACTATATCAAAAATTAATGGTGTAATGTATGGTGATTAACATAACATAATAAAATAAGATTAAAAAAACTACAGAGATAAAGATTAAAATTATATTAGGATATTATATAAATTTGCTAATAAGAATTTTTATAAAATTAATATTTTTCTGGAAAAATATAAATCATCAAGGTTATTTTAAGTAATGGATCCATATGGATGCTCTCTTTGAAATTTCTCATGTCCAGTCTCCTCTTTTTTGCCTGTTAAATTCCCATTTTCTGATTTTTTTTCTTGAATGGATAAAGAAGATGAGGTATATACATACAATGGAATATTTTTCAGCCATAAAAAAGAATGAAATCTTCTTTTTTGTAACAACATGGGTAGAGCCAGAGAGTATAATGCTAAGTGATATATGTCAAGCAGAGAAAGACAAATACCATATGATTTCACTCATGTGGAATTTGAGAAACAAAACAAATGAGCAAAGGAAAAAAAAAGAGAGAGACAGACCAAAAAACAGACTCTTAACTATAGAGAACAAACTGATGGTTACCAGAGGGGAGGTGGGTATGGGGGGATGGGTGAAATAGGTGATGGGGATTAAGAGTACACTTACCATGATGAGCACTGAGTAATGTATAGAATTGTTGAATCACAATATTATACAACTGAACCTAATATAACACTGTATGTCAACTACACTGGAATTAAAAAAAAAAAAAAGTAGGGGTGCCTGGGTGGCTCAGTCGTTAAGTGTCTGCCCTCGGCTCAGGTCATGATCCCAGGGCCCTGGGATTGAGCACCGCATCGGGCTCCCTGCTCAGTGGGAGGCCTGCTTCTCCCTCTCCCACTCCCCCTGCTTGTGTTCCTGCTCTCGCTATCTCTCTCTCTGTCAAATAAATAAATAAATAAAATCTTTAAAAAAAATAAAAAATAAAAAAAAGAAGGAAGGTCATATTCCAAATATGGGAATATGGGAGGAGTCAGGAAGTTTTAGCAAAGGAATTGAACAGAACATTTATAGGGTGTCTTCACGTGATGCCAAGTGTTTGCAGGGCTGTCTGACTTTCCATTTCTGTTCAGTAGAGACCCTCAGTGGGTAAAGGGGCTTCCTCAGCATGGAAGGGAGAGGCTGGCTAGCTGCAGGTATCATTGAGGGAAAGATAAGAGTCCCAGCTCTACAGCTGACTCAAGAGCACTGGTGCTGGTCAAGACAGAGAGAGCTGGCAGAGGTGGGCACAAAGTATGCAATGAAAATGCCTTTTTTCAGAAGAAGAAAGAGCGAGACATAATTTTCTCAAATTCTTTCTCTTTTGCTTGCTATAAAGATGGTACATACATGTCATAAGGTTGAACACATGAAAAAGAAACCACCCAAACTTGAGTCTATTCTGATGGGGAAAAAGTAAATTATTACAATTTCAGTAATTTCATCATCACAACCCTTTTTTTCCCTAAGCTTTGCCTCTTCACTTTGATGCTTTGCTCCTTACCATGATTTCTATGCTGTTCCTCTGTCATCCTTTCTAGTCTTTAGCCATGTGAACTCTGCTGCTTGCAGCTGGTCACCAACACAATGTGATGGGGAACGCTCTGAAGATACCACGAGTACCCCTCCTAACTTAGATATGCCTTCTCTTTTCTGTAGCTCTCCCTCTGGGTCACTACATCCTACCCTACCAGGAACTCCTCTCTCTGTGGGAAATATAATGATGGGGCTTTATTTCCAAGATGCAGGAACTTCATTCAGCCTTTCTTCCTGAAGAGGATTAGCTAATTGTCACCTGGAGAGATCCAGGACATGAGGTGTGAAGCTGTTCAAATTTCAAATGATGGCTGAGAATGAGAAAGCAATTCCTGTCCTGGGGCTTTGAATGACCTGAGGACAGGTAAGGGGCTGAAGAGTATGGCTCTCAAGGTATCCATGGTCTACAGAAAGTGGGGCAAGCTGTACACCCTTGTGATAAGCTCCCACAGTTCTGTAGATGCAGAAGTTGTTCTCCTGAGAAACATGCATTACCTTTGTAGGAAGGCAACAATGAAATGGCTTTTGATTAAGACCTATAGTCATGGTGTGTTATAAAGCCTTTTGGAAAGGAAAAATAAATAGGAAGAATGGTTTCAGTCTAAAACTCAAGTAGGAGACTTCGTTAGCAAACATTTCCTTTTGAAAACCAGGTCTGTCTTCAGTGTGTGGAACTCTGCTCTCAGTGCAATGCCTGACCTCCTTCGGAAATGGCATGGTTCTGGGGCAGCTTGTTTCCCAGCAATCTGGAAGCTTCAGTTCCTTGGAGTACTGTGTGTCATCACAGTTATGTTTTTAACCTAAACCTGAATGCAGCATTTGTCTGGGCATCCATCTGACATTTTGCATCTTGATTTGTGCTTTGACATTCAAGTGTTTTTGTCTTTTGTAACAGAATGTGATATTTGGAGCCAGAATAGATTGAAAATAATCCCAGAGGGAAATGAAAGCATAATGCAATGCTGGATTTTGAGTAAATATGCTTTTCCTAAGCCTTTTGGTGAAGGTACTGCTTTTCTGAGAGGCTTGGGGAGCAAGACAAATGGATCTTCTGGGAAATGGAACTGCTCTTAGTAAATGTGGAGCATAAATGTGTATATTCAGAGAACTGCTGGCAGTGACAGGAAGTCATTACTGCCCTCTCTTCAAATAAATCTCCTTCCGTCAGACTCCTGCCTGGGCAGTGAGTGAAGCATTGAAACACCAATCAAGCTAACCGCACTCCCACAGGAAAAAGCAGCAGGGGCTCACCCCAAGAAGGAACATGCCAGCTCTAGCAGTTTCTATAAAAAAGCTGCCTCATCCTTGTCTTTACCCATCAGATACTCAGGTGTGTAGCCAGTGTTGCCAGTGCCGCCATCAGATTGCCAATAAACAGCTTCATCATTTGTCTTGACCCTAACATTATAGGATTCTTTGTGTGTATGTGTGACTTCCAAAATGTATAAGGAAAAGGCCACCCTGATGAGCTTGCTCCCCTAGGGGAGATGTGCGTAGAGGGTTGCAGAGCCCCTGCCAGCCTGTCTCAACCTGGTTTTTCTGCAAAGGCCTCGCTTCAGCATATCCTCTCTGAAAGTTCCATCCAGAGCCAGCATCCCCTGCTTCAACTCAAGGTCATAAACCTGCCTTTTCATAAATGTTTTCAGCCAGAAATTGCGACCTCCTAGAGCTGCATTGGACCACACAGCCCCCAGTTGCTTAGACACATTTGAACCTTGAAATGTGGCAAGTCAAAGTAAGGTGTTCTATGAATAGAAAATCTACACTGGATTTTGAAGATTAAGCATAAAAAATGAATGTAAAATGTTCCATTAGAAATGTTATGTTGATCATATGTTATAATAATTTGGGTATGTTGGAATAAATAAAATATTAAATTTAATTTCATTTGTTTCCTTTTACTTTTTTTGAATATGTGGTACTTGAAATTTGAAATTACATGGTGGCTCACAGTACTTTTCTATTGGTTGGTGGTCTGGGACTACCTTGTATTTTGAGTAGGAGCTGACATGAAGATGACAAGTTTCTTCACCTTCCCAGGACTGAGTGTCTTTTTCTATAATAGGGGGTGGCAAACATTTTTTAAAGGGTCAGATGGTAAGTCTTTAAGGCTTTGTGGACCACATGGTCTCTGTTGCAACTACTCAACTGTACTGTGCTGTGGCAGACTCAGCCACCCCAGATGGTAAAGCAGCCATTGATGATAAGTAAATGAATGGGAGAGAATGTGTTCCAATAAAACTCTATTTACAGAAACAGGCAGTGGGCCAGTATTAGCCTCGGGGCTGTAGTTTATTGTTTCTTGATCTATAAAAAGTCTTTGGACTGGAAAACCACATTTTTCATTCATAGAATCCTTACTCTATGCATGTTTATGGGTTCAGAGATCTTATGGTACATGCAAATATCTTTGTATTTTTCTTTCTTTCTTTCTTTCTTTTTTTTTGGCATGTCATAACTAACAAATGGTGGAGCTGGAATCTAAAATAATAGAGCTGGTTTCTGATGTAAATTCCCTTCTCTCTCTTTCTCCCTATCTCTCCCTTCCTTATTCTTTACCTCCCTCCCTTCTCCCTTTCCTTTTTCCCCTTCTCTCTCTCTTTCTGTGTCTCTCACCTGTCTGTCTCTATCTCTGTCTGTTTCTCTCTGTTTATGCTTTTGTCTCTATCTCCATCTCTCTCTTCCCACTGGTTAGGCTAGAATTTGTAACCTGTGGGGTTCCTTAATTAGAGCATTGTAGGTGATATTAGGATAGGCTTAGGTTGATCCATTCTCCTGAAGCTCAGCAAATACTAAAATGTCTCCTTTGTAGTCCAAGATACCTTGTCTGAGACTCGTTGTCATGTTAAATGGGCACAAAGGGGTCTCTTGTCAGTCTCTCCTGGTGGCTCATTATGTGACCAGACACTGGTCTAAGGCATTTATAGGTATGAACTCATATAATCTTCATAATAACTTTAGTAAATAGGTACTATTATTACCCCCATTTCAAAAATGAAGAAATTGAGTCATGGAGCTGTCCCAAGCTCTGCACCTGGACAAGAGCAGGGCCCTTAACTAATGTGTTGTGGTGGGAATGCATGCGGGTTTTGAAGGCAGAAAAATATGCCAAAGTATCGTCTGCATATTAGTGGTGGCATACTTTGTAAAATTCCTTAATATATTTAAGCTTCAGTTTCTTCTTCTATAAAATAGGGATAATATGTATGACCTACCTTATTGTGTTTGGGAAATGTCAATGTCTTACATCTATGAGACCCTTAACATACAGCAGATGTTCAGTAAGTCACTTGTCTTTGAGTGGTATATTGTCATTGTGTGGTTTACTTATACCTACAGGGAAGCAGAATGTATAGTGATTAAGAGCACGGACTTCAGTTAGACTGAGGGGGTTTGAATTGTCTACACCAGAGCAGATTAGCCAAGTGACCTGGATAAGTCTGCTTCCTTTTTCAAATCCCATCTGTACAGTGGTGCAATGATACCAGTCTTGAAAGGTGATGTGAGCAGTTGATGCGGTCATCTGTGTGAGGATTTCCACTGTGTCTAGACACTAAGTGAACAATCATTTTTCTGATGGTGTCAGAATGCTTGCACCAATCCCTAGATGATACTCCTTCTTGGGATTGGTGCCATCTCTGAGATGCCAGTAACTCTTAGTTGGAAGCACAGCAGAACCATCAACAAGGAACTTCCTCTGGCCTTGGACTCCCCAAGTGTAATGTCTTCTTTTTGTGGGATCCATTCCTTGCAAGGCAGATTTGCTTCTGAAACATAGCCAGCTGTCCCAGCACCCAGGTTGAAGTATTCAGCATCTTACTCAACACTGATGCAATTTCACACAATCAGTGTAAGGAAGGGTTTGCATTTCTATGAAAGCTTGTGATGATATCTGTGATGCCTGGAGTTGACCAGACACTGTTCCTAGGGTGTACTTTTCGAGAATTCAATAATCAGGGTTGACCTATTGCAAACATGTTCAGCTGTCTTAAAAAAACAAAGTTTACTAATCTCAAGAAATTTAGATAGTTTTGCTGAAATCTGTTGTTTTGCTTTTCTGTTTTATAAAAGAAATGTGGTCAGAATAGAAGCTAACACCTTCTTGAAATGTCCAATTCTGGTTTAGAATTTAAGGAACTATTTCACTTGTGGATGCAGTTTCTGTGTTTAAATTACAGCTTTGTGGAGAGAGCCTTGCTGTGGCTCTTTCTGAGTAGCCACTCCCCATGCCCATGACCAGGGAAAGGAAGAATGTCATAATTCTTATTATCACACACTAGGCTCTTGCCAGTGAATTTTTAAGTCTTTTCAGGACAAAACCTTTAATCTTTGCAGTAACTTCCCTCAGTGACAATTCAGCA
Organism: Phoca vitulina; assembly: GCF_004348235.1. Taxonomy (NCBI): domain Eukaryota; kingdom Metazoa; phylum Chordata; class Mammalia; order Carnivora; family Phocidae; genus Phoca; species Phoca vitulina. The sequence goes on along the minus strand of NW_022589787.1, from coordinate 4,258,720 downwards.
CTAAGCAATGTCTTCAAAGCATGAATTCCAAATGCAAAGTGGGAATCAATTGGGATTTATTAGCCAGGATAGGGATTTGTGGGAATACAAGTACATTATGGAAGGCATATAGTGAGGGAAACTTTCATTTTCTCATGACTTCTTTTGTATTTGTGCATACTTTCACTCATATATTTCATCTCACTGAATACAGAAGAAATTCCTGTTCTTTCCTCTTCCCTTCCTAAGACAAGATATTATTTCCCAATCCTACTTCTGAAACTCTCTTCAGTTTTAAACATTAGGAACTTCAGGGGTCTATGGAAATATGACCTTTCTGGGAAACCAGATTTCTCAGAAGGACAATTGGAAGATGATGCAGTGATTTAAATAATGGTCCAGTTACATAACATTGGCAGTTTTAAGTGTCATTATCAAGACCAACACTTCAATGTTATAGATGAACAAATTGAGGCTATAAAATGTCAATTAAAAATTTGCAGAAATTTTAAGCACATCTCAAAATGTCACACATTGGGGGATATCTAATAAAGGCATGCATCTGTATTATCTAGGCTAAAACCAACTCTTCAGTTTCTAGAAATAAGAAGTGATTGACTTTGCAGATACGGAAAGCTCCTAAGTCATGAAAAATATAATGATGCAATGACAAATGTAATAATGAGTCTAGATCTCATAGTACTTGCCAGATACCAGACACCACAATCCACTTTTCTTTGTGTTTCAGATTGGGCTTCCCAATGATGGTCGTCTCCTGCACAGTTGGCATGTGTTACCTCCTTGTTGCTCATGTCGTGATGGGATGGAATTAATAGTTATACATCATTTGAAGACTAAAGGAAACTTGACCCATCACCAACATCAGTAGAAAACTACCCCAAGACCACTCTTGGGACAAGAAAAGGTGCTTATCGTGGGGGTGCTCTGGAATGGAGAATTTTGGCATCCATACTCATTCAGGTGAATGCTGGAAACTCATGGGAAATACAAATAACTTACTAAAGATTCCACTACAGGAAAATATGTATATTTCCAAACACATCTTGCTATGCTCTGCAAGAAAAGACACAATGCAGTATTCTACCCAAATGGCTTGTGCTATTTAACTGTCACTTTCCTGAGGCCTTCTAGAGTTTTTTCATGTAATCACTTTCCATGTTAAAATAATCAGCATTCAAATTGTATACTCTCCAAATACATATTCTTCCTTGGAAAAGGAAGACAATTTGTAAGGAAACATTTTATGTCTTAAAAAAAAAATAAACTGTATCTTGACAAAAGGTTTAGAATTTGTTAGTCTCTTAATTTTTTAGTAGTTTACATTGTGTAAAATTGCATTTTATCCATTTATGTTTTTCTCTGGAGTTTTTAAGTCATCAATTATAAGTGCAGGGGGCGCCTAGGTGGCTCAGTCAGTTAAGCGTCTGCCTTTGGCTCAGGTCATGATCTCAGGGTCCTGGGATCTAGCCCTGCATTGGGCTCTCTGCTCAGGAGGGAGTCTGCTTCTCCCTCTCCCTCTGCCCCTCCCTCCGCTTGTGCTCTCTCTCTCAAATAAAGAAAATCTTTAATTTTCTTACAAGGGCAGAAATTTGACTTGTAAGAAGGTCATAAGTGCTTTTTAAATAGTATTTTACATATTTAACAGCCTAGAATAATAATCTTCAGTTTAGAAGGTGGTACATGCTATTTCCATCAATTATACAAAAGTGTGAGACTATGGACTCTGAGAAACAAACTGAGGGTTCTAGAGGGGACGGGGGTGGGGGGATGGGTTAGCCTGGTGATGGGTATTAAAGAGGGCATGTATTCAATGGAGCACTGGGTGTTATACACAATGAATCATGGAACACTACATCAAAAACTAAAGATGTAATGTATGGTGATTAACATAACATGATAAAATAAAATAAAATAAAGAAAAAATGCTGTTCTTTTGTGGAATGTTACATGTGAGACAAAGATAGTGAGAGCAAAGAGTAGGAGGGTCTGGGGTCTCATCTGCTTTGCTTGGTCAGTAGCATTGTTATACCCCAGACAACTGACCTCTTCTTCAGTTTTTGGTCTACTGTGTATGATTCCTTGAGATGAAAATGTTTACTGGGGACTCTCCTCAGAAGTGGTAGTTGTATAAAGTGTTTGATTTCAAAAAGTTTAAGATCCCCAGGGCACTAAATACTGGAAAATTGGAGACCTTTCTAGTTGCATTTCTGTCCCTGGCACTCTCAGGATGAATGTGTCCTTTCTATGGTTTAGAATCTGTATTTGTTAAATGGCAACCTGTGTCTTTCCTGAAAGGTAGGGAGAGAGTTTATGAGAATATGCCCTTTGGATTCATGAGCCATCTTTGAATTCTTTGACAGCAAAGATGACACTAAGCCCCAATTTGTTTTAAAATCTGGTCTTGGTCACAGAAGCTGCTGTGTGCACCTGACTCAGTGCTCCAGAGAAGTCCCCACCCCAGGGAAGGAGCCCTGACAGCTGTTCTAGCTCTGTTCCCTTTTCACATGGCCTTACTGATGCCTAGATCTCCCCAAAGTCTTTCACTAAAAGGCACTGTCTTCTCTTCTCCCACATATTTCCATGCCTGGTGGTGGTGTTGGTTCCTTCCTTGTGCCCAGCTGCTGCTTCTAATTCACGGCTCTTCTTTCCTCCTCTACATCTCCTCCCCCATGATGCTGCAGCCTCTGTCTCTCCACCTCCCACCTCTCTTCATTGATGTCATCCTCAGTCCTCAGTCACTCCTTCTCATTCTTAAATACCTTTGGCTCCTGACTCATTTCGTCCTCTCCTCTTTACCCCCTCACTTTCTCAGCATTCCCCATTCAACATTCAGGCCTCATTATGTCTGAACTTGGTCCTCAGTAACTGCCCCTTGAATTCTTCATCTCACATATCTCTCTCTGACACGTCTGATCATCTGCTCCAGATCACCACCCAAACACATTCCTCCACTGATGTCTCCAGTTCATCAGCTGCTCCCCTTTGCTAACCTCCCACATCAGTACCTTCCTAGCTAAGGTTTCTACCTTTGCTCTAAATTCAAAACCGCTCTTAAATGAACTGCCACTGCTCTCCCTTTTCTGGCCCTGTGTCTAAGCACCTGAATAGTGCTGAGGTAATTCATGAGATTGGATGACTGGTTTTACTTTAAACTGGGGATCACAAGCATCAAACGGGCACTCAACGCTACCTGACTCATTTCTTGCCTTTTCCCAGTGCAGCTGTCAGAGTCATGGCTAGAAACACATGGCTGATCAAATTGCGTAACTCAGAGGGAATTTAACCAGTATGGTGCAGTCCTTCAGACTGGTCAAAGGGTGAAGGAGGGAAATAGTTAGCAGAACCTAGAGGTGCAGGGAGCTGGATGGCAAGGGACCCCTGATGGAAGAGGTGATCTTCTGCAGTTGGTTGCAGCCAGCAAAAGTCACTTTGCTGGGAGGAGGCTATGGGAATTTTTTTGATTTCACTCCCTTTCCTCCCTGTGATTTCCAATGTCCTTCCCATTGGCTGAAGCCAGCCAGAAGCCAGAAGGGAAGAGGAACTGTTGACGTTGTTTACATAAGTGAGCTCCTGTGGACACAGAGCAGGACAAGTAGCATGGAAAGTGGGTTTGAAGGAGTAGGTGAAAGATACACTACTCCATCCACCAGTTTTGCTCTTCAGCAGATAAAAAGTTCACATCTGCAATAAAGGAAACATTGAAAGTGCCATCAGCTTTCTTGTCATCAGGAGACAATGCAAGTTTGTCTATACTCCCTCCTGATACTGTCTCCAAAATTAATAGGTAAATAATCCAATGCTCTTTAAACCCTGTTTCACCATGATAGGAAAAGACAACACTGAAGGGACAAACTGTAGCTTTGCTATAAATGTTGGACCACCATAGGTCAGTTATCCTTGTTGGAGTTGTTCTGATACCTCATGCATAAACCCCTCAGGGCCACAAGGACCATGAGGACATACTTTTATATTCTGAATTCACCATGAAAATCAAGATGAAAATCTATTTGCTCTTCTGCTGCATATGAGGATTCTGAACTTGCATTGGTAGTTGTGTATTACCTTTGACAGGTGCCTTGCCCTACATATACTCCCAAAGCCACATGCAGGCTTGGGTGGAGGAAGAGGTGGCAAAACAGCAGACACAGCTGCCATGGGAATCTGAGCAACTTCCTCCTGCAATTTATGTGTGCCTTCTAGACATGCTTGGGTCCGGTTTCCTAACTGGCACATTACAGAAGAACAACTTTGTGGATTGGTTGGCCAGATGGCACTTGGTTCATGATACACAGCTCAATTTGCCTGGTCACACTATTTCCCATAATCAGGTCTTCAATCTGTACCAGGGTCTAGTGGCAGCTAAGAGTTGCCTTTAGTGGAGATAAGTAGTCAGAATAAGAAGGCAGGGACTTTGTCCAAATCCTCAGGGTCTGTACTATGATTCTCCCATTGAGGTTTGCCAACACCTCCCCTCAATGTGTTGTGCCATTACAGAAGGCCTACGTGGCAAGGCAGCTTGCACTACAACCTGGCCCTGCTGAAGGGCTTTTGCTTGCTTTGGTCCCCCTCAAACCATGCAGCCTCATGAGGGTTAGAGTAGATTCTCCAATCTATGTTGCCTATAAAATCAAAAGTAGACCAAGAAGAATTGTATTTTGTATTTTGTGTGTGTGTGATTAGTGCAACAATTTGTCTCTCAGTTTGCAGAGTAATTTTAAGTAATCAATTGGCACTAGCCTCTGCCATTTGCATCAGGATGTTATATTTCTTTCTTTTTACTATCTTGGTGTGAATGGGTAAACTTTCTAACATAATAGGGAACACACTTGGAGACTCTAATAGTTATTTGACATATCTATCCCAGGACTCATTCTGGAGCTGGGAAACAACCACAGGATGGGTCCATATTCTACAGGATCAACTACTGTATGGACTTAGCTCAAGAATGCATCTACTGCTTGCCGGCCATAGGCCTCTACTTTGTCTAGTGAATCAGAGGGCATTCTGGGTCACTGAGGATTGCAGAAAATTAACACCTACATATGAAAATCTAGGTTATTCTTTTCACCAATGCACAACTCCCCCGATAAATGGCCAAAAATGGCTTGTGCTGTTTCACTGCATTCCTCTGAGGAAAGTGTGAGGGCACAGCACTAAACACATCCTTGCCTGTGCTGCAGGGTTCTTTCTCAAAGAAACATAGCTTCCCTTCAAGGAAAACATTTAGATCTGAGAAGTAACTGAGGACTTTAATCCTTCTTATGATCCTTGAATTGAGTTAGGGATGAAGATTTTTTTTCCAGTTTTATATGGGAAGCTGCTCATATAATTCATTACCATGAACTCCATGATTAATTTGCCTTTTAGTATAGGTCTCTGAAGCTTACTGTGGAAACTGTACCCACCTGACTGCAACAATGAAGCACTTCCTTGGCTTCTCCTGTCTTGGGATCCCATTATTCCCATTGGAAAAAGAAGACTCAATTCAATTACTGTGACCCCTACTATCATCAACAGTCTTCAGAGGACAGCCATCCCAGGGGTTTCCAGCAACACTGATGTCCTTCTCCACATCCTGCTCTCAAGGAAGGAAGTGACCAATGAGTTCTCTTGCAGGGAGTGCTTGGGGCTAGTGGGTAGGTCACGAATAATCAGTCTGAGCCTTTGGACTCTTTTGTTTGTATGCCAAGGATTAACCAATTGTGCATAGAATTGATGTGTTGTGATGAGCACTGGGTGTTATATGCAACTAATGAATCACTGAACACTAAAAAAAGGGGGGGGGGCGCCTGGGTGACTCAGTCATTAAGCATCTGCCTTCGGCTCAGGTCATGGTCCCAGGGTCCCGGGATTGAGTCCCACATCGGGCTCCCTGCTCTGCGGGAGGCCTGCTTCTCCCTCTCCTCCCACTCCCCCTGCTTGTGTTCCCTCTCTTGCTGTGTCTCTCTCTATCAAATAAATAACTGAAATCTTAAAAAAAAAAAAAAAAAGAGTTGACGTGTCTTCCAAGTGTTCAAGCCAGCACATGGAATCTCAAATTCCACGTGAGTGCACTGACTCAAGAATTTGGTCCTTATATCTCATCCTCCCTGGTGTGGTATCTGTAGCTTTCTATCCCTCACATGCTCCCTAAACAGAGTAGTGGAGTTTGATATTTTCAATAAACAGGATAGTTTGTCTTGAAGTGGACTTTCTACTTCTCTATCCAAAACATACTGGTATCTTGTTAGACTCCTGGAGAAAATTGAGGGTATTGGGGATGGGTCTTGAAGCAAATTCGCTTCAGCTTGGGAGGCAACTGACTCAGATGTGGCCATGAAATGGCTGTTAGGAAAAGCTGCTCTCCTGTTTATTACTGAGGGAATCCTCAGGAGAGTGTGGGGGTTCAAACTTCTCAGTCATGTCTGAGTCTGCTCAGAGGCACACACTGCACTTTCATGGTCCTGCTCTTTCTCCACCAGCATCTTTACCAATCTTCATAGTCAGGCCTAGGCCCAGGCCTCAACCAGATCTGCTGGACTACTTCCAAGCTGCCTTCAAAGTTTTCTGATCAACCACTCATATTCTCACCTGGATAAATATCCACAGCTTTCAATTCGTGTCCTGTCCACAATTTATGGTCTCTAGGTCTATCAGGAAAAGCCCCAGCTGATCCCACGCACCTTGGTGATTAAGCACTATAGCCACTTGGAGCCTGATGTCTTGTTTTCCCTGTGACCTTCAGTGATAGTGATGCTGTTGCAGTCATGAGTAGCCTTGGTCCCATTCTCCCCTGGAACAAGAGTTATTCCTGCCTTCCTCAGAGATATGAGGAAAATAATTCCAATTCTCATTTTGAGAGGTTATTTCCTGGGGTCACTCAGGTTATGGATTAGGTAGGGAACAGAGGGCACGATCAAGTTGCAAAATATGAGACTAGCTTGATAAAGGGACTCTCTGCAAAGTATGGGTGCATATTAAGAAACTACAAAGGGGAGGAGGGGAGGGGCAAGATGGCAGAAGAGTAGGAGACCTAAATTTCATCTGATCCCAGGAATTCAGCTAGATAGGTATCAAACCATTCTGAACACCTACAAACTCAACAGGAGCTCAAAGAAAAGAATAAGAGCAATGCTTTGAACAGAAAAGTGACCACTTTCTGGCAGATAGGACATGCGGAGAAGTGAATCCGAGGTGATATATGGGAAGATGGACCACGGGGGAGGGAGCCTCCTCAGCCAGCTACCAGCAAGTGATAGAGCAGCAGAGCACAAAATCAGAACTTTTAGAAGTCTGCTCCGCTGAGGGTCGTCACTCCAGTGGCTAAATGGGGGGTGGAACCTTCACTGGGACAGTGTGGTCTCAGGACCCTCGGGGTCACAGAAAGACTGGGGGTGTCTGAGTGTGACAGAGATCCCAGCTATCGGAGCAGGGAAGCCAGCTGCAAAGATGGAGCCAAGGGGTGGGCTCTCAGCTCAGGGTTGCCATAAACCATGATCTGTGGCACAGTTGGGCCACTGCTCTTCCATCAGGGATGCAACAAGTGGCAGATCCAGGGAGACTCCCCTTTCTCCCCTCAGAGGAGTGGCACAGGAGTGCACTGCAGGAATCTGCTGGGGTTGGAGATTCCAAGCAGGGTCGTGTGCCAGAGATAAAAATGGTCAAAGGCTGGGTGAGCACGGAGTGCGGCCAGAGACTGGGAAGACAGGAGTGATTGACTGCTTTTCTCTGGGGGCTCACTGAGGAGTGGGGCCCTGAGATCTCGGCTCCTCCGGGGTGGAAATTGGGAGGCCGCCATTTTCACTCTCGTCCTCCAAAGCTGTACAGAAAGCTTGCAGGGAACAAAATCTCCCAAGAGCAAACCCTAGCAGATTAAATAGCCCGGCCCCTGGCAAGGGCGGGGCAATTCAGCCTTGGGCAAACACATTTGATAATCACTGCAACAGGCCCCTCCCCCAGAAGATCAGCAAGAACAGCCAGCCAAGACCAAGTTTACTGATCAATAAGAACAGCAGAACTCCAGCACTAGGGGAATACAGCATATAGAATTCATGGCTTTTTTTCCCCATGATTCTTTAATCTTTCAAAGTTAATTTTTTAAATTTTCTTTTTCTTTTTCTATTTTTTTTTTGAAGTTTTCTGTTTCCCCTTTCAACATCTTATCAATCCCTTTTTAAAAATTTTTTTATTTTTCATTTTTAGAGTCATATTCTATCCCTTCATTGTAGTTAATCTTATTTTTGGTATATATATATATATATATATATATATATATATAT
>NW_022589787.1:4228314-4250362 GCF_004348235.1 Phoca vitulina | reverse complement strand
CTTATTTTTGGTATATATATATATATATATATAAGTTGTTCTCTCTTTAAAATTTTGGGATACAGTTTCTTCCAATGGACCAAAATATACCCTAAATCTCTAGTGTATGGCTTTGTTCTAGTCTCCTGCCTGATCACATTCTCTCCATTTTTTAAAAAATTTCTCTTCTTTCTTTTTTCAACCAACTTCTTATCTATCAATTCCTTTTATAAAATCTTTTATAATTTTCATCTTCACAGTCATATTCCATCCCTTCATCGTATTTACCCTTATTTTTGTACAAATACAAGTTTTTTTTCTTTAAAATTTTGGGAAGCAGTGTCTTCTAACAGACCAAAATATGCCCCAAAACCTAGTGTGTAGCACTGATCTATGCACCAACCTGATCATATGAGATCATATTCTTTGTTTTCTTCTTTCTTTCCCTTTCTTTTCCCCCCAGTTTCATGTCTCTTCTGATTTGTTTAGTGTATATTTTTCTGGGGTCGTTGTTACCCTGTTAGCATTTTGTTTCTCATTCATCTATTCTCCTCTGGACAAAATGACAAGATGGAAAAACTCACCCCAAAAAAGAGAGCAAGAGGCCGTACCGACTGCCAGGGACCTAATCAATAGAGTCATTAATAAGATGTTGGACTAGAGTTCAGAATGATGATTATAAAGACACTAGTTGGGATTGAAAAAAGCATGGAGATACTAGAGAAACCATTTCTGGAGATATAAGAACTAAAATCTAACCAAGTCGAAATCAAAAAGGCTATTAATGAGGTGCAATAAAAAATGGAGGCTTTAACTGCTAGGACAAGTGAGGCAGAAGAAAGAATCAGTGAGATAGAAGACCAAATGATGGAAAATAAAGAAGCTGAGAAAAAGAGATAAACAACTACTGGATCATGAGGGCAGAATTTGAGAGATAAGTGATACCATAAGATGAAACAATATTAGAATAATTGGGATTCCAGAAGAAGAAGAAAGAGAGAGAGGGGCAGAAGGCATATTGGAGCAAATTATAGCAGAGAACGTCCTTAATTTGGGGAAGGAAACAAGCATCAAAATCCAGGAGGCACAGAGAACCCCCCTCAAAAATCAATAAAAATAGGTCAACACTCCGACATCTAATAGTAAAACTTACCAATCTCAGAGACAGAAAATCCTGAAAGCAGCTGGGGACAAGAGGTCTGTAACCTTCAATGGTAGAAACATTAGATTGGAAGCAGACCTAGCCACAGAGACCTGGCAGGCCAGAGAGGACTGGCATGATATACTCAGAGCACTAAATGAGAAAAATATGCAGCCAAGAATACTCTATCCAGCTAGGCTGTCATTGAAAATAGAAGGAGAGATAAAAAGCTTCTAGGACAAAAGAAAAAAACAAAAAAAAAACTAAAAGAATTTGCAAACGTCAAACCAGCCCTACAAGAAATATTGAAAGAGGTCCTCTAAGCTAAGAGAGAGCCTAAAAGTAACATAGACCAGAAAGGAACACAGACAATATACAGTAACAGTCACCTTACAGGCAATATAATGGCACTAAATTCATATCTTTCAATAATTACCCTGAATGTAAATGGGCTTAATGCCCCAATCAAAAGACACAGGCTATCAGATTGGATAAAAAAATAAGACCCATTGATATGCTGGGTGCAAGAGACTCATTTTAGACCCAAAAGACACCCCCAGATTGAAAGTGAGGGGGTGGAAAACATTTACCATGCTAATGGTCATCAAAAGAAAGCTGGGGTGGCAATCCTTATATCAGACAAATTAGATTTTAAACCAAAGACTATAATAAGAGATGAGGAAGGATACTACATCATACTTAAAGGGTCTATCCAACAAAAAGATCTAACAGTTTCAAATATCTATGCCCCTAATATGGGAGCAGCCAATTATATAAGGCAATTAATAACAAAGTCAAAGAAACACATCAACAAAAATAAAATAATAGTAGGTGACTTTAACCCCCCCCCCCCCCCGTCACTGAAAAGGACAGATCATCTAAGGAAAAGATCAACAAGGAAATAAAGGCTCTAAATGACACACTGGACCAAATGGACAATGGACTTCAAAGATATATTCAGAACATTCCATCCCAAAGCAACAGAATACACATTCTTCTCTAGTGCCCATGGAACATTCTCCAGAATAGATCACATTCTAGGTCACAAATCAGGTCTCAACCGGTACCAAAAGATTGGGACTATTCCCTACATATTTGCAGACCACAATGCTTTGAAACTAGAACTCAATCACAAGAGGAAAGTCGGAAAGAGCTCAAATACATGGAGGCTAAAGAGCATCCTACTAAAGAATGAATGGGTCAACTGGGAAATTAAAGAAGAATTTAAAAAATTCATGGAAACAAATGAAAATGAAAACACAACTGTTCAAAATCTTTGGGATGCAGCAAAGGCTGTCCTAAGTGGAAAGTATATAGCAATACGAGCCTTTCTCAAGAAACAAGAAAGGTCTCAAATACACAACCTAACGCTACACCTAAAGGAGCTGGAGAAAGAACAGCAAATAAAGCCTAAACCCAGCAGGAGAAGAGAAATAATAAAGATCAGAGCAGAAATCAATGAAATAGAGATCAAAAGAAAAGTAGAACAGATCAATGAAACTAGGAGCTGGTTCTTTGAAAGAATTAATAAGATTGAAAAACCACTGGCCAGACTTATCAAAAAGAAAAGAGAGGGGCGCCTGGGTGGCTCAGTCGTTAAGCGTATGCCTTCGGCTCAGGTCATGATCCCAGGGTCCTGGGATCGAGCCCCGCATCGGGCTCCCCGCTCAGTGGGAAGCCTGCTTCTCCCTCTCCCACTCCCCCTGCTTGTGTTCCCTCTCTCACTGTGTCTCTCTCTGTCAAATAAATAAATAAAATCTAAAAAAAAAAAAAAAAAAAGAGAAAAGACCCAAATCAACAAAATCATGAATGAAAGAGGAGAGAACACAACCAACACCAAAGAAATACAAACAATTATAAGAACATATTATGGGCAACTCTATGCCAGCAAATTAGATAATCTGGAAGAAATGGGTGCATTCCTAGAGATGTATAAAATACCAAAACTGAACCAGGAAGAAATAGAAAACCTGATCAGACCCAAAACCAGTAAGGAAATTGAAGCAGTAATCAAAAATCTCCCAACAAACAAAAACCCAGGGCCAGATGGCTTCCCAGGGGAATTGTAGAAAACATTTCAAGAAGAAATAATACCTATTCTTCTGAAACTGTTCCAAATAATAGAAATGGAAGGAAACTTCCAAATTCGTTTTATGAGGGCAGCATTACCTTGATCCCCAAACCAGACAAAGATGCCATTCAAAAGGAGAATTACAGACCAATATCCCTGATGAACATGGATGCAAAAATTCTCTCCAAAATACTAGCCAATAGGATCCAAAAGTTCATTAAAAGGATTATTCCTGACAACCAAGTGGGTTTTATTCCTGGGCTGCAAGGTTGGTTTAACATCTGCAAATCAATCAATGTGATACAATACATTAATAAAAGAAAGAACAAGAACCATATGATCCTCTCAATAGATGCAGAAAAAGCATTTGACAAAGTACAACATTCTTTCTTGATTAAAACTCTTCAGAGTATAGGGATAGAAGTTACATACCTCAATATCATAAAAGCCATGTATGAAAAACCCACAGCGAATATCATTCTCAATGGGGAAAAACTGAGAGCTTTACCCTAAGGTTAGGAACATGGCAGGGATGTCCACTATCACCACTGCTATCCAACATAGTACTAGAAGTCCTAGCCACTGCAATCAGACAACAAAAAGAAATAAAGGCATCCAAATCAGCAAAGAAGGAGTAAAACTCACTCTTTGCCAATGATATGATACTTTATGTGGAAAACCCAAAAGACTCACCCCAAAACTGCTAGAACTTGTACAGGAATCCAGTAAAGTGGCAGGATATAAAATCAATGCACGGAAATCAGTGGCATTCCTATACACCAACAACAAGAAAGAGAAATTAAGGAGTGGTTCCCATTTACAATTGCACCCCAAACCATAAAATATCTAGGAACAAATCTAACCAAAGAGGCAAAGGATCTGTACTCAGAAAACAATAAAATACTCATGGAAGAAATTGAGGAAGACACAAAGAAATGGAAAAACGTTCCATGCTCATGGATTGGAAGAACAAATATTGTGAAGATGTCAATGCTACCTAGAGCAATCTACACATTCAATGCAATCCCCATCAAAATACCATCCACTTTTTTCAAAGAAATGGAACAAATAATCCTAAAATTTGTATGGAACCAGAAGAGACCCCGAATAGCCAGAGGAATGTTGAAAAAGCAAAGCAAAGCTGGCGGCATCACAATTCCGGACTTCCAGCTGTATTACAAAGCTGTAATCATCAAGACAGTATGGTACTGGCACAAAAACAGACACATAGATCAATGGAACAGAATAGAGAGCCCAGAAATGGACCCTCAACTATATGGTCAACTCATCTTTGACAAAGCAGGAAAGAATGTCCAATGGAAAAAAGACAGTCTCTTCAACAAATGGTGTTGGGAAAATTGGACAGCCACATGCAGAAGAATGAAACTGGACCATTTCCTTACACCACACACAAAAATAGACTCCAAATGGTTGAAAGACCTCAATATGAGACAGGAGTCCATCAAAATCCTAAACACTGGCTGCCTAAACACAGGCAGCAACCTCTTCAACCTCAGCTGCAGCAACTTCTTCCTAGACACGTTGCCAAAGGCAAGGGAAGCAAGGGCAAAAATGAACTATTGGGACTTCATCAAGATAATAAGCTTTTGCACAGCAAAGGAAACAGTCAACAAAACCAAAAGACAACCGACAGAATGGGAGAAGATATTTGCAAATGACATATCAGATAAAGGGCTAGTATCCAAAATTTATAAAGAACTTATCAAACTCAACACCCAAAGAACAAAGAATCCAATTAAGAAATGGGCAGAAGACATGAACAGACATTTTTCCAAAGAAGACATCCAAATGGCCAACAGACACATGAAAAAGTGCTCAACATCGCTCGGCATCAGGGAAATCCAAATCAAAACCTCAATGAAATACCACCTCACACCAGTCAGAATGGCTATAATTAACAAGTCAGGAAATGACAGATGTTGGCGGGGATGCAGAGAAAGGGGAACCCTCCTCCACTGTTGGTGGGAATGCAAGCTGGTGCAGCCACTCTGGGAAACTGTATGGAGTTTCCTCAAAAAATTGAAAATAGAGCTACCATACAGCCCAGCCATTGCACTACTGGGTATTTACCCCAAAGATACAAATGTAGTGATCTGAAGGGGTATGTGTACCCCGATGTTTATAGTAGCAATGTCCACAATAGCCAAACTATGGAAAGAGCCTAGATGTCCTTCGACAGCTGAATGGATAAAGAAAATGTGGTATATATATACAATAGAATATTATGCAGCCATAAAAAAACAAAACAAAATGAAATCTTGCCATTTGCAATGATGTGGATGGAACTAGAGGGTATTATGCTCAGCGACATAAGTCAATCAGAGAAAGACATGTATCATATGACTTCACTGATATGAGGAATTCTTAATCTCAGGAAAGAAACTGAGGGTTGCTGGAGTGGTGGGGGGTGGGAGGGATGGGTGGCTGGGTGATAGACATTGGGGAGGGTATGTGCTATGGTGAGCGCTGTGAATTGTGTAAGACTGATGAATCACAGACCTGTACCTCTGAAACAAATAATACATTATATGTTAAAAAAAAGAAAAGATAGCAGGAGGGGAAGAATGAAGGTGGGGAAGTTGGAGGGGGAGACGAACCATGAGAGACCATGGACTATGAGAAACAAATGAGGGTTTTAGAGGGGAGACGGTGGGGGATGGGTTAGCCCGGTGATGGGTATTAAAGAGGGCACGTACTGAACAGAGCACTGGGTGTTATATGCAAACAATGAATCATGGAACACTACATCAAAAACTAATGATGTAATGTATGGTGACTAACATAACATAAAAAAAAAAGAAACTATGAAGGGGAAAGAAGTGTCTGGGTTTGATGACAAGGAGATAGCATTATCATCCCTACAGCTATGTGAAGATGGCTTCCCAAGAGGCCTATGACTTGTGGCGCAGGGCTGCAGCCTGCCCACTAGTCCCTGTAGGAGGGAATCAGGAAAAGAAATACTGATCTCAATCTCCCCATCTCCAGCTCCTGCCAGTGATTCCCATTGTCTGAATCCAGTGAGAATTATAGGGCATAGAAAACCATCCATGCTGCCCGTGTGGGCCAGCTTCCAGCATGGAGCAGGATAGAAAAGGACGGATAGGCCTGTGGGTTAGAGAGAGGTGATGCAAGTCAGAAGGAAGTTCACCTTCCTCTGCTCTGGGAAGTTTTCACCCTTCCTCTCCTCCAAGCCCTCACACCTCATTTTCCCCCACCCCCAGTTTTACTTCTTTGAGAACATAGAGCCCTCAGAGAAGAACACTGTCATTAGTAACTTTACAAGTTTGTTTGCATCTGGCCCCAAAAGTTCTGTCTTACTTTATAACATAAGAACAGTGACCATATCAAAGGCCAGTCTCTCCATTTTTGCTCTGAATCTTGTAGCCCTCATTTCTCATAGAAGCTTCACTGTTTCCAATGAGAAACGATTCTCTGCATCGTCTACCATATCATTCCCACCCACATACAAACATGATTTTGTGGAGTTCGCTCATTCACTCACTCATTCATTTGAAGGTGTAGGTATGCCCTGCTTTTTAAAAGTTCTCATTAGGCACTTCACTTTTACAAAAGACCTACGTTAGTACCTGTTTTTGGTAACTAAAGGAAATCTGAAGAGGATTTTTGCTTTTACGAGGAGGAGTGAAAAGCAAAAATGATGTTCAGTGTTGGTTTTTCAGGGAGCTGCTAGAGAGGTGGTGCACAGCCTGAGCAGTGAAGGTGGCCCCACAAGATCCTTCCCCAGAACTTGCACCCAGCGTCTCAGCATCAAGTGGCCATAGCTTTGGACTGTGTCTGTGAGCATCTATGCTTTATCTGGATTCATTTTGTGCGTCTGTTAGCAAGATGTGTCCTAAGGTACCACGAAAGCCTGAGAGAGGGCATTTTTTTGGGTCTCGGAATGCTCAAAACATTTTCCATATAAATTAATGGTATGTCATTTTGGCTTATGAAAATTTCATAGGAATGCTCTGCTTTTGGATAGCTGGAAAAACCTGTATTAACTTAATGTTTATATGCTTTGGACAACTTTTCCAGATGCTAGAGATGGAACAGCAAGTGAATGAATGAATGAATGAATAACTCTAGCTTCATGGAATTTATGTTTAATGCCCATTTTAAAAATCATTTTCCTCCAGCTCCCACCCCATTTCTAAAACTTTCTGAAATAATTTTGTCTGTACCACTTACACTTTCTCTTCTTCAGTTTACTCTCTTTTTATTACTATAAATAAGTCAGGCATACAGAAATAAAAAAATATATAATGAATATCTGTGTATGCACTAAGCAGCTGACTTGAAAAAAAATACTATCACCCAAAACTCCTCTCTGCCCCACTCCTGATAACACTCTCCTTCTCCCCCTTCACTAGAGATAACTACAAATAGATTTGATACTTTTGCTCCACCTCATGTAATGAAATTCTCTTGTATCATTACTCCCCAGCAGGGGTCCTGGGTCCCTGTGTCATTGTCACCACTGTGCCTTACTTGAGCTGGTGCAGAGAGTAGATTAAGTAAATATGTCAGGCAGTGGTGAGTTCTGGGAAGAAAAATGCAGCTAGTGGTTTTAGATAGGCTGGTTGGAAATAGGACATCTGAGCAGAGACATAAAGTGAGATCAGCCATAGAGGGGTCTGGATAAAGAGGGAGCACAATAAAGTGCTCAAGAAATGAGACCCCCAAGGCATGAATATGCTGGGTGTTATTGTACCAGCAGAGTGAGCTGGGGGAAGAGGAACCCAGGTTCTGGCCCTGCAGGACTGTGGGCCAAGGGTAAGACTTTAGATATTTGTTCACTGAAAAAAAAAAACAAAAAACACTAGATGGATAAATGGGGAATGTTGAAGGGAGGGGGGTCACATCCCAGCTTTCCTAGAAACATGTTGCTGTCTCCATTTCTGTGTCAAAGATAAGAACTGGGCAAGTAAGGAGATTGATTTTATTTAGGTTATTGCAATGGGGAGAATGACCCAGCTCCAAAGATCAGAGTGTCTTAAAAGGATGGATATGCTACATTTAGTGGGGAGTAAGCAAGCTGCAGATGGGATGATTTGAGGTTGGGGCTGTTTGAAAAAGGGCAAGACTCAGTTATCAGAAAGGGAATGTTTTTCTTTGTAGTCAGTGTCAAAAGTAGTAATTAGTAAAAGTTTACTGTGCATACACCAAAAAGTTTGCAAACCTGGAACACTCAAACTAAAACATGGACTGAGGCTCAGAGGTATATTGTCATAGAAGAACTTATATAGTGAGCAGTCAGAGACTGTCTAGTCTTCACAGTGATTGGTTATTACAGTAAAATTTTCTTAAATGATAGGGATTTGGTTACTGGTTATCTCATACTAATATTGGGAAGCAGTTTAAGTTTTGCTTATGATATTCCAAAGACATATTTCCAAGAAATAACCTAGGTCAAGTTAGTCTTGCAAAAAAAAAAAAAAAGAATAAAAAAACTAATTTAAGCTTTGTTTGTATGACTGAACTGGTTTTGTCTCCTCAGGGAATTTTTGAGACTGGCCTCTGTTTTTCATTTTAACTTTAGCTAGTTTCAGGGGACAAATAGTTCTCATCTTGGCCAATCAATCACAAGAAACAGTTTTAACCTTCACTAATCAATCGTGAAATGAAGAACAGGAAGTTGGAGGGTCTGTGTTTGACTTTGGTAGCTACCATTACATAATTGTTGGGCTGTAAGACATCCTATCTCAATACAGCAGCATTCAAGTAGCTAAGAATAACAATACAAAATATATATAAATCTTTCCCTGCATTGTGGAGCAAGAAATTCCAGCTAATAACCCTCAGTGAGGGTCCCCACTGCATGCAGGACAGTGAAGAGCACAACTGCCCACCACTAGCCTTAGCTCACCGCATCACCTATGGAACTGAGTCACCAGACAGAAGGTGCTGGTTGGAACAATGCCTTACTCACAGAGGGAGAGCAGACCCGGCAAGATCAGCATCTGCAGTGTGTGCTGGTCTCTCACGTCAGCAGGGTCTCCAGGTAGTTGATCTGGGATGATGGGCTGCATGTTCCCCTCTCCTGCTGCAGGCAGGGACCTCATTCCCTTCCTGCAGGGGCAGATATGCCAGTGGGCTGAACAGGTACCACGTGATATATACACTTAGGCAGAACAAGGAAGTTCACTGAGAACTTCATCCATACACTTACTGGCTTGGCGTCACCAAGGAGAAATCGACACACATAGTGCTGGTTGGAACAATGCCTTACTCACAGAGGGAGAGCAGACCCGGCAAGATCAGCATTCACCCCAGAACAGGCAATGATTTCTCCTAATAGGAAGGAGAATCCGAGATCAGCAACAACTTGATACCTGGCTTCCATCTGAGGGAAATATTCTGGACCCTGGGCAGTGAAGGGAGCAATGGATCCCATCCAGGGGGAGGAACAATATGGCTACTTCCCCAACAGGCATCTTAAAAGAAAACCAAAAAAGAGACAGTGCAAATCCACAGAAGAACTCGTGAGAAGCAAATCCTTTTTATCTGCCCCTTTCCCTGTCACCAGCACCGGCCTGGCCCTTGGGCTCTCTCTTCCTCCCAGGGCCCAAAGTACTTGCTCTGCATCCAGCCCATCTCTTCCCACTCACTTCCAGTCTCTCTAGATTCATCTTCAACCCCTTGCCAGTCTTCATTTTCAATGTACAATTTCCATAATCCTGTCTTTGCTTTCTTTAAATCCTGCAGCTCTTTTTCACACCTTATTTTAAGTGATTTATCAACTTATTAAAAGACCACTTTCTCCCTCCCTGGTGGTCCCTCTCTCAGCAATGCAAACAGTCCAAACAGTCTTAGATGCCCAGGGTTCGATGGGGAGAGGCTAGAACTAATCACTGTTTTTAGTATTTTTTGCCCCTGTTACACAGGCCTTTTTTCAGCACTAAGGGAGACTAAAATGAAGCACAGATGTTGCTATGTGAATGGGCTTGGCCAGCTGCAGGGGGACTGGCCTTTTCACTGACCTTCAATCTCTTTCTCACACTCTTTTATGGATCCTACAGTGGTAGAAAATCAATGAAAACTTTCATGGGTGAAATGGATTTTAGAGGAAGCATTTGTGAAAAAGGAAGCAGCTGGTGAAAGATCAAAAGGAGAGACATGCACCAGTGTGAAGGTTGGGAAGGTAGTGTACTCAGCAGGCTGGCTGGAGAAAGAAGCTGAAGGGTCTAGAAGGAGAGCAGGGGCTGCTGGTTTGGGGAGGGAGTCCTGCTGAGATCAAAGGGAAGTCAGCCTCCTTCCCCTGCTTTGGTCAATGGAAATCATTTACCAGGCACCATCAGGACCTAATCTGTGCCTGAAGAACAAGGGTTTTTTAATGGAATCCACTTGCTGTATGGTGATGGGACTCCTGGCCTTCGCCCTGTGGACAGTAGACCTTAGCTTCTCAAATCACCAACTTATAGCCCACTGGACCCCCAAGTGCTTGTAGACCCAACACAAACAGACATCTGTGACAGGCTCAGACTTGCATCTGGGGTGTCTGGACTGATTGCTGCTTCTCTGGAATAAGCTTCATGAAAAGACAGAGGAGGGCAAATGGTGAAAGTCTGACCTAAGGCTGTCAGGAGGCTCTCTGCCCTAGTGTTCAGAAACAGGGAGTAGGGACAATTGAAAGCATGTTGTTTCATTGGGTATAGCTGATGTTCTTCAGGGCAGCCTGAAGTTGACTGGAATAAAGCCTGTCCCTGCCCTCTTCTTGGGAGCATGGCAGAATGTCGGTTCTTCTGGTTAGTCTCTGCAGCAAGGAGCAGCTCAGTCCCCTGTCACAAGCCACTCACAGCCCATCTAGACCGGGCACATGTGCCCTCTCAATTGCCTCTTGCCACCATGGGCAGTGCCAAGGCGTTTCCTTCCCAGGCGTGCAGCAGGAAGAAACTGAACTGAGTGGGGCAAAAGGACCCTTTTGGAATGTCTACCTTGATGACATTTTACACTGTGGGTGAATTAAAAACAAGCTTTCCAATTAAGTGCCTAATCTAATACAGCCTCATGAGGTATGTACAGAAGAAACAGGGGGCAGCCAGCCCCTGCCCTCCCGGAGCTTTCACGAAATGTTACATATTTCCTAATTTTCTTCTCAGTGAGAGCAATCTCTCCCTGAGGCTGCCACCATGTGCTAGCATGCCCTATAATCCAAACAGACTCCTCAGAGAGGTTTGCATGTAGCCAGACAGCAATAAACATGTTTGTGGATTAATACATCACTGTAGAGCCTATTACATGCAGAGGGAGAGTCTTAGATGTCTGGAAGAACTCTTTTAGTGGCAATCCAGGTTCCAGCTGTGTTCCCTGCTCTGCATTCCGAAGTCAGTCCTCTCCCGGTTTTTGCCCAGCTTTCTTTTGCAGACAGTGGCAAACCTTACAGGTAGGTTATGTGGTCCAGTTCTGCATCTCCCACTGCATGTAAATCTTACTGGTCTCAACCATCCCTCTCATTCCTTTCCTTCTCTCAGGGTCCAGCCTTTGAAAGTGTTATCCAGAACTTTTGGAGTGGAAGGAGACTGGCTCTTGTCCTCATCTTACATGTCCCTAATGCCCCCATTTCTCACGTCCCTAACCCCCACCCCATCCCCTCATCTGGCACATGCACAGTCAGGGCTGGTCTAATCTGACTTTGGGACAAAAATTTTGGAGACTGACCCTTCCCCAGTATGTTGTTTACTGCACAGCTTCCTAGCTGCTTTGCACATTTGTCAGCATCATGCTTTAGGACAGTTAAGAATGCCATTTACCTAGCAATCTGCAGCCAGAAAGGCGAGCATCTTTCATTTTCCATCTCCTCTTTGCTCTTGCTAAGCCCCACTCATACCTATCCTCTACTATGAAACATCACCTGCCTGCAGGCAAAGGCCTTCTTCAACAGCCCAGATAAGTATTCAGTGTGGATTTATTAAAAGCATCATTTTTGGCAAAATAAATTTTCAGTAAGAAGAAGTTAAATCATTGCTGAAATGTCCCATCCCTTGGAAAAGTCGTTTTGGTTAAGATGCTGCTGCAGTGGCTCTGAGCTACTCCACATGATGATAAATGTTTATCATGTAATAATGAAAAATATGCTATTCAAAACAATTTGTATAAGACATTTGAATAAAGGTAACTTGACACAATTTATAGGGATGATATTAAACTCTTCCTGAGTCTGTGCTCCTAGAAACAGTGTAAGTTAAGAAAAACACCATACCCTTTGTGTCCCTAGATGTGACTTGCTGAGAAAAAAACCTCTGTCCCATGTGATTTACGTAAAACAAAAATGCTCCCCCTTGTTTAGCTAGAATAAGGCCAGACACTCCAAATTCCCCTTCCTTGCCTCATAAATGATTAGCTGAGCTGGTTGTCCCCACTCACCAATCTGGACAAAATGCCTTTCCCCAGACCCCTCAACTTGGGCCCACCCATGAGCATTGCAACACAGAACAACCCTCCTTAATGCCTGCCTGGGACCATTTCCTGCTAAATTGTGGGATCATGTCACCCTCTCCCTGCCCCCTCTGTTCTTCTAGCCTTGCTCACCCCTCTCTATAGCAGAAAGTCTCTTTCTGCCTGACCTTTGAGAGCCTTGCAGATCTGATGGTCACAGTGTTCTGCTATTGCACTAGCCCCTTCCTTCTATTGCAAAGTCGCCTCACCCTAATTGCAACAATCCATTGAATAAGGTCTCTCCTCACCTAGGCATGGGTTTACTTTTTTATGGGACAGTAGAAGTCATAAATATTGTATAAAGGATTCTCCATTTTGAAGGGTCCAACTGATGAGTAATTGCATTTTCTATAACTCAAAATAGAGAAATTTTGTCTTGGTGACAATGAGAGGCCTCTGACATAAATACGTATGAGATAAAAGCTATGGTATAAATAATGCAGGACCAGAAACCTTCACATCCCACCCCTAGTCTGTTAGTAATCACTGTCCTGGAAATGTCCTTTGGCCTTCAGTGGCCTGTTTCTCCCACAGCTGAAATTATGTGACTTGGGGAGCTCCAGGAGGTCCCCATAGATCCTCTGCTCTGAGATTGATAGTGGGAATGGATGAAGAGAAATAGCCCTTTTCAGGAGGCTGGAGACCCATGGGATGAGGGCAAGAGCTGTTTCTGCCTGCTGACTGCAGAGGTGTCTTCAGTCTGGCATCAAAACATGATGTGGAGGGCAGAGAGCAAGAGGTACACACCAGCCTGGGAAAAAGATGGCTGACTGAGGTCTTGTACCAGCCTCTACTCTACCAAGATCAGCCATACTCAGGAGGAAGGCTTGAGCTTCTTTAGGCAGGATCTGAATTAATCTGTTGATTCCATTCATCATGATTAAATATTTGGTAAGCACTCATTGCCCTGTTTGTCCTATGAGCTGTGGGCCTAGAAAACAAGGACCACACATGACTCAACTTTGCATCTCCTGCACATGGTAAAATACACAGTCCATAGCTGGTTCTGAATATGTTTTTGTTGACTCAATTAGATTAAATTACCCTTCACCTCTCCTTCCTCTCTCCTGGTGGAGAAGGTAGCAAGATAGCAGCCTGGTAATGTAATGTGAGAGGAGGGGACTATCTGGAGGAGTGGGTCCAGAGCTACCTGGATGTTCTTTATCTTCCCACCAGTGGTGAAGGTGAGGAAGGTGGCTCTTGCTTGTGCACTGGGAGAGTGGGCATGGGGGTTGGGGACTGGAATCTGGAATGTGAGGAGCTGGAGCTTCTTATCTTTTCCTGTCCTGTGCCCAAGAACACTCCAAGTTAACCTTGCTGGAAACGGGCATGAATCACACCCAAGCACAGGGCTGGGCACAGAGTTCAGTAAACTCCACCCTTATTGGCCTTTTATTCTAAATAATATGCTGAAAGAAATGTGTGGACACAGCAAACTGGGTGGTATGAATCATGTTCATAAAAGCAGCTGTGAATAGAAATGCTATCTGTGAACACAACAGTTCTTGAGATGGGCGAGTAGAAGATACTGTCCAATTCACTTTCTTATTACTCGGCCATAAAAACAATGAGCATATAATTAAGCATATGCCTTAAAATTAGCATTGTAAGGAGTACTACATGAAATGCAAATCTCCCCTTTAACTTAGCTCTCCTGAATCATGTCCTTCATGGACAGTGATTTCTGAGCACTCGCCAACTCTCTGGGAGAGGCAGCTTCCTTAGCTGAGTAAAAGAACTCATCCTCACTGCATGGAGGGATATGGGAAGTTGTGGGATTTAGACATGAGGAAGTCTCCAGTTAAGAGCTGTGAGTTTTATGTGTCGAGAAAACATTAATGTTATTATTAGCGAGTATAATGATCAACGTGCAGTCATACCACCACTGCTTCTCTGAGGAACAATTTAAATCTGGAAATAATATGTCCACCCTGGTCATCCCCTACCTAGGCAAGATGAATATGTATCAGAGGTTCACACTACAGAGTGTTGGAGTTGAATGCATAATGAGAGTTTTATTTTAGTCTTTCCCATAAGTGTCAGTGCAGTCTGGCAAGTTTCTTTAAGGGATTACTGTCCTACATCTATTTTTTTTTTTTTTTTACAGATTTTATTTATTTACTTGAGAGAGAGAGAGAGTGCATGAGCAGGGAGGGTTAGAGGTAGAGGGAGAAAGAATCTGAAGCAGAATCCTCACTGAGCACAGAGCCCAGTGCAGGGCTCAATCCCATGATTGCGAGATCATGACCTGAGCCGAAACCAAAAGTCAGATGCTGAACTGACTGAGCCACCCAGGTGCCCCCCTACTCTATTTCTAGGACTTCTTATGTCTCATGTTTTATGGCCATGGCATCTTAAACTGAAGAAAACACCAGTGTTTTATGTTGACAGGGAAAGCTGGAAAGGGCTTCCTGCCCTGGAAAGCACCGGGGACCCCATTCTACTCCAGTTCCTCCACTGATTCAACCACACACATGCCCTTTAGTCAGGTCATCTCAGTGTTTGACCCACAGAACAGAGCCACTGAATAAGATGCTTTGTAACTTTTCTTTTAGATCCTAAATATTACAATTACATATTTAACCCTGGCTACTTTGTATTTTTTTTTTTTTTTTTTTTAGATTTTATTTATTTGTCAGAGAGAGAGAAAGCACAAGCAAGGGGAGCAGCAGAGGGAGAGGGAGAAGCAGACTCCTTGCCAAGCAAGGAGCCCGATGTGGGACTCGATCCCAGGACCCCGGGATCATGACCTGAGCCGAAGGCAGACGCTTAACTGACTGAGCCACCCAGGCATCCCTACTTTGTATTTTAAAATAAACATTTGTATAGACATATAATGCACTTATATCATAAATCATAAATCCACAGCTTGATGAATTTTCACAAAAATCCCACTCCCCAGAAGCCCAATTCCCTCCATGCCCTCAGGGAGCCACTGACATCTAACATCATAGATTAGTTTTGTCTGCTTTTGAAGGTTTCTTAAGTGGAAGCACACCATGTGATTTTTGTGAGTCTGTCTGTCTATCTTATCTCACCCAACATTATGTTTGTGTGACCCATCTGTGGTATTGCAAGTAGCAGAGTTTGCTCATTTTGTTCCTGCGAATATTCTATTGTGTGAATGTGCCATAGTTTATGTACCTACTCTGCTGTTGATGGACGGGTGTTTGGACTGTTTCCCATTTCTAGCAGTTATTAATAATTATGCGAGGAATACTCTTGTGCATAGTTTTCTGTTTTTATTTTGGTATACATATATATATATTTCTAGCTGATACATACCTAGTGATGAAATTTCTCAGTCCTAGGGTATACATATGGTCAACATTATTAGTTTTCCCAAGTGATTATGTTCCTTTACACTCTCACCAGGGGAAGATCAGATTCCCTTTGTTCCCCTCCTCAGCAGTATGTGATATTATGAAAGTTTTGTTATTAGGCATTCTGACATTCTAATGGTACTGGTACTTCGCTATGGTTGCAATTTGCATTTTTCTGATGACTAACAATGTAGAACATATCCTACTTTGTCCCTTCTCCTATTACGCTTTCTGTCTCTTTGTATGGGAGTTCCTTATATATTCTGGATTCGAATCCTGTGTTGGATATATGCATTGAACTATTCTGTCCCCTCTGTGACTGCCTTGGTATTTTTTTTAATGGTATATTTGAATATAACACAGATTCCTATGCGGTCCAATTGACAACTCATTTTCCTTATGGTTAGTAGTATCTCTTGTGCCCTAAAGAAGTAATGTTTGCCAATCTCTGAAACATGATATTTTCTCATAGTATCGGCTAGAAATTTTTTGCTTTACCTTTCCAGTTTTGCTTGACAAGTCATCTAGGATTGATTTTTTTTTTTTTTTAATGTATGGTATGAGTAGGACTTAAGAGACATGTTGTTCTGCCTGGGTATTCAATTGACAAAGCACTCTTTATTGAAAGACACTTCTCAGGGCACCTGGATGGCTCAGTGGGTTAAGCTGTTAAGCATCTGCCTTCAGCTCAGGTCATGATCTCAGGGTCCTGGGATGGAGCCCAGTGTCAGGCTCCCTGCTCAGCAGGGAGTCTGCTTCTTCCTATCCCTCTGCCCCTCCTCTTCCCCCTCCCCCTGCTTCTGCTCTCTCTCTCGCTCTGCGTGCTCTCTCTCAAATGAATAAATAAAATCTTAAAAAGAAGAAAGACATTTCTCTTTGTTTTTCTGGACCATTCTGTGCCATTGATATATTTTGCTATCCTTGAACCAGCATTCTTTGTTGTCACAAGTCTAGATGCGCTAAAGTCTAAGTCTTCTAAATTTGTCCCTTTCTCAAGATTGTCTTGGCTATTTGCCTTCTTCATTTTCATGTAAATTTTATACATTGCTCATTAATTTCCACAAAAATACCTGCTGTGATTTTGATTGGGATTGTACTGAATCTACAGATAAGTTTGGGAAGAATCAAACTAATGAGTATTATATATATCCTTCCATTTACTTAGGCTCTTTTTTAGTTTCTCTGAGGCATGATTTTGAAGTATTTTTGTGGAAAGGTCTTATCTGTCTTTTACTAGATTTATTCTTAAAAATGTGATTCTTTTTGAGGCTACTGTAAATGACAGCTGTTTAAATTTTCCTTTCTTATTAAGTTATTGCTGGTATAAAGAGAAGTAATTGGTTTCTGTATTTTGTCCCTCTACCTAGCAACCTTGCTAAAGTCAATTCATTAATTCCAATGATGTATCTGAATAAACTCCTGTATTTTCTACATAATAATTGAGCCATTCACAAAAATGGCATTTTCCATTTCCTTCTTTCCAATCATTATTCTTTTATTCTATTTCTTGCATTGTTGTGCTGGTCAGGACCAGGCATCCTTATCTCATTCTCAAATTCAGAGAGAAAGCTTTCAATAATTCACTGTTAAATATAATGCTGGCTATGAATTTTTATATCTTTATCAGATAAGGAAATTCCCTCTGGGGAGGATTTTTTTTTTTTTTTTTCTGGGGAGGATTTTTAAAGCGGGTGGGAACTCATTGCCTATTTTTTGTGGGGACCCTTGGGCCATTATTTCTTTATTCCCACCAGACTTCCTTGTAAATATACTGATGGGATTTGCTAATTGGAAGACAATCAGGGGCCTTTAGGGGCTGTTAGGTAACAGGTTCTTACCTAAGAATGCTTTCAGCGGGCTAGACTGGGCCTGTTCTCTGGAGACCCTCACCTGCAAATTTTGTCTTTCAAACCCCATGAGTCTAATGAAAAGTCTACTTGGTTTCTTGGCGTCTCGGCAACTCCCTCTGTTCTGTGTCAGCCTGTCAGGTGTCTCTGTAGAACCTATGAATGACTTGAATAAAACGTGCCAAGAAATCCTGGGCTCACCTCTCTATGCCTCCCCTTTCTCTTGGGATGTAGCCCCCTTGAATTCTTGCTGGTTCTCAACAAAAATATTATGTCCAACTTTTACATTATTTTGCAGGAGAGATTTCGTCAGAAACAACTGAATCTGACATTTGCCATAAGCAGAAGTAAGTTCTGGAAATGCAAAATTTAGCAGATGTGATATATAATTTTAAAATAATAATTTTAATGTTTTATAAATATAAGATGAAAATTTATAATTTTAATAGTAATGTAATATTTGAACAATATTTTTACTATATTAATGTTTTAAGTTAAATTAAAATACATAAAATATGATGATTTAAAATGGAGATATTCAGTTTTACGGATTGTTCTCATTATTAATTAATTAAAAATCATTCAATAAATGTTTACTGAACACCTGCTATGTGCTAGGAACTTTTCAGTGCTCAGTGAGACACATCAGAACAAAGATCTCTGCCCTGGAGGGGCTTATATTCTATCAGAAGCAGACACAAGAAATTAACATACTATGTCAACCTGTGGGAAGGGCTAAGGAGGGCTTGGGAGTGCCAGATGGGCAGAGCCTACTGGAATTCTAAACCAGCAGACTGGTTAGGACCATCAGGAAGGAAGGTGACGTTGGAAAGGGGATTTGAGCCAGGCTGGTTGAGGAGACAGCATTCCAGACAGTGGGTTGCCAGTCTGATGGCCTGATGCTCAAGAGGGCTTGGGATGAGAGCAGCAGACAAGACACAGGTCAGAGGTGGACAGGAGTGTGCACCACGGGGCCAGTGACATGTGGAGCTTCTGCACTATCGAAGGAATAATGGGATCTTACTTACATCTTCAAATGAAAAAAAAGTTCCATCTGAAAGAAAATATGAAGAATTTTTAAAAACCCAATTCTAAATTTGACCATATCCTCTATCCTTTGAAAGTCTAGATCAATCAAAAACTTTTTAGGCATTCTGTTTATACTTTAACCAAATCAGATTGGTTTAAAAGAATGCAGTCATTCAACAGAGATGAACACTCATGGATTCTGGGGTCATGAGTATTCCTAATGCTAAGAATCCTTTTTTAATCCATGTGTTGCTTTTTGGTACATAGTTGTAATTATCCTTTGCCCCAATTTTCTGTAATGGGCAGACAAAGAAGGCTGTATGTGGTTGATTTGAGAAAATATATAAATGGTAATCAAATTTGTTTCTTCCTGTTGGACAAAACCAAAACAATGAATGACAATTTTCCCATACCCTAATTTGACAAATTATTATCTCCAAAAGTCATAAATTAGCTTCTAGTTCACTGAAACATCTGAGAGAGGACATAGTTAGAAAAGGAGAGATCCCTGTTCATGTAGTGTGTGTGGAGGGGGGCGCCAAAGCCCAGACACTGTGCTAGCTGAGAAGAGTGTTATCTCATCGTAGACTAATGCCAGAAATGTCCACTGGGAACTGACCAGTCTAGGGAGAACCAGGCCTACACCCAGTGAGCAGAAAGGACAGATTCTCCTGAGGGTCTGGCCTCCAGGGTCACACCCCCCACATTTGCCTTCTCTTCTAGCCAGTTTCTTAAATGCAGGATTTTCCTATCTCCTTCCTCTGCTATCAATTGCAAAATCTTGTTGGGAGCTCCTGTCATCCTGGTTCCCTACCTGGGTCTTCTGTTTTCCATGGTTCCCACTTGGCTTTGGATGATTGTGAATGTGGTGTTGGGATGCACCCTGGTGACTCCTTAGACTGGAGTCTCCTCTGACAGAGAGGCTCTCTCACTTATCCCTGTGTCAGTGCCCGTCTGTGTTTGTATATTCCCATGACAGGTGTTGAAGGTAGAAAACCATCCATGCATGAACACAGTGTTTCTGTTCCTTCTTCCCCCAGTTTATGAAAAGACAGATCCTCATCTCTTGCCATGTTCATGCACAATGGAATTCTCACTGTCTTCAGCTTCTGATTTATATCATTGTTTTCAAGTCTAAGTTTTGGAAGAAAATCTTTTTTTTTTTTAATTTTTTTATTGTTATGTTAATCCCCATACATTACATCATTAGTTTTAGATATAGTGTTCCATGATTCATTGTTTGTGCATAACACCCAGTGCTCCATGCAGAACGTGCCCTCCTCAATACCCATCACCAGGCTAACCCATCCTCCCACCCCCCTCCCCTCTAGAACCCTCAGTTTGTTTTTCAGAGTCCATCGTCTCTCATGGTTCTTCCCCTCCGATTTCCCCCCCTTCATTCTTCCCCTCCTGCTACATTCTGCTTCTTCTTTTTTTCTTTCTTAACATATATTGCATTATTTGTTTCAGAGGTACAGATCTGAGATTCAACAGTCTTGCACAATTCACAGCGCTTAGCAGAACACATACCCTCCCCAGTGTCCATCACCCAGTCACCCCATCCCTCCAATCCCACCCCCCACTCCAGCAACCCTCAGTTTGTTTCCTGAGATTAAGAATTCCTCATATCAGTAAGGTCATATGATACATGTCTTTCTCTGTTTGACTTATTTCGCTCAGCATAATACCCTCCAGTTCCATCCACGTCGTTGCAAATGGCAAGATCTCATTCCTTTTGATGGCTGCATAATATTCCATTGTATATATATACCACTTCTTCTTTATCCATTCATCTGTTGATGGACATCTTGGCTCTTTCCACAGTTTGCTATTGTGGACATTGCTGCTATAAACATCGGGGTGCACGTACCCTTTCAGGTCCCTACTTTTGTATCTTTGGGGTAAATACCCAGGAGTGCAATTGCTGGATCATATGGCAGCTCTATTTTCAACTTTTTGAGGAACCTCCATACTGTTTTCCAGAGTGGCTGCACCAGCTTGCATTCCCACCAACAGTGTAGGAGAGTTCCCCTTTCTCCGCATCCCCGCCAACATCTGTCATTTCCTGACTTGTTAATTTTAGCCATTCTGACTGGTGTGAGGTGGTATCTCATTGAGGTTTTGATTTGGATTTCCCTGATGCCGAGCGATATTGAACACTTTTTCCTGAGTCTGTTGGCCATTTGGATGTCTTCCTTGGAAAAATGTCTGTTCATGTCTTCTGCCCATTTCTTGATTGGATTCTTTGTTCTTTTGGTGTTGAGTTTGATGAGTTCTTTATAGATTTTGGATACTAGCCCTTTATCTGATATGTCATTTGCAAATATCTTCTCCCATTCTGTCAGTTGTCTTTTGGTTTTGTTGACTGTTTCCTTTGCTTTGCAAAAGCTTTTTATGTTGATGAAGTCCCAATAGTTCATTTTTGCCCTTGCTTCCCTTGCCTTTGGCGATGTTTCTAGGAAGAAGTTGCTGCGGCTGAGGTCGAAGAGGTTGCTGCCTGTGTTCTCCTTTAGGATTTTGATGGACTCCTGTCTCACATTGAGGTCTTTCAACCATTTGGAGTCTATTTTTGTGTGTGGTGTAAGGACATGGTCCAGTTTCATTCTTTTGCATGTGGCTGTCCAATTTTCCCAACACCATTTGTTGAAGAGACTGTCTTTTTTCCATTGGACATTCTTTCCTACTTTGTCAAAAATGAGTTGACCATAGAGTTGAGGGTCCATTTCTGGGCTCTCTATTCTGTTCCATTGATCTATATGTCTGTTTTTGTGCCAATACCATACTGTCTTGATGATGACAGCTTTGTAGTAGAGCTGGAAGTCCGGAATTGTGATGCTGCCAGCTTTGCTTTTCTTTTTCAACATTCCTCTGGCTATGCGGGGTCTTTTCTGGTTCCATACAAATTTTAGGATTATTTGTTCCATTTCTTTGAAAAAAGTGGATGGTATTTTGATGGGGATTGCATTGAATGTGTAGATTGCTCTAGGTAGCATTGACATCTTCACAATATTTGTTCTTCCAATCCATGAGCATGGAACGTTTTTCCATTTCTTTGTATCTTCCTCAATTTCTTTCATGAGTATTTTATAGTTTTCTGAGTACAGATCCTTTGCCTCTTTGGTTAGATTTATTCCTAGGTATCTTATGGTTTTGGGTGCAATTGTAAATGGGATCGACTCCTTAATTTCTCTTTCTTCTG
>NW_022589787.1:4219972-4223314 GCF_004348235.1 Phoca vitulina | reverse complement strand
ACTGAATTCCTGTATGAGTTCTAGCAGTTTTGGGGTGGAGTCTTTGGGATTTTCCACATAAAGTATCATATCATCTGCAAAGAGTGAGAGTTTGACTTCTTCTTTGCCGATTTGGATGCCTTTGATTTCTTTTTGTTGTCTGATTGCTGTGGCTAGGACTTCCAATACTATGTTGAATAGCAGTGGTGATAGTGGACATCCCTGCCGCGTTCCTGACCTTAGGGGGAAAGCTCTCAGTTTTTCCCCATTGAGAATGATATTCGCTTTGGGATTTTCATAGATGGCTTTTATGATATTGAGGTATGTACCCTCTATCCCTATACTCTGAAGAGTTTTGATCAAGAAAGGATGCTGCACTTTGTCAAATGCTTTTTCTGCATCTATTGAGAGGATCATATGATTCTTGTTCTTTCTTTTGTTAATGTATTGTATCACGTTGATTGATTTGCAGATGTTGAACCAACCTTGCAGCCCAGGGATAAATCCCACTTGGTCGTGGTGAATAATCCTTTTAATGTACTGTTGGATCCTATTGGCTAGTATTTTGGTGAGAATTTTTGCATCCACATTCATCAGGGATATTGGTCTGTAATTCTCCTTTTTGATGGGGTCTTTGTCTGGTTTTGGGATCAAGGTAATGCTGGCCTCATAAAATGAGTTTGGAAGTTTTCCTTCCATTTCTATTTTTTGGAACAGTTTCAGAAGAATAGGTATTAATTCTTCTTGAAATGTTTGGTAAAATTCCCCTGGGAAGCCATCTGGCCCTGGGCTTTTGTGTTTGGGGAGATTTTTGATGACTGCTTCAATTTCCTTAGTGGTTATAGGTCTGTTCAGGTTTTCTATTTCTTCCTGGTTCAGTTTTGGTAGTTGATACATCTCTAGGATGCATCCATTTCTTCCAGGTTATCTAATTTGCTGGCATAGAGTTGCTCATAATATGTTCTTATAATTGTTTGTATTTCTTTGGTGTTGGTTGTGATCTCTCCTCTTTCATTCATGATTTTGTTGATTTGGGTCATTTCTCTTTTCTTTTTGATAAGTCTGGCCAGGGGTTTATCAATCTTGTTAATTCTTTCAAAGAACCAGCTCCTTGTTTCGTTGATCTGTTGTACTGTTCTTTTGGTTTCTATTTCATTGATTTCTGCTCTGGTCTTTATTATTTCTCTTCTCCTGCTGGGTTTAGGCTTTATTTGCTGTTCTTTCTCCAGCTCCTTTAGGTGTAGGGTTAGGTTGTGTACTTGAGACCTTTCTTGTTTCTTGAGAAAGGCTTGTATTGCTCTATACTGTCCTCTTAGGACTGCCTTTGCTGTATCCCAAAGATTTTGAATAGTTCTGTTTTCATTTTCATTGGTTTCCATGATTTTTTTTAATTCTTCTTTAATTTCCTGGTTGACCCATTCATTCTTCAGTAGGATGCTCTTTAGCCTCCATGTATTTGAGTTCTTTCTGACTTTCCTCTTGTGATTGAGTTCTAGTTTCAAAGCATTGTGGTCTGAAAATATGCAGGGAATGATCCAAATCTTTGGGTACTGATTGAGACCTGATTTATGACCTAGGATGTGATCTATTCTGGAGAATGTTCCATGGGCACTAGAGAAGAATGTGTATTCCATTGCTTTGGGATGGAATGTTCTGAATGTGTCTGTGAAGTCCATTTGGTCCAGTGTGTCATTTAAAGTCTTTATTTCCTTGTTGATCTTTTGCTTAGACGATCTGTCCATTTCAGTGAGGGGGGTGTTAAAGTCCCCCACTATTATTGTATTGTTGTCAATGTGTTTCTTTGCTTTTGTTATCAATTGCCTTATATAATTGGCTGCTCCCATGTTAGGGGCATAGATATTTACCATTGTTAGATCTTCTTGTTGGATAGACCCTTTAAGTAGGATATAGTGTCCTTCCTCATCTCTTATTACAGGCTTTGGTTTAAAATCTAATTTGTCTGATAGAAGGATTGCCACCCCAGCTTTCTTTTGGTGTCCATTAGCATGGTAAATGGTTTTCCACCCCCTCACTTTCAATCTGGGGGTGTCTTTTGGTCTAAAATGAGTCTCTTGCAGACAGCATATCGATGGGTCTTGTTTTTTAATCCAATCTGATAGCCTGTGTCTTTTGATTGGGGCATTTAGCCCATTTACATTCAGGGTAACTATTGAAAGATAGGAATTTAGTGCCATTGTATTGCCTGTAAAGTGACTGTTACTGTATACTGTTTGTGTTCCTTTCTGGTCTATGTTGCTTTTAGGCTCTCTCTTTGCTTAGAGGACCCCTTTCAAGATTTCTTGTAGGGCTGGTTTCGTGTTTGCAAATTCCTTTAGTTTTTGTTTGTCCTGGAAGCTTTTTATCTCTCCTTCAATTTTCAATGACAGCCTAGCTGGATATAGTATTCTTGGCTGCATATTTTTCTCATTTAGTGCTCTGAATATGTCCTGCCAGTCCTTTCTGGCCTGCCAGGTCTCTGTGGATAAGTCCGTTGCCAATCTAATGTTTCTAC
This sequence comes from Phoca vitulina, assembly GCF_004348235.1. NCBI lineage: Eukaryota > Metazoa > Chordata > Mammalia > Carnivora > Phocidae > Phoca > Phoca vitulina. The sequence goes on along the minus strand of NW_022589787.1, from coordinate 4,220,823 downwards.
CATTTTAGGTTACATATCTCTTCTCCCGAGCTGCTTTCAGGATTTTCTCTTTGTCTCTGAGACTCGTGAGTTTTACTATTAGATGTCGGGGTGTTGACCTATTTTTATTGATTTTGAGAGGGGTTCTCTGTGCTTCCTGGATTTTGATGTCTGTTTCCTTCCCCAAATTAGGGAAGTTCTCTGCTATAATTTGCTCCATTATACCTTCTGCCCTTCTCTCTCTTTCTTCTTCTTCTGGGATCCCAATTATTCTAATGTTGTTTCATCTTATGGTATCGTTTATCTCTCGAATTCTGCTCTCGTGATCCAGTAGTTGTTTATATCTCTTTTTCTCAGCTTCTTTATTTTCCATCATTTGGTCTTCTATCTCACTGATTCTTTCTTCTGCCTCATTTATCCTAGCAGTTAGCGCCCCCATATTTGATTGCACGTCATTAATAGCCTTTTTGATTTCTACTTGGTTAGATTTTAGTTCTTTTACTTCTCCAGAAAGGGTTTCTCTAATAACTTCCATGCTTTTTTCAAGCCCAGCTAGTATCTTTCAAGTGATGATTCTGAACTCTAGATCTGACATCGTACTAATGTCCGTATTGAGTAGGTCCCTGGCAGTCGGTACTACCTCTTGTTCTTTTTGTTGAGGTGATTTTTTCCGTCTTGTCATTTTGTGCAGAGGAGAATAGATTAATGAGAGAACAAAATGCTAGCAGGGTAACAACGTCCCCAGAAAATATACTCTAAACAAATCAGAAAAGACCTGAAGCAGTGGGAAAAGAAAGGGAAAGAGAGAAAAAAGAAAAAGAAAGAAAAAAAAGAAAAGAGAAAAAGATAAAGATAAAAACAAACAAAAACAG
>NW_022589787.1:4192641-4219872 GCF_004348235.1 Phoca vitulina | reverse complement strand
AAAAAAAAAAGAAAAAAGGAGGAGAATGTGATTAGGCAGGGGAGTAGGAAAAAACCATACACTAGAGATTTAGAGTATATTTTGATCTGTTAGAAGAAACTATCTCAAAATTTTAAAGAGAGAACAACTTATATATTTATGCCAAAAATACGGGTAACTACTATGAAGGGATAGAATATGACTCTAAAAAATGAAAAATAAAAATGTTTTTTTAAAAAAGGGATTGATAAGATGTTGGTTGAAAAGGGAAAAAGAAAAATTCAAAAAAAAAGAAAAAAAGACAGTTAAAAAAAAATAATTTACTTTGAAAGACTAAAGTATCATGGTAAAAAAGCCATGAATTCTATGTGCAGTATTCCCCTAGCGCTGGAGTTCTGCCGTTCTCACTGATCAGTGAACCTGATCTTGGCGGGCTGTTCTCGCTGATCTTCTGGGAGAGGGGCCTGTTGCCGTGGTTCCCAAATGTCTTTGCCGGAGGCGGAATTGCCCCGCCCTTGCCCGGTTGGGCTAAGTAATCTGCTCGGGTTTGCTCTCGGGAGCTTTTGTTCCCTGCAAGCTTTCCGTATAGCTTTGGAGGCGGAGAGTGAAAATGGCGGCCTCCCAGTCTCCGCCGCGGAGGAGCCGAGAACTCAGGGCCCCGCTCCTCAGTGAGCCCCCAGAGAAAAGCAGTCAGTCACTCCCGTCTCCCCGGTCTCCGGCCACACTCCGCGCTCACCCGGCCTGTGACCGCGCGTTTCTATCTCTGGCACCTGACCCCGGGTGGAGTCTCCAAACCCAGCAGATCCCTGCGGTGCACTCCCGCACCTCTCCTCCCGGGGGAAGAAGGTGAGTCTCCCCGGATCTGCTGCTTGTTGGGTCCCTGCTGGAGGAGCAGTGGCCTGACTGTGCCGCGGATCACGGTTTATGGCAACCCCGAGCTGAGAGCCCGCGCCTCCGCTCCGTCTCTGCAGCCGGCTTCCCTGCTCCGGTACCTGGGAGCTCTGCCGCACTCAGGCACCCCCGGTCTTTCTGTGACCCCGAGGGTCCTGAGACCACACTGTCCCGCGAGGGTTCCACCCCCTACTTAGCTACCAGAGTGACGTCCCTCAGCGGAGCCGACTTCTAAAAGTTCCGATTTTGTGCTCCGTGGCTCTATCACTTGCCAGAAGCCGCCGACAGAGGCCCCTCCCCCGCCGTCTATCCTCCCGAATATCGCCTCAGATTCACTTCTCCGCACGTCCTACCTTCCAGAAAGTGGTCGCTTTTCTGTTCAGAGAGTTGTTGCTATTCTTTTCTTTGATCTCCTGTTGAGTTTGTAGGTGTTCAGAATGGTTTGATCCCTATCCAGCTGAATTCCTGAGAGGAAATGAAATCCAGGTCTCCTACTCCTCCGCCATCTTGCTCCGCCCCCTCTGGAAGAAACTCTTTAATTCAGATATGGAAAATGATAATTGCGTACAACGTATTGGTATTTAAAATAAGATCATCTTTGGTCAGTAAGCTTGTTCTTATTAGCCTGTCCACCTTACTGTATTTCCAGGACATCCATCATGACAATATCTTGTCAGACACCCAACTGTATATGTGATAACCCAGGGTTTTTGCCTCAAAGTTGAGCCAAAAGTGATTAAACCTCTTAGCGGTACTGGAATAGATTACACATTTTTATAGGTGGACTAAACATATGACAGAAATGGAGAAAGCACACTGGGGATCCTGTTAGGTTAAGCAGTGTTAGCATATGTGCCATTTTTGAGTCTGCCCTCAGAAATCTATCTTTTTAAAGGAGAACCTTTCTTTCTCTCCCCTGGGCACATAGCACCCGCTACCTTCCTCCTGCCCTATTACCCAGACTGACCATGGTCGGTCCATCAGAGCCTAAGGAGATTCTGAGGGTCTCAGATAGGGACGTCTGAAGGAGTGAGGATTGAAAGTATGTTTATGCAACTTATTCATGCTTCATTAAATCAAAGAAAGATGTAGTTTAGCATTTCTATCTATAAATGGCTGAACATTAACATCACAATGTATTCATTTCCTTTGAGTTCTTTTTTTCTTTCTACATTCAGGCTGAGGCCAAATCCCACATAAGAGGAATCTGCCACAAAATAAAATACCATCAACATTTCCTTCTCAAAGAGAGACATGTAATTTGAAAGTTATACACATGTCACAGCTAAAATAGCTATTCTTGCATAATAGTATTTAACACACATAATTTTCTCCCCACCGAGAACTAATAGGTACTGTAAATTCAGAGACCCACTATAATTTAATGACAAAGTATATGAGGTTTATGAGACTAGTTTTGAAGACATTTCATACAAAGCCATCAGTGCTTTTTGAATTCTAAGGTAGTTTTTATAATCAAATGCAAAATCAGTTGAAAGTGTTGGGACGCCTGGGTGGCTCAGTCGGTTAAGCGTCTGCCTTCAGCTCAGGGCATGATCCCAGGGCCCTGGGATCCAGTCCTGCATCAGGCTCCTTACTCAGCAGGGAGCCTGCTTCTCCCTCTACCTTCTGCTCCCCCTGCTTGTGCTTGCTTTCAATCTCTCTCTGAGAAAAAAAATAAATAAAATCCTTTAAAAAAACCAGAAAGTGTTATATGCATGGGCGGTGTGTAAAGCCACCTTAGAGCTGGTATAGTAACGGTCTTGTTGTGACAGGAGCTGGGAGTGCCCTTCCACTTACGAAGTGGATACACTTCCACTTACAATGACTTTGCCTGGAAACAATAGAAAATTTAATTCAAATTAATTTAAAAACTAAGGAAATTTATTAACTTATATTAGGGCAAATGCTGAGCTTTTGAGAAAAGGTGGGCTTTTGAGTTAGTTGATCCATGGCTCAAAAACACCCTAAAACTCACTCTATTCTCCATTCCATGCCTCTGTTTTCTGCTGTGTGGAGGGAGCGTGGGTCTTTTTTGTTGTTATCCATCAGTTCCATTCCCAAAGCCTTAATGCCACCTATTTTTAAAAATTTACTTTTATTGAAAAATAAATCACAAAACACTAAAGCACCACACTCTTAAGTTTATAATTCAATGAATTTTTACATTTGTCCATGTGGTAGACACAATAATGCTCCCCCCACTAAGAGATCACCCTAATGCCAATCATGTAAGTCTTTTTTTTTTTTTTTTGAGATTCAAGGACTGTTTTTTTTTTATATTCGACCCCTCTCCCATGTCCATAGTTAGCAAACCAGTAATGTATATGAACTCTGAAATATGATTGTTTTAAACTAATACTTCTGAGTGTGGAAGCATCTCCTTTATAGAGAACTTTTCATTTTATAAATCTGCAGTCTTAGTGGCTGTTAACTTAAATATTTGGAAGACATATAAGTCTTTAAAAGCAGAAGCCCTAGAGAACCTTTCTTGGCTGTAGGCAGAGAGGAAGATGGCAGTGAGGAGGAGTTTCTCCTCCAAAAGCTGGTTCTGAGATGGAAGGCTCTGCATGTAAGGAACGGAATTCTTCCAGCAGTTCAAGTAAACAAGAAAACAGGTCCTCCTTTGGGGTCTCTGCAAAGAAATAAGGCCCTTCCAACAACCTGATTTTAGGCTGGTGAGACTGGAATGGGACTTCTGATCTACAGAGCTAAAAGATAATGAATTTGTGTTGTTTTAAGCCAGTAAGAGTGTGGTAATATGTTATGGTGGCAATAGAAAATTAATACATATTTTTGGGTGCGCCTGGGTGGCTCAGTTGGTTAAGCAGCCAACTCTTAATTTTGGCTTGGGTCATGATCTCATGGTCCTGGGATGGATCCCCGAGTCAGGCTCCATACCTGGCAAGCAGTCTGCTTCAGATTTTCTCCCTCTGCTTCTGTCTCTTCCCAACCACTCTCTCAAATAAATAAATAAATCTTTAAAAAAAAGAAAGAAAACTAATACATATTTTTGGAACCAGGGGTGTTGCTATAACAAATGACTAAAAATGTGGAAAGGGCTTTGAAGTTGGAAAGTAGGCAGAGACTAGAAGAATTTTGAGATGGTAGAAAAACTTCAATTGTCTTGAACAAACTATTAGTAGAAAAAAAAAAACAACAAACAACAGATGTCATTGCCAGTGAGGAGGAAACAGGAGGAAGTGAGGTGCATGGTAGAGTAACCTGTATGCAACTTGGAGAATATCTAAGTTTGTGAGCAAAATATCAGTAAAAATATGAACATTATGGGCACTGATGACGAAGACTTAGAAGAAAATCAGAAATGTATTATTGGATATTGGAAAAGAGGGATCTAGTGGCAGAAAGCTAGCATGTCTTGTGGTGTGGAAAACAGAACTTGTAAGCGACTTTCAAGTGTTGAAAGTGCTGTCTGGTTTCTTGTTTGCTTAGTAAAAAAACAAAAGAAAAGAGATAAACGAAAGGAAAAATTGTCCAACAAAAGGGAACCAGGACTTGATGGCTTGAGAAATCCTCAACCTATCCAGGTTGCAAAAGACACTAAAATTAAGAGCTTTACTGTCAGAAAAGTGTGCTCTGGAGAAAAGGCTGAATGTAAGGTTGTTCAACATTTTGTAAATATCTTAGAAAGATCAAAAGTTCAGAGTATTGAGTAACACAGAAGGCTTTTTGAAGAGACTGAGTGTGATTCACAGATGCCCTCAATCAAACCAGAAAGCACATCAAAGAAGCTTAAAGACTTGTCCCTCAATCATCTCAGCAAAGGAAAGATGGAGATGTGATATGTGGTCAAGTCTCTTATTCAATGGAGTGAATCCCCATGACATACATGTGTGACCCACAAGTTTCTTGAGAATTTTATATCAGCAGAAACAGTACTAGCTTGTACTAAAAGTATAGAAAGAATAAAAATAAATTTGTTGGACCTTCACAATTCTACTGGAAGGCAACAGGCTGATAAAACTACTGGCTGTACACAGGTGTTGTATTTCTTTTCTTTCTTTCTATCTTCTTTCTTCCTTCCTTCTTTTCTCTTTCTTTCTTTCTTTCATTTTTTGGAAGATTTATTTATTTGAGAGAGAGAAGGAGAGAGAGAGAGCACAGTAGTGGGAGGGGCAGAGGGAGAAAGAGAATCTGAAGCAGACTCCACGCTGAGTGTGGAGCCCGATGTGGGGCTCGATCTCACCACCCTGAGATCACGACCTGAGCTGAAACCAAGAGTCCAACACTCAACTGACTGCACCACCCAGGCACCCCCATAGGTGCTGTATTTCATGGAAAAGTTAGGATAATTTGGAGAGTCACCAAGCTGAGACCACCTACTACTATGTTCTGACTTTCAGACCTAATGGAATTTGCCTGCCTTGATTTCAAATGGCTTGGGACCTTTTATCCTTGAATGGGAATGTCTGCAACTATTAACTGGTACCTGTCCCCCACTGTATTTTGGGAACAGACAACTTGTTCCTTTGGTCTCAAAGCTCCACAAATGGGGGGGAATTTTGCTCCAAGACGGATTATACTCAGAGCCTCACCAACACCTGATATTGATGGTAATGTTTCGAACACTGAGGTTGATGAAATCTGTATGAAATTGAGTATAACACCAAGTTGCTGATTGACTTGACCTCAGTTTTCTCATATGTATACTGGGGATAAAATGCCTTTCTCACAGAGCTTTTGGTATCAGGTATCTCAAAGAAAACAAACAAACAAAAAAACAGTAAACAGTTTCCCGTTCTTTTTAGTTATTCGTAAGACTAGGCATTAAAGAAGTCGGGATTCCTATGACTGACTCAGGTGTCCTGGACCTTAGATAACCAGCAAGGGACAGTGGATTATAGAAATATGCACAGTACCATTAAAGTCCCCTGGGGGCCTGTCATGGGATGAATTGCATCCCCTCAAAAAAGATATATTGAACTTTTTTTAAAGATTTTATTTATTTATTTGACACAGAGAGAGAGACAGTGAGAGAGGGAACACAAGCAGGGGGAGTGGAAGAGGGAGAAGCAGGCTTCCCACGGAGCAGGAAGCCCTAAGCGGGCTCAATCCCAGGACTCTGGGATCATGACCTGAGCTGAAGGCAGATGCTTAATGACTGAGCCACCCAGGAGCCCTGATATATTGGAGCTTTTAACTCCCAGTACCTCAGAATGTGACCTTTTGGAGATAAGGTCTTTACAGAGATGACCAGTTAAAATGAGATCATTAGGGTGGGCCCTAATCCAGTATTATGTGTCTTTTATAAAAGGGGGAATTTGGACATAGAGACAGCCACACAATGAGGGAAGACAACATGAAGATACAGGGAGAATGCCATCTTTAAGCCAAAGATGTCTGAGGACACCAGCAGCCAGGGCAGAGGCCTGTAACAGACCCTTCCCTCATAGCTCCTAGAAGAAACCAACCCTGGCAACATCTTGATTTTAGACTTTCAGTCTCCAGGACTATGAGACAATGAACTTCTGTTGCTTAAGGCACCCAGTCTGTGGTACTTTGCTAACAGCAGCCCTAGAGACAAATGCATGTACATTTAAAACATGATCCTTGCAGAAGCTGACAATAGCTCTGAGAAAGCCTTCAGACATCTTTTCCTGCGGGTTTCAGTTGGGAGATCCCCCAAGAGCTTGTTTGAGCCACCTGGTTTATGGTATTCTGTTACAGCAGGCCCAGGAAGCCACATGGACATATATGAGCTGAAACAGATGGGAGGCTCTGTGTGCAGCTTGGAGCTGTGAACCACCTGTGCCTCTAAACATGTGATTTCCCATATCCCATCTCTGAAATGCCCCTTCCCAACCAAGTGACTCACATTCTGGTTTGTAACAGGCACCTCTGGAGATTCCTCTACATCTGAAATGTTGAGAAGACTGGACTAAGGGTTTGGACAATGTGATAGGGAGCAGGGAGGCCTGCAAGAGATTCTTGGGCTGACAAGTTTGGTGGATGGGAATATGAAATGCAAGGATGGCTGAGGTGGACAAGAAAATGTGAATGAGCCATCGAAACCATCCAGGAGGTCAGCTGGTTCCCCCTGGTCTTCCTCAGGGCCCCACTTTTGACCTACTTCAATTCTGTTTTTCACACTGATTTCTCTCTGCGGGTGCCCTGTCTCTGGGTCAGGTGTGTGTGTGGGTGGACTCCCCTGCACTTGGGACACATTTAGTGTCTATGAGAATATGGCCAGATTTCTAGAAAGGGAAACTATGGACTCACACAGCCGTATTCATAACATACGCATATTTGGATGTGCATTCATTCGCTTGTTAGCCATTCATTAAAGAAAAAAAAAAATCACTCCTACCATGTGGCAGATATTATTCTAAACAAGGGGACGTGGAGAAAACCAAGTAAAAAACAAAATCTCTGCTCTTTTTTTTTAAATTGGGGGGTTGGTGAATAGACAATTTGAAAAACAAATATAGGTATAAAATTTTAGAAGTTGAGAAGGGCCAAGAGGTACAAAATAGGTGAAGGAGGTAAGAGAGAATGATGGTGGGGTGGGAAGGTAGCCCTCTAGGGTCTTGTGGGTTTCTCATGAATACTAAAAGAAATTGGAGCAGCTATTAGATGGAAGCTAGTACATTTAATGAGAGCATCCACAGCTACCTTGCATTCAGGAGAGACACACAGACATATGTTGCCAGGTGTGCAAATGGAACATGGCTTGTGGGAACCTGGACTCATGGCCCTGAAAACATGCCATCTCTGCCTGAGCAATTCAATTCCAGGAATTTATTCTAAGTGAATGTCCACAGACATTGGCAAAGATTGATGTGCTAAGGTTTTCACATTCCTGTCACTTACCATTGAAAAATAGATACGTGACTCCAGAGACCAGCCTAGAGATTGGTGCAGCAGGCACATGGCAAGCAAATCCTCTGAACAACACACATTGTTGGGTCCCTGCAGCACTTCAGAAATTATTTCAGTTACAGAATTAAACATTGTACATTCATGCTGATAAGTATATTTCATGATTAAGGTAAATATCCATATAGTATTAAGTTGAAAGAAGCTGATGAAATAATTTTAGTACAGATATTTTAATACATACAAATATGTCTAAATTCATTTTAGGAAAACCACTGTTTGCATAGGCACCAGCTTGCTAACAGAGGCCCTCTCTTGGGTTTTTAAAAATAGATGTTTAAATGACAGATTTTCTTTCTTGTCTTTGTCATTTTTTTTAATTTCCCAAATTTTCTGTAAAGAACACACATTATGTTTTGATCAGAAAAAAAAGATTCTATGGTTTTAAAGCATGACAAAAAAATAATGTGCTGAGCATATGACCCATAGAGACACACATTTTACAAATAAAATTGTTGTCACTCTCATTTATGGATTTGTGTAAAAGACAAAAGAGCATTACATTGGACATGAGCCATTTTTACTTGATTTAATGCAATTTGAACTTAAAGTTGATGAATGTGGTAAATGTCCTTTGGAAATACTGATTATACTTTAATTTCCACCAGGTTTTCACAGAGAATTTGATTATTTGAAGGTAGTATGGAAATAGTATTTCACGTTCATTAAAATTAAGTGTAACCATTGTGTATAAAAATATTTTTCTTCCAGTGAAATAATTATATTTTTAGTGTTACTCATAAAAATAATATGGTTCATTTATTTTCTGCTAGAGTTTTCCATAGTGTCACATACAATGTGACATACTGAAATTGCATGTTACAAATTGTTTAATAAATGGATTTGAAATCAGATTAAGCTTTAGAAAAGCCAAACTAAACTAAGCTCAAAACAAAGCACTCTTCAAAGTTCCCAGGATCAACTAACAGAAAACATAGACAAATAGATGCTGGTCAAAGGCTACAAACTTTCAGTTAGAAGATGAGTAAGTTCTGGGGATCTAATGTACAACATTGGGATTATAGTTAATAATACTGTATTGTATACTTGAAAGTTGCTTAGAGAGTAGAACTTAAATGTTTCACTACAAAAAATGATAATTATGTGACAAGATGGAGGTGTTAGCTACGTGTATCAAATCAATAGGTTGTACACCTTAAACTAACACGACGTTATATGTCAATTACATCTCAATAAAGCTGCAAAAAAGAAGCTATTAAAATCAAACAAGATCCAGAAAGTTCATCGTGACATTAAAACTATGCATTGAGTAGTTTCAGTTGCTGAGATAATGTGAAACTGGGCTTTCATTCCAACACTGCACCTAAGTCCTGAGGAGCTTCTTCATGCTTGTTCAGAGATTCAGTCTCAGGATTCGGGTTATGTCTTTCTTTGGGAAGGAAATACATCACATGGCAAGTTCCCCTCAGAGATGCTGTGATAAACAGAGTGTACATTTTTTTTTTTTTACAAACTTATTGAGGTATTTGTGATGTACAATGAACTGCACATATGTAAAGTGTACCATCTGATCAGTCTTGGCAGGTCCATAGACCTGTGAAATGTCATCACTATCAAGATAACAAATACGTCTGTCAGCCCCCAATGCTGCCTACTTCCCTTTGCCCTTCTCTGAGGGCAACCACTGACTGAATTTCTGTTATTGGAGTTTTATAATAGTAAAATCAGAAAGCATGTACTCTTTTTTTTTTAAAACTCAGCCCAGAGATTTCAAGACTCATGTAGGGTGTTACATATCTTAAGAACTTGTTCTTGCTCTCGCTCTCTCTCTCTCTTTTTGCTGAGTATTACTCCACTGAATGGATATATCACAGTTTGTTTATTCACTCACCCACCAGTGGATATTTAGATATTTTTTACAGCTTTGGGCTATTATAAAGAAAGATGCTATGAAATCCATATTTGTGTGGATATATTTTTCATTTATCTTGGACAAGTACCTAGGAATAGAATGGCTGACTTATATGATAGGTGGATTTTTTCAAGGTGGTTACACCAGTGTCCATTCCCAGCAGCACATGTGTGAATGTATGTCTACTTATATGTGTATGCATGAATGTATACATGCATGTATATATATGCACAGTGGGAGCTGGGTAATAAACCTGGGCTTCGTTGATCCTCTGGAATTTATTTATTTTTTTAGATTTTTTAATTTAAATTAAATTAATACATATAGTGTATTATTAGTTTCAGGGGTAGAATTTAGTGATTCATCAGTTGCATATAACACCCAATGCTCATTACATTAAGTGTCCTCCTTAATGTCCATCCCCCAATTACCCCATCTCCCCACCCAAGTTCCCTCCAGCAACCCTCAGTTTGTTTCCTATAGTTGAGAGTCTCTTATGGCTTGTCTCCCTCTCTGATTTTGTCTTATTTTATTTTTCCTTCCCTTTCCCTATGTTCATCTGTTTTGTTTCTTAAATCCCACATATGAGTGAAATCATATGGTATTTGTCTGTCTCTGACTGACTTATTTCTCTTAGCATAATACCCTCCAGTTCCTCTGGAATTTCTCTGAAGTGTGCTCACTGTCATTTGTGCTTCTGCTTAAACAGAGGGCTCAAGGTATAAGGATGCTATAAATCCCTACACATTATGTTACATTACATGAGCATTAGAAGGCTAAGTGTATAAGGAGCAGACCTTTAATTAATGCCAAACATGTTTGAGCCCCTGCTTTGTGTCAGATGTTGGGCCTAGGCACTTGGGATACAATAAAATGTTAATGACCTGCATTTTTTTAACAAGGGGGATAAACCAATACATATGCATTTACAATATGGTTGGAAGGTAAAGAATCTATTCCCTTTGATTATATTATTTCCCATAATGACTTCCCTTAATGACTCATAATCAACGTTTGCTCTCTGATGTCTAGGTCCCCTATGAGACTTCTTCACTGCCACTTGGACCTGGTCTGAACCTGACCATGACTGAGGTTTGGGGGCACAGACAGGGGATGGAAATGATGTCTGTGGCTGGAATGACTTTCTTCCAGGAGAAGGAGGAAGTGAAGCAAATATGAGTGCCAGCTTTTGTAAGAAGCCTGATATTCCATTTGCTTAAGGAATACATTATTCTATTTGGTTCATGAGGTAATAAGCCTCTGGTAATTGAGAGTTTTAACTCTTTTCCTACAGAATAAACATGGACCCTTTGCTCTTCAGTTGTTATTTCATACTGTGGACCCAGTACATTCATACCAGTGTTGGCCAGAGGAGGCCTTGTCCTGGCAAAACTGGAGGAGTGATCCTGCAGAGATGCCTAAGGGTAATGCTGACACAGGGAAGAGCAGTGGTTCCTCGAGGACTTGGAGGTCCTGACACCACCATAACTCCTGCTACAGCAGTTAGCCTCTGTCTGTGACAGAGCACTAACTCTTGGCATTCCCATGCCATGCTCACATGATCACCCCATTTTCAATTGTTTCCATCCTATTTCTGCCCAGCTCACAGGTTCAGCTCACCAGGGATTAACCGTTCTGTGTGATAACTCAATCCTTGTTCACTCAACATTTACTAAACATTTGTAATGTCACTGTTAGCCATTGTGCCAACTCCTAGAAAATACAAAAGTCTTACCTTCTATGTTGAGTGGAAGGATACAAGATCTCCTCTAACCCCATCTTCCTTAGTGAAGGTCATCTGTTGTAGTTACTGACTGATGTAGGGCCAGCCCTTTATTTTAGTGGCACCCTGCTTCCTGGATAGGAGGCCCAGGTGTCTGGAAATGAGTTGTGATCATGATAGCACCATCCGACAGTCTGAGTAAACAGATGAGGAGATAAAACCCATTAGGTCAGACCACATATTCAAAATCGGAAAGTTTTTGAAATGCCCAGAGCTGATGTGTTAATGCTATATGTTTGTTTTAAAGATAATATTTCAACTGAATAAAAGAGAAAATAGAACATATAAAAATATGTAGAATGTAGCTATAGCATTAATTAGACAGAAATTTATAACACTAAATGCTTACATTAGAAAAAAGGTCTCAAATCTTTAATCTAAATTCCAACCTTAAGAAACTAGAAAAGAGCAAAATAAATTGAAAGCAAGCAGAAGGAAAGAATAAAGATTGGAGCAAAAATCAATGAAGTTGAAAACAGAAAAAAAAAAAGAAGAGGAAATCAATGAAACAAAAAGCTGATCTTCAAAAAAGTTCAATAAAACTGATGAAGTTCTAGCAAGATTAAAACAGATAAAAAGAAGACACAAATCACAATTATCAGGAATGAAAACAGAGTTATCATAACAGATCCTGTAGCCAGTCAAAGGATAATAAGGAAATACCATGAACAACTTTGCACTCATAAATCTGATAACTGTGAAGAAGTAAACAAGTATCTTGAAAATCAAAAACTGCCAGAACTGAGCCAACATGAATCACGTAATTTCATAGTCCTAATATATCAAATAAATTAAAATTTTAATTAAAAGGCTCTTCATAATGAGATAACAAAGCCCAGCTGATTTCACTGGAAAATTCTTCCAAAGAGTTATTGAGGCATTAACACCAACTTTACACAATCTCTTCAAAACAAACAAACAAACAAACAAAAACAAAACAGAAGACAAAGGAATACTTCCGAACTCATGTTACAAGGCCAGTACTAGCAAATACCAAAACCAGACAAAGATAATGCAAGAAAAAAACCCCTATAGATTGATAGAAATTTAAACACAATAATCTTCAAAAAAAGATTAGCAAATGGAATGTAGCTATTTAAAAAATTATATACCATGACCAAGTGGAGTTCATTTCAGGCATAAAAAAGCTGGTTCAGTATTCAAAATTAATCAACATTGTTCACTACAGCAGTCTAAAAAAGAAAAGCAATATGATCACATCAGTAGGTGCAAAAGAGCATATGATATACCACAACTATGCATGATAAAATATCTCAACAAAGTAGTAGCAGAGGGGAACCTCCTTAACTTCATAGAAAGCATCTACAAAAATCTTATAGTTAACATCATACTTAATGGTGAAAGACTGAATGAATTTATTTTAAAAACAAGAACAAAGCAAGAATGTCTGCTTTTATTACTCATATTCAACATAGTATTGAAAGGTGTAGGCAATGACATAAGTCAAGAAAAAGAAAAAGAAAAGAAAGTCTGTATAAAGTTCATATAGAATGGACAGGAAGAAGTTAAACTGTACCTGTTTGCAAATGACATGACCGTCTATGCAGAAAACCCCAAATAATCTACAAAAACTAAACAAACAACTAAAAAACCCCAAAACCCTCCTTGAACAAATAAGTGAGTTTAACATATTGCAGGATGTAAGATCTACAAAAAAATTTAAGTGCATTTCTATATACTAATGAAAAATTGACAACACATTACCGCTTGAAGTTGCTCCAAAGTAAATGAAATCTAGCAAACATGGACAGGATTCTGTGTATTAAAAATTGTGAAATGATAATGAAAGATCAAAGATCATGTAAATAAGGGAAGAGACATTGTATTATATAGATAGAGAACAGATCAGTGGTTGTTGGGGGTTAAGGATGGAGGGGAAAGTGTGGCTACAGAAAACTAGCTCAGGGAAACCATGTGGTAGTTACACAAATTACACATGTGACTAAATGTGCATAGAATCACATGCACACAAATGAGTGCACATGAAACTAATGAAATCTGAATAAGGTCTGAGGATTGTGCCAATGTCAATGTCTTGGTTTTGAGGCTGTCCTATAATTATGTAAGACGTTACCCTGGAGAAATGGGGTAAATGGTACCCAGACCTGTCTGTACTATTTTGGCAACTTCCTGTTAATCTATAATAATTTCAAAATGAAAAGTTACAGAATATTAAATCAGTATAGTATCAGTACGGAGATAGGAAGACAGACCAAAGGAGTGCAATGGAAAGCCCAAAGCAGGCCTATGGATAATGCCAACTAGCAACAAGGAAGAGCTACCATTACACACTGACATTCAGCACATGGTGCTGGGACAGCTAGCTCCTCATTGAGAATTAAAAGAAAATCTGAGATGGACTCTGAAAAACAAACTGAGGGTTCTAGAGGGGAGGGGGGTGGGAGGATGGGTTAGCCTGGTGATGGGTATTGAGGAGGGCACGTTCTGCATGGAGCACTGGGTGTTATGCACAAACAATGAATCATGGAACACTACATCTAAAACTAATGATGTAATGTATGGGGATTAACATAACAATAAAAAATTAAAAAAAAAAAAGAAAATCTGATACTTGCATCACACCCTGGACAAAAATTAATCTCACAAAGGCCCAGTGGATACTACCAAAATGTTAACTTCAGTAATCCTTTATAATGTGCTTTTTCATTAAATATCAGAGTAAAGGTTGTTTGCTTTTCCTGAATATTCATGTAAAAAGCAAACAAACAGTAAGCTTAAAAAAAAACAAGTTCAAACTGGACCCTGTGTATTGTGAAGTTTCTTTTACTTACTGGTTTCTATAATATAGATAGATTAAACTAGATTAATCTGCTTATAACAGAGCCCCTAAATTTCAGAGGTTAAACAAATTAGAAGTTGGTTTATCTTTTGTGTGCCTGTACACAGCAAGGCCACCCTGCGCTTATGTAGTGGCCTGGTCTAGGGCTGATCTAGCTCCATCTAGCTTCTGTCTATGCCATCCTTAAAATGGATTTCTACAATGCCCGTATTCCAGTCAGCAGAGAGAGAGAAGGGGGCCAGTAGGTGCCCAAAGGATATGACTCTTATCATTGGTCAGAATGGAGTCACATGGACATACCAAGCAGCAGGAATTAGGAAAAGGAGTCATTATGGTGAATGGTGAGGGGAACAGATAAAAACAGGGAATCCTATTGCTATGAATGAGGAAGCCAAATAAGGCCAACTGGTAGTCTCTGCCACCCAGCAAATGGGATGCATAGTACTCACAGGTGTCAGTTTTGCTAGATTCATCCTATGTTTAGTAATGAGAAAGCTGCCATCGGGATGTATCTACCAAGTTGACTTGGATATGTAAGATGGTGGCCTGTCTGGTTCAGTTGTGTGTGATTAGAACAGTGGTTCTCTGAATGTGGTTCCCAGACTTTCAGCATTGGCAGCACCTAGGAATTGTTAGAAAAACACATTGTTAGCCTCCTGTCCCAGACCTGCTGAATGAGAAACGGGAAAGGACCATCCAAGCCCTCAGATTATTCTAATGCATGCTAAAATTTGAGATCCACTAAAATCACAAAGGAATCGTGGAGGAAAGTATTAGGAAAATGTAGATTTGGGCATATAGGGATTATGTAGTGGGATTATTTAAAAACGCAGAAATTCACAAGTGATTCTGAAGGTAATAAAGTCAAGATATTTTAAAGAGAGTGGATGTGAATGATTGCAAAAATCATTGCTTAATTGTGTTGTCTGTTTCCTCTCATGTCTGACATCCAAAGGTGGCAAAACCACTCCCATATGGTTGACTGTAGTCTCTGTGGCACTCAGCATACCACTGGCCTGCAGCAGGCACACAGTAATCTGTTAGATGAGTGAATATGAGAAGAGAAAAGGACATCTTGGGTCTCTATCAGATAGACAATCAGCCATGTATAACAATGAATTATAAGCAGTTGTAGTATAAGAAAGGAAAACACTATGCTTATTAAGCTTTCATTTTACTGGGTGGGGCCAGCTTTTATGCACACACACAGTACAAGTAACTGCCAAACTGTTTGCTTGTAATGCTGAAAATGTATACATTAATTTTCTATTGCTGCCCTAACAAATTACCATAAACATAATGGCTTTAAACAACACAGATGCATTGTCTTTCAGTTCTGTAGGTCAAAAGTCCAACATCAATTTTACCAGGCTAAAATCAAGATGTTGGCAAGGTCACATTACTTTCTGGAGGCTCCCAGGGAAGCCTGGTTTCCTTGCTTATTTAGTTTCTTGGCAATATTCAGTTACCTGTAGTTATAGGACTGAGATATCTATTTCTTGCTGGCTGTGAGCTGAAAGCCATTCTCATGTGGAAAGATTGGGTCCAACAAGAGAATCCTTAAAAATCTCCCCATATCACGATTTGTAATCATAATCAGATCTTCAAATCCCTTTTGCCATATAAGGGAACATATTCATAGGTTCTTGTTATCAGGCATGGACATCTTTAAAGGGTCATTAGTCTGCTTACCACAATGTACTGAGGAAGCAGTAGGCATTCACAACCGAAAATAACAGCTGGGATGATGTCAGTGAAAATGGCAGAGTATGAAGCTACAAGGGCTCAACCCTCCACAGAAACACTCAAAGAATGAGAAAAATGATCAGAATCAATTTTGTTTGACCCCTAGAAAATGGTCACAAGTTTATCAGTCAAGTGAGGGCCGAATCAGGAAAGAGGCAATAAATGTTATAGGAGAGCTTGGCTAAATTTCTACTTTCCCTTGCCCCACTTCTCTCCCAACTGGGCAGCACTCTCGAAGACAGCACCTCACATTGCCATGTTGGGGCCCTGGTTGTTGGCTCCAAAGACAGCAGAGAAGACCTATCTTTGACCTGTCCAGGGGCTACCTAAAAGACTGGCACAAGGCAGAATTCAGAATTCTCCCAGGGTGGAAAATTAGCTATGCAGAGGGCATTTTTCAAAAATATTGAAAGGCGTATGAACCCTGCTGACCAGGGCAAAATATTACAGTGCAAGCAAACAACAGATATATCCAAGTCTGGGAGGAAAAGAGATTCTTTGGTGAATCAGACTACCAGAAAGTGTGTGTACCAGGGAATCTAGAAAGTCATATACCTTCCCAAGGCAGGACACATGCTCAGAACAGACCCAAGAAGACCCTAACCTTTCACCTCTCTCTCTGAGTTTTCACCTCAGCCTGAGCAGATAGTGTGAAGGCTAAGGCAGAGTTTAAAAAGGCCTGCTAATTGTTGGCATGTCTCAACATAGAGCCAATCTATAAAAACTAGGAGAAGTGTTTTGTTGTTGTTGTTGTTTTTTGGCTCCAGGCATTCAAGGAAATCTCTATCAAAACACCCAATGACCACAAGTTAAGGAAATGAGATGTCAGAGACCATGCATGACAAAAAAATACAGTTATTTCGGAAACAGCTCAATAAATAAACAACTACAACTCAGAGTGAGCAGAGAAAATAAGCATGAAAGCATGCAGAGAAACAAGAAAGTATGGCTTATCACAGAAGTTAACAGAAAGTGCTCTGAGGGGGCACCTGGGTGGCTCAGTCGTTAAGCGTCTGCCTTCGGCTCGGGTCGTGGTCCCGGGGTCCTGGGATCGAGCCCCACATCGGGCTTCCTGCTCAGCAGAGAGCCTGCTTCTCCCTCTCCCACTTCCCCTGCTTGTGTTCCCTCTCTCACTGTCTCTCTCTCTCTGTGTCAAATAAATAAATAAAATCTTAAAAAAAAAAAAAAAGAAAGTGCTCTGAGGAAGCACAGACATTGGATTTACTAGACAACACCTTTAAATTCACTATTTTAAATATGCTCAAAGACCTAAAGGAAACCCTAGACAAAGAGATAAAGGAAACAGAGGACAATGTCTCATCAAGTAGAGCATATTAGTCAAGAGATAAAGGGGTACAAGGGAACCAACCAGAAATTCTGGAGCTGAGGAGTACAACTGCTAAAATGAAAGTTCCCTACATACACAGAGTAAGTCCCAGAAAGAATGAGAAAGAGACAGAAAGAATATTTGAAGAAATAATGGTCCAAACCTTCCAAATTTGATAAAAGACATGAGTTTGCATATCCTGGAAGCTCAGGGAATTTTTAAGAGTGATAAACATAAAGAGATCCATAATAGGACATATAGTAATCAAACTGTCACAAGCCCAGGACAAAAAGAGAATCTTGAAAGTAGCAAGAGAGAAGTGACTCATCACACACAAGGGATCCTCAATGTGATTAAAAACTGATTTCACAATAGAAACCATGGAGGCCAGAAGACAGAGGAATGACATATTTAAAGCGCTGAGAAAATAAAACTGTCAACTGGATACTATATCCAGCAAAAGTATACTTCCAAAATGAAGAAGAAATTAAGAAATTTTCAGATAAAGAGAAGCTGAAGGAGTTTGTCACTAGTAGACCTTTAAGAAAAGCCGAAAAGAGTCTGTCATGCCGAAATGAAGGGACAATAGGTAGTAACTCAAAGTCATAAGAACAAATCAAGAACAATGGTCAAAGTAACTACATAAGCAAATATAAAAGCCGATATTATTGTATTTCTGTTTTGTAACTCCTATTTTGGTTTCCAAATTCATTTGGTTTGACAAATTCATAAAGTAATAATTATAAACCTATTTTAATGGGCACACAATGTGCAAAGGTATAATCTGTGACAATGCAACAAAGAGAGAGTTTGGGCAGAGAGTCTGTATAGAAGCAGAGTTTTCGTGCTATTTAAGATAAATTGGTGACAAAGTCAAAGTAGATTGTGATAAATTTAGGGTATTTATCCTCATGGCAACACTAGGAAAACAACTAAAAAGTATACAGAAAAGGAAAGAGGAAGGAATCAAAATGTTGGACCAGAAAAATATCAATCAATTCTGAATTGATTGAAGAATATTGAAGGAAGTGAGGACAAAGTAAGATAAGACAGGAGGTTAATAAAAATAGCAGAAGTTTTCCCTTATTAGTAATTACTTTAAATGCAAATGAAATAAACTCATGGGGCACCTGGGTGGTGAGGTCAGTTAAGCGTCTGACTCTTGGTTTCAGCTCAGGTTGTGATCTCAGGGTTGTGAGATTGAGCCCCACATCAAGCTCCACACTCAAGGCAGAGTCTGCTTGGGACCTTCTCTCCCTTTCCCTCTGCCCTTGCACCCTGTGTGCGTGCTCTCTCTCTCTCTCAAAATAAATAAACAAACAAACAAATAAGAAATAAACTCTCCAATTAGAAGATATAGAAAGAATGCAACATAAAAAAAAGAAAAGAAAAACATGATCTGACTATAAGTAATTCACTTTAGAGCCAAAGACACAAATTAGGTTGAAATTGGAAGGATGGAAAAAGATACTCTGTGCAAATAGTAACCAAATGACAGGTGAAGTAGTATACTAACATCAGGCAAAAAAGACTTTATGTCAAGAACTGTTATAAGAGACAAAGAAGGTCATTATAATTTTTTTTTTTTAAAGATTTTATTTATTTATTTGACAGAGAGAGACACAGCGAGAGAGGGAACACAAGCAGGGGGAGTGGGAGAGGGAGAAGCAGGCCTCCTGCCGAGTGGGGAGCCCGATGCGGGGCTCGATCCCAGGACCCTGGGATCATGAGAAGGTCATTATAAATTGACAAAAGAATCAATTCATATAAAAGATATAACAAGTTTAACCCCAAATTTGAACCAAATGGCAGAGACTAAAAAATATATGAAGGATAACACTGACAAACTGCAGGGAGAAATAAACAATTCCACAATAACAGTTGGGAGACTTCCCCAGCATCAGTAATGGATACCACCCCTAAATCAATGATCAATAAGAAAAAGAGGACTTGAAGAGTGCTATGAATTAGCTATTTCTAGAAGACATGTATAGAACACTCCACCAATGACAAGAGAATATACATTCTCCTCCAGCACACATGGAACATTCTCCAGAATATGTTAAGCCATAAAGCAAGCCTTAATGAATCTAAAAGGGTAGTGTCATACAAAGCATCTTCTCAAAACACCATGGAATGAATTAGAAATCAATGACATCAGGAAAACAGGAAAATTCACAAATATGTAGAAATTAAACAACAAACTTTAAAAAATCCAAATGGTCAAAGAGGAAATCACAGGGAAGTTAGAAAGTTTTTTGAAATGAGTGAAAATTAAAACACAACATACCAAACTGCACTGGATGTGACAGAGCAGAAATTTATGGCAGAAACTAACATAACATAATAAAATAAAATTAAATTTAAAAAAAAGAAATTTATGGCAGAAATTTATAGCAGTAAATGTATGTATGCATGAAAAAAAGATCTCAAATCAGTAACCTACCTTTACATCTCAAGGAACTAGAAAAGGAAGAGAAAACTAAGCTCCAGCTGGCCAGAGGAAGGTAATAATAAGTATTAGTGGAGATACACTAAATAGAGAATAGAATAACCATACAGAGAATTAATAAAATCAAAAGTTTGTTCTTTGAAAAGACAAAAAATTGAGAACCTCTAGCTAGAGGGACAAGGAGAAAGAGAGAAGATGCAAATAACTTACTGAAAATCCCAGGATAGGACCAGATGTCTTAACTTGTTAATTCTGCCAATTGCTTAAAGATGAATTAATACTGATACTTCTCAAACTCTCCTGAAAATTAGGAGTGAGTACTTCCTAACTCCTTGTATGAGGCCAACATCAACCCAATACCAAAGCCAAAAAGGACATCACAAGAAAAGAAACTGCAGACCAGTATCATTTATAGATATAGATGCAAAAATGCTTAACAAAATACTGGCAAACCAAATCCAGCTGCATATTAGGATTATACACTATGACCACATGGGATTTATCCTAAGAATGTGAGGGCCATTTAATCTATGAAAATTAATATAATATATGACCTTAATATAATGAAGGGAAACAATTATATGATTATCTCAATTAAGCAGTGTGTTTGATAAAGCCAATACCTTTTTCATGATTAAAAATAAACTGAGAACAGAAGGGAGCCACCCCTATGTTTACTGCAACATTATTTATAATAACCAACATATGGAAGCAGCCCAAGTGTCCATCGATAGATGAATGGATAAAGAAGATGTGATATATATACACACAATTGGAATATTACTCAGTCATAAAAAAGATGAGATAATAAGGGGCGGAGCAAGATGGAGGAAGAGTAGGAGACCTAGATTTCGTCTGGTCCCAGGAGTTCAGCTGGATAGGGATCAAACCATTCTGAACACCTACGAACTCAACAGGAGATCGAAGAAAAGAATAGCAACAACTCTCTGAACAGAAAGCGACCACTTTCTGGAAGGTAGGACGTGCAGAGAAGTGAATCCGAGGGGATATTCGGAGGATAGACGGCGGGGGAGGGGCCTCCGCCGGCCGCTTCTGGCAACTGATAGACCCGGGGAGCACAAAATTGGAACTTTTGGAAGTCAGCTCTGCTGAGGGACATCGCTCTGGTGGCTAAGCGGGGGGTGGAACCCTCGTGGGACAGTGTGGTCTCAGGACCCTCAGGGTCACAGAAAGACCAGGGGTGCCTGCGTGTGGCAGAGCTCCCAGGTATCAGAGCAGGGAAGCCGGCTGCAGAGACAGAGCTGAGGCGTGGGCTCTCAGCTCGGGGTTGCCATAAACCGTGACCGTGGCACAGTCAGGATACTGCTCCTCCAGCAGGGACCCAACAAGCAGCAGATCCGGGGAGACTCCCCTTCCTCCCCCGGGAGGAGTGGCGCGGGAGTGCACCGCAGGGATTGCTGGGTTTGGAGACTCCACACGGGTTCGGGTGCCAGAGATAGAAACGCTCGGTCACAGGCGAGGGGAGCGTGGAGTGCGGCGGGAGACCAGGGAGCGAGTAGTGATTAACTGCTTTTCTCTGGGGGCTCACTAAGGAGCAGCGCCCGAGTTCTTGGCTCCTCTGGAGTGGAGATTGGGAGGCCACCACTTTCACTCTTGGCCTCCAAAGCTGTACTGAAAGCTTGCAGGAACAAAAGCTCCCAAGAGCAAACCTGAGCAGATTACTTAGCCCGGAGCGGGCAAGGGCAGGGCAATTCCGCCTCCGGCAAAGACATTTGAGAGCCACGGCAACAGGCCCCTCCCCCAGAAGATCAGCAAAAACAGCGAGCCAAGACCAAGTTTACCGATCAATGAGAAGGGCAGAACTCCAGCGCTAGGGGAATACAGCAGATAGAATCCATGGATTTTTTACCATGATGCTTTAGTTTTTCAAACTTAATTTTTTTTTAACTGTCTTTTTTTTTTTGAGTTTTTCTTTTTCCCTTTTTCAACCAACATCTTATCAATCCCTTTTTTAAAAAACATTTTTATTTTTCATTTTTACAGTCATATTCTATCCCTTCATAGTAGTTACCCTTATTTTTGGCATATATATATAAGCTGTTCTCTCTTTAAAATTTTGAGATAGTTTCTTCTAACAGATCAAAATATACCCTAAATCTCTAGTGTATGGTTTTGTTCTAGTCTCCTGCCTGATCACATTCTCTCCCTTTTTTTTCTTATTTTTTTCTTTTTTTATTAAATCCTCTTCTTTCTTTTTTCAAACAACTTCTTATCAATTCCTTTTATAAAATTTTTTATAATTTTCATCTTTACAGTCATATTCCATCCCTTCATCATATCACCCTTATTTGTGTACATATATAAGTTTTTCTTTCTTTAAAATTTTGGGAGGCACTTTTTTTTAACAGACCAAAATACACCCAAAATCTAGTGTGTGGCACTGATCTATGTACTAGCCTGATCATATTTGATCATATTCTGGGTTTTTTTGTTTTGTTCTGTTTTTGTTTGTTTTTATCTTCATCTTTTTCTTTTTCTTTTTTCTCTCTTTCCCTTTCTTTTCCCCCTGCTTCAGGTCTTTTCTGATTTGTTTAGAGTATATTTTCTGGGGACATTGTTACCCTGTTAACATTTTGCTCTCATTAATCTATTCTCCTCTGGACAAAATGACAAGACGGAAAAAATCACCTCAACAAAAAGAACAAGAGGTAGTACCAACTGCCAGGGACCTACTCAATATGGACATTAGTACGATGTCGGATCTAGAGTTCAGAATCATCACTTTAAAGATACTAGCTGGGCTTGAAAAAAGCATGGAAGTTATTAGAGAAACCCTTTCTGGAGAAATAAAAGAACTAAAATCTAACCAAGTTGAAATCAAAAAGGCTATTACTGACGTGCAATAAAAAATGGGGGTGCTAACTGCTAGGATAAATGAGGCAGAAGAGGGAATCAGTGATATAGAAGACCAAATGATGGAAAATAAAGAAGCTGAGAAAAAGAGAGATAAACAACTACTGGATCACGAGGGCAGAATTCAAGAGATAAGTGATACCATAGGATGAAACAACATAAGAATAATTGGGATCCCAGAAGAAGAAGAAAGAGAGAGAGGGGCAGAAGATATATTGGAGCAAATTATAGCAGAGAACTCCCCTAATTTGGGGAAGGAAACAGGCATCAAAATCCAGGAAGCACAGAGAACCCCTCTCAAAATCAATAAAAATAGGTCAACACCCCGACATCTAATAGTAAAACTCACGAGTCTCAGAGACAAAGAGAAAATCCTGAAGGCAGCTTGGGAGAAGAGATCTGTAACCTACAATGGTAGAAACATTCGATTGGCAACAGACCTATCCACAGAGACCTGGCAGGCCAGAAAGGACTGGCATGATATATTCAGAGCACTGAATGAGAAAAATATGCAGCCAAGAATACTGTATCCAGCTACACTGTCATTGAAAATAGAAGGAGAGAGAAAAAACTTCCAGGACAAACAAAAACTAAAGGAATTTGCAAACACGAAACCAGTCCTACAAGAAATCTTGAAAGGGGTCCTCTAAGCAAAGAGAGAGCCTAAAAGCAACATAGACCAGAAAGGAACACAGACAATATACAGTAACAGTCACCTTACAGGCAATACAATGGCACTCAATACATATCTTTCAATAGTTACCCTGAATGTAAATGGGCTAAATGCCCCAATCAAAAGATACAGGCTATCAGATTGGATTAAAAAACAAGACCCATCGATATGCTGTCTGCAAGAGACTCACTTTAGACCCAAAGACACACCCAGATTGAAAGTGAGGGGGTGGAAAACCATTTATCATGCTAATGGACACCAAAATAAAGCTGGGGTGGCAATCCTTATATCAGACAAATTAGATTTTAAACCAAAGACTGTAATAAGAGATGAGGAAGGACACTATAACCTACTTAAAGGGTCTATCAACAAGAAGATCTAACAATTGTAAATATCTATGCCCCTAACATGGGAGCAGCCAATTATATAAGGCAATTAATAACAAAAGCAAAGAAACACATCGACCACAATACAATAATAGTGGGGGACTTTAACACCCCCCTCACTGAAATGGACAGATCATCTAAGCAAAAGATCAACAAGGAAATAAAGACTTTAAATGACACACTGGACCAAATGGACTTCACAGACATATTCAGAACATTCCATCCCAAAGCAATGGAATACACATTCTTCTCTAGTGCCCATGGAACATTCTCCAGAATTGATCACATCCTAGGTCATAAATCAGGTCTCAACTAGTACCAAAAGATTGGGATCATTCCCTGCCTATTTGCAGACCACAGTGCTTTGAAACTAGAACTCAATCACAAGAGGAAAGTCGGAAAGAACTCAAATACATGGAGGCTAAAGAGCATCCTACTGAAGAATGAATGGGTCAACCAGGAAATTGAAGAAGAATTAAAAAAATTCATGGAAACCAATGGATGTGAAAACACAACTGTTCAAAATCTTTGGGATGCAGCAAAGGCAGTTCAAAGAGGAAAGTATATAGCAATACAAGCCTTTCTCAAGAAACAAGAAAGGTCTGAAGTACACAACCTAACCCTACACCTAAAGGAGCTAGAGAGAGAACAGCAAATAAAGCCTAAACCCAGCAGGAGAAGAGAAATAATAAAGATCAGAACAGAAATCAATGAAATAGAAACTAAAGCAACAGGAGAACAGATCAACGAAACTAGGAGCTGGTTCCTTGAAAGAATTAACAAGATTGATAAACCCCTGGCCAGACTTATCAAAAAGAAAAGAGAAACGACCCAAATCAACAAAATCATGAATGAAAGAGGAGAGATCACAACCAACAGCAAAGAAATACAAACAATTATAAGAACATATTATAAGCAACTCTATACCAACAAATTAGATAACCTGGAAGAAATGGATGCATTCCTAGAGATGTATCAACTACCAAAACTGAACCAGGAAGAAATAGAAAACCTGAACAGACCTATAACCACTAAGGAAATTGAAGCAGTCATCAAAAATCTCCCAAAACACAAAAGCCCAGGGCCAGATGGCTTCCCAGGGGAATTCTACCAAACATTTCAAGAAGAATTAATACCTATTCTTCTGAAACTGTTCCAAAAAATAGAAATGGATGGAAAAGTTCCAAACTCGTTTTATGAGGCCACCATTACCTTGATGCCAAAACCAGACAAAGACCCCATCAAAAAGGAGAATTACAGACCAATATTCTTGATGAACATGGATCCAAAATTTCTCATCAAAATCCTAGCCAATAGGATCCAACAGTACATTAAAAGGATTATTCACCAGGACCAAGTGGGATTGATCCCTTGGCTGCAAGGCTGGTTCAACATCCACAATCAATCAACGTGATACAATACATTAACAAAAGAAAGAACAAGAATCATATGATCCTCTCAATAGATGGAGAAAAAGCATTTGACAAAGTGCAGCATCCTTTCTTGATCAAAACTCTTCAGAGTATAGGGATAGAGTGTACATACCTCAGTATCATAAAAGCCATCTATGAAAAACCCACAGCGAATATCATTCTCAATGAGGAAAAACTGAGAGCTTTCCCCCTAAGGTCAGGACTGTGGCAGGGATGTCCACTATCACCACTGCTATTCAACATAGTATTAAAAGTCCTAGCCACAGCAATCAGACAGCAAAAAAAAAATAAAAGGCATCCAAATCAGCAAAGAAGAAGTCAAACTCTCACTCTTTGCAGATGATATGATACTTTATGTGGAAAACCCAAAAGACTCCACCCGAAAACAGCTAGAACTCATACAGGAATTCAGTAAAGTGGCAGGATATAAAATCAATGCACAGAAGTCAGTGGCATTCCTATACACCAACAACAAGACAGAAGAAACAGAAATGAAGGAGTCGATCCCATTTACAATTGCACCCAAAACCATAAGATACCCAGGAATAAATCTAATCAAAGAGGCAAAGGATCTGTACTCAGAAAACTATAAAATACTCATGAAAGAAATTGAGGAAGACACAAAGAAATGGAAAAACGTTCCATGCTCATGGATTGGAAGAACAAATATTGTGAAGATGTCAATGCTACCTAGAGCAATCTATACATTCAATGCAATCCCCATCAAAACACATCCACTTTTTTCAAAGAAATGGAACAAATAATCCTAAAATTTGTATGGAACCAGAAAAGACCCAAAATAACCAGAGAAATGTTGAAAAAGAAAAGCAAAGCTCGCGGCATCACAATTCCGGACTTCCAGCTCTAATACAAAGCTGTCATCATCAAGACAGTATGGTACTGGCACAAAAACAAACACATAGATCAATGGAACAGAATAGAGAGCCCAGAAATGGACCCTCAACTCTATGGTCAACTCATCTTTGACAAAGCAGGAAAGAATGTCCAATGGAAAAAAGACAATCTTTTCAACAAATGGTGTTGGGAAAATTGGACAGCCACATGCAGAAGAATGAAACTGGGCCATTTCTTTACACCACACACAAAAATAGACTCCAAATGGTTGAAAGACCTCAATGTGAGACAGGAGTCCATCCAAATCCTAAAGGAGAACACAGGCAGCAGCCTCTTCGACCTCAGCAGCAGCAACTTCTTCCTAGAAACATCGCCAAAGGAAAGGGAAGCAGGGGCAAAAATGAACTCTTGGGACTTGATCAAGATAAAAAGCTTTTGCAAAGCAAAAGAAACAGTCAACAAAACCAAAAAACAATTGACAGAATGGGAGAAGATATTTGCAAATGACATATCAGATAAAGGGCTAGTATCCAAAATCTATAAAGAACTTATCAAACTCAACACCCAAAGAACAAATGATCCAATCAAGAAATGGGCAGAAGACATGAACAGACATTTTTCCAAAGAAGACATACAGATGGCCAACAGACACATGAAAAAGTGCTCAACATCGCTCGGCATCAGGGAAATCCAAATCAAAACCTCAGTGAGATACCACCTCACACCAGTCAGAATGGCTAAAATTAACAAGTCAGGAAATGACAGATCTTGGCAGGGATGCGGAGAAAGGGGAACCCTCCTACACTGTTGGTGGGAATGCAAGCTGGTGCAGCCACTCTGGAAATCAGTATGGAGGGTTCCTCAAGAAGTTGAAAATAGAGCTACCATATGATCCAGCAATTGCACTTCTGGGTATTTACCCCAAAGATACAAATGTAGGGATCCGAAGGGGTACATTCGTCCCAATGTTTATAGCAGCAATGTCCACAATAGCCAAACTGTGGAAAGAGCCAAGATGTCCATTGACAAATGAATGGATAAAGAAGAAGTGGTATATATATATACAATGGAATATTATGCAGCCATCAAAAGGAATGAGATCTTGCCATTTGCAATGACGTGGATGGAACTGGAGGGTATTTGCTGAGCGAAATAAGTCAAACAGAGAAAGACATGTATCATATGACCTCACTGATATGAGGAATTCTTAATCTCAGGAAACAAACTGAGGGTTGCTGGAT